>NW_024081001.1:1018777-1497568 GCF_003009895.1 Hyaena hyaena
GGGGGGGGGGGGCGGGGGGGGAGACAAAAGGTTAGCTAGACAGGGCTGGTAAAATGAGACCTACTTTTTACCCGGTCTGCGGTGGCGGGAGGGAAGATTACGCTTTTGTTACGGTAATGACGAAGGGGCCTCCGCGGGAACCCTGTGCTGGGTAGGGCCGGCTCCGCTCCGCCACCGAACTCAGGCCGGTCTCCGCGGGAGGAAAGGGCCTGGCGGCCAGGGTGACTTGCCTCCCGAGCTCCGTAGGTGGCAGTGTGCGTGCGGCATTGCAGGCGGAAGGCCGGCGTGGCCATGCCGGAGCCGCGCCCAGACCCCGGCCTGGGTCCCCACCGGACACCCGGGAAATCGCATCCCCGCCGGGACCCCGGGCGCGCCTGCCGGCCACCCGCCAGCTGGCGTCCCCCGCTCCTCCTAGGCACCCCGCTGTGCCGGAAACAAACCAGGACCGCCCAGGAGCGCCTTTGCAATGAAAACAACGGCCCGGGAAAGCCTCCGCCGAGTCTGTAAACGCCATCGCCTACCCTTAGCTTTCAAAATGGATTTTTCAGCTCGATTTTTGTTTTTTGGGTTTTTTTTTCCTTTAACGGATTCCCTGGTTCGCCTTTGGGTCTGAGAAAACCATTCTAGCAGGGAGAGGCTGAAAGGAAAGGTTACAGGGCTCTAAGAACTCAAAGTCAGGCTGGTTCTTGCTCTGCTTGTCATTCACACTGAAGTAAATGTTTTGCTCACCCCACCCCTTCCCCCAACAAGATAATTTTAGGTTTACGGGATGATTTATCCCTCTGGGCGCTGCACAGATTATTTCCTTCTGGCACCCCCCGAAAAGCAGTTATTTCAGAGGCTAAGGGTACCCACCGCCTGCAACACGTAGTAACAAATCCTGTGAAGGAGGTGGACATCAGTCCTACAAAACCAACGCAGGTGACTACGATCTTAGGAAAAGAATACAGACGACGAAGTCCTGGGTTCAAGTTCCCTGTCTACAGTCTACTATGAGTAAGTTTATGCAGCTCTTTTGAACTCCAATCTATGAAATCTACCTCAAGAATAGAACAACAAAATTGGAGCTTAGCCAAAGCCAAGGCATTTAGGAGCTGAGCCAAAGAAAGAAATCATGAATGTGGATACGCTGTATTTAAAATCTTGATATTTTTTCTCATCGTTGATTACCTTGCATTAATTTTTATTTTTTAAATATGGCGTTGAAATGTTATTTATGTTGGGGTGCCTGGGTGGCTCAGTTGGTTGAGCTTCTGACTTCGGCTCAGGTCATGATCTTGTGGTTCATGAGTTCAAGCCCCGTGTCAGGCTCTGCACTGATAGTGCAGAGTCTGCTTGGGATTCTTTTTCTTTCTCCCTTTCTCTCTCTCAAAAATAAACATTTCAAGGGGGAAAACGAAATCTTGTTTATCTTGATTACTGAGCTGGGTGAGGTTTTTTGGTGCTCTCTAAGAGAGAGAGAGAAAAGTGCCCTTTTGCACAACAGGCAGCTTACCCCCTCACCCTAGTCGAAACCCTGATGATTAGATACAGTGATATATATAAACATACCAAGCACCCTCTAGACTTTTCATAATGTTTGCTGACCAACTGCATAGAGAATTTTGAGCCGAATTTGGGGGCTGGAGGCCATGGGAACGAGTTGTCTATGATGAACCCTGCGTTGGAAGTTTGACACAGCGTCTTGTTTAAAACCCACAACTGGGGCGCCTGGGTGGCTCAGTTGGTTGAGTGTCTGACTTGGGCTCAGGTCATGATCTCACAGTTTGAGGGTTCGAGCCTCATGTCAGCTCTGCTCTGACAGCTCAGAGCCTGAAGCCTGCTTCAGATTCTGTGTCTTCCTCTCTCTCCGCCCATCCCCCATTCATTCTCTCTCTTTCTGTCTCTCTCAGAAATAAATGAATATTAAAAATTTTTTTAAAACAAAAAATAAAAATAAATAAAACCCACGACTTAGCCGAGCATTAGCGTCTGCATCCGCAGACAAAAACCCAAGACTACAAAAGAGAGCATTTGTAGGAAAGTGACGCTCCCCATTCTTCCTGGGCCAGTAGCGATGATGCTTCTGCTCTGAGTCATCTGACTTCTTCTTCCTGCTGCCCCCTTTCTGCACACCCACCTGTGTGTGATACAGCAGGCAGGCCCCCAGCAGGCAGGTGGGTAGGTCGGGAGGACCACACAGCACATTCCTCTGGGCAGGGGCCCCAGGGCAGCCAAAGAACCCTGGGAGGAGGTGGAGGCTGGAGAGAGGATCCCCAGAGCCCACTGGGTCCTGTGCTAGCATCTCTGTGATCCAAATACTTTCAAACTGTGGTCACCCACTGGCCTTGGTGTAGCTGGGGAGGGTGGGAAGAGAGAGAAGGGAAGCACTGATTAGCAGTGTAATGTACACACTCAAGTTCTTTGCCTTTGTTTCCTTTTTGAAAAATAAAATACTATTATTAAGTATCCAGGAGTTTTTTTTAACTCTGGTATTGGGGCATCTAGTTGGCTCTATCAGTTGAGCATCTGACTTCGGCTCAGGTCGTGATCTCGCAGTTTGTAAGTGCAAGCCCCACATCAGGCTCACTGCTGTTAGACTGTTAGCACAGAGCCTGCTTCAGATCCTCTGTCTCCCTCTCTCTGCCTCTCCTCCTCTTGCGCTCTCCCCAAAATAAATAAATACTAAAAAAATAAAAATTTAAAAATTAAAACTCCAGGATTATTTCCAACCTGGAAAAAAAGTATTTAGAGTTTAGTGCCTTAAAAAATAATAACTCCTCAATACATCTTATGAATAAGCTCTGTATGCCAAAGAGTTGGTCTTAAAGGTAGAGTGAAATAAAGCGGAATGGATAATGTGCTTGCTTCCAGAGCCTCCACTGACTTCAACCCCTGGGTGGGTAAGAACCTATTTAAAGCAACTTCCACTTCAACTCCTCTTGCTTCTTCCTTTCATCCTTGACCTTTTATTCTCTATTCCTCCCCTCAGGGAAAAGGAAACAAATTATTGAGTCTTTGCCCTTTGTCGTGCTGGCTGTTAGGAGTTTCCCACCATTATCTAATTGAATGCCAAAATGGCGCTCTGAAGTAGACACTCTTATCGACATTTTTAGGATGTAGACGCCACCCAGGTTCACCCAGAATCCAATGGCTACAACTGAGCTTAGCCTTGCCTTCTGACTCCAACACTTCCCAATCTCACCCCAACCACCATCTTGATTTCTTTTTTTTTTTATATATATTTATTTTATATATATTTATTTATATATATATTTTGAGAGAGAGAGAGCGAGCCTGAGTCAGGGACGGTCAGAAAGGAGAGACAAAGAATCCAAAGCAGGCTCCAGGCTCTGAGCTGTCAGCACAGAGACCGACATGGGGCTCGAACTCATGAACTGTGAGATCATGACCTGAGCTGAAGTCAGACACTTAACCAACTAAGCCACCCAGGCACCCCCACCATCTGATTTCTGACTTCACTTCTGCCATAGCCAGTAATTAGATCAGTAGATAATGGGTGTCTTCCAAATGCTTTTCCCCAGGATTTGCCACACCCAGCTGTCTGTTATTTTATTAGTTTTCAGTTTATTACCTAAAAGGTAAGAGGTAAACATGAGTTCTCTATGCTCAGAATAAGAGAGCAGAAGTATCTTGGGAGGAGAGTGCTTGGCGTAAATATTACACACAAGAGTGCAGGTCCAAATCTCAACAGAATTTCATTCTTCACGCAGGAGACGCCAGCATGTGAAGTGGTTACCTGTTCTTAGAGCTGCTCCTCTAGACAGAGAGGAAGTGCTCAAGTTCTGCCTCTGACAGTGAGTGTCCTGGGACCAAGTGCACGAAGCCCAGTGACCACTTTCGGGGCAAAAACCATTTGCAGTTCAGAGGACAGTTTTAACCTGAGCTCTGTGTGCATAGGGAGGAAGAGGCAGAGAGAAGATGAAACCACGTGGGAGAGAAAGAACACAAGTGTGCCCAGGGAAGAATGGGATATCGTTTCTTCTTTCCTTCTGGCCTAGAATGAAAAACCTCAGCATCATGTCTGTTTCCCTCAATTTCAGATGTTAAGACATTAACGACAGTCTGTGCGTAGGGTGGCAGAAACATGGAAGGGAAAAACAGCCTTGTCGTCTCCAGAATGGAAGCGGTGAGAGAGATTGAATTCGCCTACCTTACCTCCAGCCTCCTTTTCTTCCTCTGCATTAGAATTCCAGTTTTTGGCTGAGCACATTACTGCCCAGCTAAAAGACTTCATTTTCCAGCCTTTCTTGCAGAAGTCTGGCCACGTGCCTGATTTCTCACTGAAGAGATAAAAGAAGTACTGTGTGGGACTTAGGAAAGGCTTTTTTAAAGCGAGTGAGTGCTCTTTTCTTCTCCCCATTTTTCCATCTTGCTGAGTGGAACAGAGATGTGATGGCAGGGGCATTAGCAGTCACTGTGGGCCAGGAGACCACCCTAGGGGTGGAGCTGGAGAGGAGATGGGTCTTCGATGGCTTCAAGGAACTGTCACACAAGTCCTGGAATGCCTAACTTTCTTTTCTCCATGTATATAGGAAGAGACCACTGCCCGAGCAAGGAAAGTTGTATATTGAACCTCAACTTCCTGCATTATTAAAATGTCACACACTTTCCATAGGCCAGAATAATTGATTGACTGAATGTATATTTACTGTGCATTAATAACGTGCCCAGCACAAGGGATCTACTCAGGGAGATCTTGCTCCCCACTTTCTTACCGTACCTAATGAACCAAATCAGGGCACCCTCAACATTTCAGAAGCCCTGCAGTACCTCCCCGGCACTGCAAAAGGGAAGCAAAATAATTAGTTGTCACTGGCCCTGGTGGGGAGGGCTAATGACATGAACATATGCCAAGCTTTTATGTGTTCACCTTCCTTTGAACTTCATGCCAACCTTTATGTAATAGGTGTTATTGTCCTCTTTATACCTGTATAAACTGAAATGCGAAGATAGACCAACTGGCCCTTGGACAGCCAGACAGGAAATATTTTGGACACTGCTCAATAAATATCTGTTGAATACATGACTAAAAGTCCAAGCTTAGTTCACTAGCTTGCAGAGCATAAATTTAGAGGGACAAAAAAGCTCACGTGTGACATCCCCATTCCTAAATATCTTTGGTATAAATGAAAACAAATGGTTACGGTGCTTCCCTAGAGCCAAAATTGGATAAGAACATTTATCTACTCTGGCCTCCATACGAACATCTTTATCAATCATTCCACTGACTCACCTTCTAGGTAGTATTACTGCTTCACAGTCTCTTCCTGTGCTTGACCGCGGCCTAACCATGGTACCAGGCACCACGGGAAAAGCATAAGACACATCCCTTGCCTTTATTGTGGCTAGCAAGAGCAAAGCCTTGGCCAATGGACAGTTTGGCATTTCAGTACAGTTTCACCACAAGATGTATGACCTTAAGCAAGCCACTCAATCACTCGGCCTCAAGTACTTTATGATGTATGTATGTATCTATGTATCTATGTATGTATCTATGTATTTTTAAGTAGGCTTTATGCCCAGCACCGAGCCCAACGCAGGGCTCAAACCCACAACCCCTAGCCCAAGCCCTGAGCTGAGACCAAGAGTCAGACCCTTCACCAACTGAGCCATCTAGGCATCACAAGTGCCTAATTTATAAATAAAAATTTAATTAAACAAGGGCAAGTGTGCAGCATTATGCTAAGTGTGGAGGGTGCTGAGAGAAAGATACAATATTTGTCCTTAAGGACGTGAGCCTAGTGAGGGAATTTACAGATAAGCATAATGATGCAGTTAATGGCAAACAGGCCATCCTGCCCCTGAAGTCCCTAATGTGGGGTGCGTGAACGTACCGCAGCCTGGTTCAGAAGTGGGGGCATAGAGGTGCCAACACCTGTCAGAGCTACAGCCCCCTCTCCTGGCACCGTCCCCCCCCAACCATCATGAGATCTTACCCACAACCCGGTCAGTCCTCAACTCCCCAAAGCCCTAATTTTACTTCTTTTTTTTTTTTTTTCTCAAATGATGCGTTTCCATGGCCTATAGCAAAAGACGTTAGGACGAAATCCAAACCCTCAGCAACACAAAATGGAGAATCCAGATTTTAGAAACAGATGGTCTTCCTTCCCAATGAGGGAGAGAAAATGATTTTACTAAGGTTGGAGTGGTACCAGTAAAGACTTGTCACTGTAAGTCACACTCCAACCTCACTTTGAGACTGGTGAGCTATTCTCAGATAATAAGTGACATCTCACATTTTGGAGCATTTCCGGAACTGTGTGCCAGGCACTGAGCATCATGGCAAAGGACCTTAGCTCTCCCTCCTGCAATCCTGCAGTGGAATCAAGTAGTAGCTGCATTGTACAGATGAGAAAATCAGAGGCACCAAGTCATGTAACTTTCCCAAGGTTGAGTCCAACCCTTTGGCTCTGGGGGCCCACACCCCTGACCACTCCTCTAGATTCCATGATGGGGCTTTTATCCATTTCTTTGAGGATCCAAGCAGATATTCTCCCCTCTGGCTAGAATGCTTTTCTGCCTCCCCTTGTCTCACTAGCCTCTGCTTAATCCCGGGCCCCAGGTTCCATTATTATCTGCTGGGGCTACCATAACAAAATACCACCCACTGAGTGGATTAAGCAATAGAAGTTTATGTTCTAACAGTCCTGGAGGCTGGAAGTCCAAACTCAAGGTGTTGGTAGGTCTAGTTCTCCTGAGGCCTCTCTCCTTGATTTGCCTTCCTGCAGTGTCCTCACACGGTCTCCTCTCTGTGCATCCAACCCTGCATTGCTGGTGTCTCTCTGTGTGGTCACATTTCCTCTTCTTATAAGGACACCAGTCAGATTGGATTAGGACTCATGCCAAAGACTCATTTTAACTCAACTCACCTCTTTAATGACCCTATCTCCAAACCCAGTCACACTCTGAGGTTCTGGGGATTAAGGCTTCAGTACCTGTATCTCAGAGCGGGAAAGGTAGAGAATTCAGCCTATGACACAGGTTAACTGTTGTTTCCCAAGGTAAGTCTTCTGTGATCTAGGTGAGGTGAGTTCTTCCTGTTAAAAATACTCCCATAGTGTGTTGTACATGTTCCCGCCAACAGTGACGACTACTATAACTAGTTACTTAAATGACTATTCACTCTACATCTGTCTCCCCGTATAGATGTAGATGCCAGTGGGGCAGGGATCATGTCTGTCTTGTCTTCTCTGGGCCCTCATTTCCCAGCATGGCACCTCGGACCTGACAGGTACTGTCTTAGTCTGTTCGGGCTGATATAACAGAACATCATGGACTGAGCGACTTGAACAACAGACATTTATTTCTCACTGTCCAGGAGGCTGGGAAATCCAAAATCTGAGTCCTTTAGAGGGCCTTCTTCCTGTTTGGCAAATGGCCACCTTCCAACTGTATGGTCCCATGGCAAAGTTAGGAGAGGGAGAGAGAGACAGAGAGGGAGAGAGGGAACGAGAGCTAGAGGGAGCAAGCTGCCCCTTGTCTCTTCTCCTTTTCTTTTTTTTTAATGTTTTTATTTATTTCTAGGAGAGAGAGAGAGAGCGTGAACAGGAGAGTGTCAGAGAGAGAGGGAGGGAGACACAGACTCTGAAACAGGCTCCAGGCTCTGAGCTGGCAGTCAGCACAGAGCCCGACACAGGGTTCGAACCCACAAACAGCGAGATCATGACCTAAGCGAAAGTCGGACGCTTAACCGACTAAGCCACCCAGGCGCCCCTCCTTGTCTCTTCTCCTAAAGGCACTAATCCTATTCACCAGGCACCACCCTTATGTTCTCATTAAGCCTAATTGTCTCCAGATCCCATCACACTGGGGATTAGGGTTTCAACCTATGAATTTGGGAGGGACACAAACATTCAGTCCATAGTGTGGACTTTTTAAATACAGCATGGAATAAGGTAAAATATTTCTTTTATTTGCAAAGCAGCATGAGATTTCTAGTTACTATTAGGATCTTTTATAAAATGAAAGAATATTAGAGCTAGATTGATCCTGGGAATTGTTTCCTCACAGTAATGAGATAATTGCCTGAAAAAGGTCCTGAAGACAATGGACACCCTGGCACGTCATGCCTGGTCTTTTTCTGGTTGGGTAGAGGGGGTTGCTTAAGCTTTTGCTTTATTTCAAAGCAGTGCTAGACTGGAATTTTTTTTATGTTTATTTACTTTTGACAGAGAGTGGGAGTGGGGAAGGGGCAGAGAGAGAGGGAGACACGGAATCCGAAGCAGGCTCCAGGTTCTGAGCTGTCAGCGCAGAGCCCAACGTGGGGCTTGAACCCATGAACCACGAGATCACGACCTGAGCCCAAACCGGATGCTTAACTGACTGAGCCACCCGGGTGTCCCTAAATGAACACTATCACTGTAATATATGAGATCATGTTTTGTTACATTAACTCTCACATGTTGCATTTAAAAATAAGATCCCATAGCTTCGGATCTGTCTCTTTATTTAAGCTGCACTGTAATTTGACTTACATAACAGAGAGGCAAAGAACCTCTCTTTGCGCAGTAAGTTAGACAAAATGGCATTAATAACTTCAAAGCCTGATTGGCTGGTTCAAGATAAGCTGACCCATTGCTTCACCAAAACTCTGCCAGCAGGGGATCTTCAATGCCAATTCAATGCGCTGTCATTTGATCTCTACGAAACAGTTTCGTTCATTTGAACGCGAAGCTAACTAACATAGCAGCTTTATTGAAATCTGCACTAAATAAGTATCTAATCCAATTATTACCGGAATTGGTTACAGAAAATTTCTTCATGGCACATTGACTACGACGCGTACAGCTAATGAAGTGTCACCGAGCTGGCGGCTCGGTGATCGGCTCCACACGGGACATCTGATTGTTCTGCCAATAGAAGACTGATACCCTGGCCCCAGGGTTTTGAGGGAATGTGGGGTGGTTTAAGCCGTGCCTGTTTGCTCTATTCAAACTCCTGGAAAACTTCTGGTTGTATTACATACTGTGACGTTATTTGAAGCCATGTATCCTCAATGGTTGAGATTGTATGTAGCTCCAGGCTCAGAGTGCCTGAGTTCAACCTCAGCTCCACATTTCACAGGCTCCAGGGTCTTTGGCAAGTTAGTAACCCCCCTATGCCTTGATCTTCTCATCTAAAATAGGGGCACCGAAAGCATCACCGTCATAAAGTTGCTGTCAGGTTCCACGAGCGAGTATAAGGCTTTGTCAGGGTGGCCGCCTAGCCCATCGGACGTGCTTGGTAAACGCTTGCTGCTGCTCTTTGCATGGTCACCATTCAGCTTTCATTTGACGTGGATTCAATCTTAAACACAGGGTCAAACAGGGACACTTCTGGTGATTCAAGTCAAGCACCGGCACCTTCCTGAAACCCCTGCCTTACCGACTCACTCCTCTACTGCACAGAACTAAGCACTCTCCTCTGACTCCACCTGTGCCCCGTGCAGCCCTCCTGCACTGAACACAGAAATGTTCGTTGCCTTCCTACGCGGTCAGAGACGAAGCCTGACACATCCTGGCAGCCCAGCGTTCCGACAGGATGTCCAGAGTGCAGTTGCCATCGGTAAATTCTGAGCAAGAAGAGGGAGAGGAAGAAGCTTGGGGGAAGGGAAAGAGAAAAAGGAGGAGGAGGAGAAGGAGGAGGAAGGAAGGACCTAGAAGGGAAGACGAGGAACTACCACAACACAGCCATTCCAGGGAGTTTTCTATCTTGAAGGGCGTCCAAGCCTTATAAATAAGGCACTGAGGGTGGCCTAGGAACTGCGTGTGGTGGGTCGGAGCTCTCTGGGGGTGCAGTGGGTGCATCACGAGCCTGCTTACCCTGGCTCCCAAGAGCCGATCATCCTCATTCCGATTTGGGAAGTTTGAAATTAGCCAGGGCGGAGAGCATTCCTACCGCCAAACCTTTCTCAAGAGCCCACTTTTCCAGCATGCCACTGGCAACAGTGTTTCTCGGTGACTCGGAAAGCAATGAAATTTTACATCCCAAGTGACCCAAGAGTGTGAGACACAGACGGACCCTGAAAGCAAAGCCACCATCCACCCGGGGACTGAGGCCGGCCCTGGGTGTGTGCCAGCCCTCTGTGCACCCACACATCCCAGCCCGGTCCACACCTTCAGCCTCCTCACCAAAGTCACCACGAAGGCAGCCGTGGAGGCTCTCGTCTCATTGCTGTTGTTGATTGCTTCTAATCTGTTCAAAGTGGGCTAATAATAAAACACATTATGTTAATGACTTACGAGTCATAAAACCAAACAATCAAATGAACTTTTGGCCTAATAATTTCATGAGAGAATGTGCACGTGACTCTGCAGCCTGGTGCCAGTTACATTTCTATTTACATGGAGACCAGGGACAATTAGGACATTTATCTCACTTAGTCACTAGTCGCCCTTCCCCCCAACTCTCTTCTCCCTCGTCCCAAAAGACATGAAAAAACGTTTTCATTATAAACTGCTATCTGTGGCTGAAAGCAGCTATTTTTAAAAAATGATGTCACAGCGTCTAGAATGCTACATTGTTCTGTGGCAGAGAACACTCAATGGATTCTTTAGTTCTAGCTGTTTCTACATGTTAAGTGAACACGAAGTAATCTCCCCTTTTCATCTCGAATCTTCTTTTACCCATTTTCAGAACTGGATAAATTACCTTAGGGAAATTTCAGTGAGTTTATATTTCTTCAAGACCTTCAAATAAGTTGCATTTTCATATACTGTATGTGAATATAACTATTTCCTTCCTTTATAGGACTTCAAGATACCATCTTTATAACTCAGAAGAATATTCCTATTTCATAAGCATATATTTGTATAACTAAGCAACACTTACTTGTCTTACTAAACCTGAGTAAGTCCTGAATTATTTTCTGTAGGATACCCTCAGGAACGGAAATTATGTTTTGTTTTGTATTTACAAAAAGGAATTTAAAAAAACAACCTCTTCTGCCAACAACAACAAATGACACCAACACGTAGCAACCAATATTTCTTATCTACCTGTACAGAATTTTTTTAAAATTGCCTTTAAGCATCTTTTTCTAGCTATATTCTTTCAAGCAATGTGAAGAATAAATTGCACTTTTCCCAGAACCACATTTTCTATGAGAAAAATAAACTTCTAGTTCGATCTTCGCTGAGAAAATAATCTCACTGTCTTGAATGAGTGTGACCCAAATGCTGCCTCTAAAATGTGGGGCCCTCTGTGTTTGTGAGGCTCCACTAATGTGCATATTATAGGCATGAACTGCTGATAAATTGAATTAGTGCATCTGACAGAGACGGGAGGGATATCCTGGAAAACTCACAAGCCAGTCAATTAACCTTGCCTGGATCCTCTTTGATGTGCTTCAGCTTTAATTTACCACCATCCTTATTCCGCCAGTGCTACGTGCATGCACGCGCGTGCCTGCACATACACACACACACACACACACACACACACCCCTCCACTCCCTTTCTTTCCAAACTATTCACTGTGCCAGCGGCATCCCCACTGCACTGTTAACATATTTTCCTACATTTACACTCTTAGCCTCTTGCCTTTAGGTAAGATGTAGCCATTTCCAAATTTCTCCTAACTGAGGCCGCTCATACTGCCACACCTTGAGGACCCGGAATCCAGAGAGAGACTGGGGTCCTTCTCGGTAGCTTGTGTTACCTTCAAATTATTATTCCTTCACTCTTGCATACAATTCCTGCTTGTACCATCTGCCCCCACTCATTGACATCATGTGCCCACATCCTAACTATCTCTGTTCATTTAAGACCTAGCCTGCAGCTCCCAGGCTTTCTCTTCAAACTGGGTTCTGCCTTTATTTGGATCATTTCACTGTGTATTGACACAACCTGGCCAACATGTCGGTTTCTTGAAATTCCCACAACCAGTGTCCATCACATCTAGCCCACTTCAGACACCCATTGCTATAAACCCACAAGGGTTCAACCCCTGAAATCTGGAATTCCAATAGGCTACTATCCTTTCTCATTGTGCTATTTTTCAGTGCCTGTATTGTTATCTACTGGGGCAAAACCAGTTACCTCCAAATGTAGCAGCTTAGAACAATAAAACTTTATTCAGTCACACAATTTCTGAGAGTCAGGATTCCAAGAAAAGCTTAGCCAGGAGGCTCTGGCTCAAGGTCTCTTGGGAGGTTGTGGCCAAGATGTCCGACAGAGCTGGAGACACCTGCTTCCTTCCTCGATAGTTTGCTCACAGACCTGGCAATTTCATGCCAGGGGCCTCAGTTCCTCACCCTAGGGACTCTTGAGTGTCCTCAAGACGTGCCAAGTAAGTTCCCCAGAGCAAATGATCCAAGAGAAAGCAAGCAGGAAGCCACAGTGCCTTTTATAACCTAGCACCTTCTGCTTCTTTCCTGTATGCTAGCAAGGAAGCATTCTGCCCAGTCCATACTCAAGGAAAGGGCAATTATGCCCCCTCTTTTGAGTGCCAAACAATTTGTAGGGTCTAATTTCTCAGCCCTATTCCATTTTCACTTCCTTTCACTTATACTCAAGATACTATCTATTCTATCAGTTCATCTAGTTTTTTGCCAATAACCTCATTCCTTTGTCTTGTCATCCTTCTATTGCTTCCACCTAGAGGAAGGAGGATGAAAGTATGGTTCAAACCAAGCGTCCACCTGATGCCAACCTCAGGCAGTTGGGTGCTGCGGGAGGTTATCACCATACCTGTGCAAACTGGTGCTGCTCCATGGCCTCCTGGGTTAAGCAGGCCCACAACACATGCTCACCTTCTCTCATTTCTGGGACACACTCAGCCGTCCCCTAAAATGGCTTTCACTAAGGTCACCTCTGTGGTGCTGGTGCCATTTGCTCACTTCCTCATCTTCTTCCAGGTTATCACAGTACTGACCTGTGTACAGCACCCCTGGAAAGGCTGCCCTTCCTAGGTTTCCATCTCTTCACATTTTCCAGCCACAGCAGACAGGCTCTATTTCCACGGGCCCAGCAACATTGGGGTTTCTCAGAGTTTGGCTGATGGCCCTTTTCTCTTTTTAACCTGCACAGTGATTCACTTCTGTGGCTTTCAATACCATCTACAGGCTGATTAATTGCCAAGTCTATATTCCCAACTCATATTTCTTGCCCAATCTTCAATTTCCAAACTCCAACGATCCACTAGACATGTTACCTTGTCTATCCCGTAGGCCCCACACACTCGCCACGGAAGCAATACGGAAGCCATAAACTGGTCCTCATGTTAACTATGGCACTTGGTGGCTGTGAGGCTTGAAATAAATTACTCAGTCTCTCTGAACCTCAGCCTCCTCAGCTGTAAAATGGAGGATAATAATAGCTCAATTCATAAGGTGACCGAGTAAGTCAATTCATGTAAAGTTCTTTGCATGGTACCTGGTAAATGGCACTGGGGCTCTGAAGTGTGAATGCTATGAGGATTAAATAAGGCAATACATGCACAGCACAGGGCCCACGGTAAGTGTTGACTAAGCATGGTCTGGTATGCTTATATCCCAACCTGAGCGAATGTCCCTGGGCCTCTGTCTCCCTCAGACAAGCCCGCTCCCCCTCCAGCATTCCCTCACTCAGCAAATGGGCCCTTTGTCTCCCACTTCTCTGCTCCCCATATCCAAGTAATCAAGTTCTAGCTGTTCTAGCATATGACTTCCTTTCTAATTGGTCCACTTCTTCTGTCCCTGGGTCCATGTCACAAGGTGTCCTCCCCAGATTACCTTGAAGCCTCCCACCTGGTCTCTCTGCCTCTAGTCCTACCGTTGGCCAATCCATTCTTCATACCACAGCCAGAGCTATCAGTTCAAGACACGCATCAAATCTTGTAATTTCCCCGAGGCCTTGCGTTGCCCCCAGACTAAAGTCCAATGCTCTTATGTGGATTACAAAGCCAGTTGTATGAAGTTTCCTTTCCTTTCCAGACTGAACTCCCGAGCCCACACTGCTTTCTTTAGCCTGTGTCATTGCATAGTCTTCCCAAACCTCCTCACCTTGCTGACCATCTCATGCTGGTCTTATAGTTCTTAACTTGGATGGCGTCTCCTCCAGGAAGTTTATCTGACTGTCCCCAAACCAGGTTAGGGTATGGCCCCCAATTTACTCTCTGAGGCCCATGTAGACTCTCCAAAATCACAATCATCATAATGTTATACTAGCTGTTTATTTTCTCCCCAACTTGTGTCATAAAGCTCACCACATAATGGATGAATGCATATACAGGCAACAAATGAACATCTGTCTTTTATCTTTAATGGCCTGTGACATTGTGATGACTCTCACCACACTGTGGGAGGCCCTTTCCAACCTGTCCCTAACAACAGAGGTACAATGCACTGGAGGGTCTGTTTGGGAAATTGGGAGAGCTGAGTTTAAGTCCCATCTGCCATTTACTAGCAATGAGATCTTGTAAAGCCACAGAAGCATCTAAAAACTAGGAACAATAATACTCTTCTTCCAGATTGCTGAGAAGCTCAAATAATGTGTATGAAAGTACTGTGTAAATTGCCACATGGTACCAATTCCAAATGTTTCCTTTTTGGGGGTTTTGGTTTGCTCTCTTTCCTACCTCAGACTGTCTCTCTGTCTCTCTTTTTTTCCCCCTCTCCTTCTTCACATTCCTGCTAGAGGCTCCCAGGGTCAGAATATCCAGGGTCATGGAGTTACCAACCTTTGAGGGAAAGAATGGAAGAGCATAGAACTGGTCAACCAAGACACAGAGTTGGATCTGAATAGTGTTGCCTCATCACTTCTTTACTGAAAGCTTAGGTTTCCCCTACCTTTTAGGTGCTGGAAAAATTGCACATAGAATTCCTAGAGTGGCATATGTCTTCCCACTTATCTCTAAACATACTATATCATTACCATTCAGAGATTTCTACACACACAGCATCATTATCATTCAGAGATCTCTACAAGACTCCTTTCTCTGAGTTAAGTTCTTCTCCAGCAACTAATGGAGTGTTTAAGATGAAAAAGTTAAGGACTTGGGGATTTCTATTAAGGCAAACAGACCAGCTTGAGGCAAAAGAAACAGCATTCTTCTAAACACTTAATATGTGCCAGGAGCATCACATATTTTTATTTCATTTACTCTTGACAACAACTGCAGAGGTTCATATTATTTTCCTTGTCTTACAGATGGGGAAACTACATTTCAGAGAAGTTAAGTAACTTTCCCAGGAATATGCAGTAGGCAAACTGAATTCAAATCCGGTTCATGCTTCTATCCTGAGCTTTCTACGATAGAAAAAGTGTTTAGTTCGTTTGCTCTTAAGTTTCTCCTTACTAGCGATTCAGAATTGCTTTTCCCTCCTTCCATTGCATGTCCTAAACCAATCCCAATACAAATCTGAATATACTATAGAAGTATCCGACTTAAACTGTTGGAGCTACAGGGAACTCACCAAGAAGTTGGAAGCCTGAGAACAGATCCCTAGTTTTCTGGAACAACAGCTACTCCCCATAACTCTATTATTTTTAGAAATAGTGATGTAGGGGCTAAGAATCAGCTGGTAGCCTGTACAGAGAGGATGGGAGGAGAGAGAGAAAAGGAAGAAGAGGAAGGGTCTTTTGGTGTGGCCCAAAGCTGAGATGGTGGCCAACAATGCATTCACACATTGCTGTATAACTCACAATGCAGCTAACCAAATGTGGTGTCCAAGACCATAAATACATTAGAGATCCAGAAAAGGGGAGTTCATCTAAGACAGCATAAGCACAAAAGCCTTCAGCTGGCCAAGCATTAGGGCAGATTTTCCAATTCTCACTCCTGTCTGGAATGCACTGTCTTGTAATATATACCTTTGCAGCAACTCCCAGCAAGAAGTGGAATGTGCTTCCACACCTCTTAAATCTGAACTTGGCCCATGACTTGCTTCAGCAAAAGAGTGAAATGGGAGTGACTTCACGCCAGTTCTGAGCCTAGACTTCAGGAGACCCACCCTCTTGCCTCCATGTGCATGAGCCTGTCCTAACCTGCTAGATGATGAAAAACACATAGTCCAGTTGTCTACTTTAACCCAGCCAATGGCCAGAACACCCTGCCACTGACCAAAGATGCATAAGGCAGTCCAGGTGAGAGCAGAACTGCAGCTCATCTGGGCCCAGCTGAAATTGCTAATAAGCAAATGGGGGCCTTTATTTGTGGTTGTTGTTTTAAGCCGCTAACTTTCAACGTGGTTATTACGTACCTATAAGCATCTTAGAGCTTCACTTTGAGTCTTAGTGTCCTCATCTGTAAAACTGGGATCATAATATTTTTTTTCCCACAGGCATATTGAGTCACTAAGCAAACAGGAGACCTCCAATAAATGTTGCATCAGAATAAATATCAAAACCTAAAACCAAAAGGCATTCATCCATTGTGAGGGCATCCCTCATCTTCCATGCCTTCCATCTACAGGAAGCACAGCCCCTCTGTGTCAAGCCGGGCATGCCCTCAGATATTCTGCTGGGGCTGTGTGAGCCAGATTCCTGCATTCTCAGTTACTGGATCTAGTGGGTTCAGCAGCAGGTGAGTTGTGCAGGCTTGAACCACCCAGTGCACAAGCGCAAGTGAGTTTTAAGTTTGACAGATTGATTTTTGCTTCCTGAAAACAAATTTAAATTGATGAGACCTTAATGAATTCTTTCTCCCATTCCTGGGGGAGGGGGAGGGTTCAGATAATGCTTTAATCACACTGTGAATAAGAACTGTTTGCCAAGCTCTCTGTTGCCAAGAAGGCACTGCATTTCCCCTGCTGAAGAATTGTGTGCTTGTTCGGTGAGAGCAGTTTCAGGGGCTGATAAAAACTGTCTGTTTCCACTTTAGCTGTCAAGGACTCACTCTTCAACTTCTCAGAAGTCAGTCAAGCCACAGGGATCTATTTTGGTCCAAGTGCTCTGTGCCATCCTAGGGGCTTGGTGGGAAGTGAGAGGGTAGCCTCTCATTCATTCATTCAACAAATATTTATTGACTACCACTTCTGTTCAAAGCACTGTTCAAAGGATTTGGAGTACATCATTAAAAAAAAAAAAAAAACTTAAAAAAAATCCCCACCCTCCTGAGAACAATCTATTTGGAGGAAGCAGATAAAAAATAAATAAATCTAATGAATGAGTAAATTATGTAATATATAAGAGGGTGCAATGGAAAAACTGGAATGGAAAACAGGGAAAGGAAATGTAGAGTGAACTGCAAATATCAGTTTTATTAGGGTACTCAGGGTAGGCATCTTGCCAGCTTCGGTTCATAGGACCCCATAGCCCACATTGAGTCAGTGGTAGCCTCTGAGGTGGAGAGAATAGTTGTGGGTCCAAAAGGTGAGGGAGTCCAAGAAAATCTGAAGAAGTATATAATGTATCTCTAACACACCATAGATATGCTGAAGTCCACTCATGCCAGCTCTCCAAATCAATCATCCATGTTCCTTCCCAACTCAGTGTTCAGTGTTGTAGTGTTGGGACCTTGAAGTCAGTCGTGATGCAAGTATTTACACCACAGAAACCGGCAAGCCCTACACAACAGAGCCTTTTATAAAGAAGTAAGAGCTTGACTGTTAAGCATTTCTTCGCATCCCACTGAGTGGACCCTACCTCATAGGAGAAGAGCAGATGTTTGCCCCTTAATAATGAGCATGAGCATGGGGGCAAATTCAGTGTAACACTTACAGGGAGGGATCGTTATGGCAAAGTTTCAGGGAACAATTCTTTGGAAGAGAGTCTCTTAAGAGAGGGACTAGGCCAAATTTGCATAACGGAGAAGAAAGAGAGAACGAAGAGAAGAAAGAGAATGAGAGAGATGATCACATGGGCAAGGTATGCCCATTGGGCTGACATGATGTTACAGAAAACCTCCACTGAGTGAACACAAAACTGACACCCAATTCACTTTCTCAAAGGTGGGATGAGATGCTTTCCAAAATTGAACTAAAATTATCTTGTCTTTCACGCCCCCACCAAAATCATTCCCAGCTCTCTGAAAGCTTTGCAAGGCTTGATGAACATGGTCCACATGTATCTTTAGGAAGAGAATGTGGGCTCAGCATCTGTTTGATTGGAGTTCTCTGAGTTTTTCTCCATGGAAACAGAAGCTGGTAAATAGAAACTAGAAAGCTGAACGTCTGTGTTCTTTTTCCATCTCTGTAACTGCTTTGCTTGGTAACATCAGGCAAGTTATCTCAATGCTCAGTTTCCCCACTTTAAAATTACCCACTCATATTCTTCACTCATTGGTAGATAAAGATGAACAATATCATCTTTGGGAACTATTCCAAGCTTTTTAAAGAAAGGCATAAACAATTATATGCTTATGAGAAATGGAATCATCTTATTTTTATTCCAAATATGAATATAAACATCCTCGAAAAGCTCAAAAGGGAGAGAAATCCCTATTAAATATTCCTGTTGTCAGGGAAGCCTTTTTCTCTCAAAAGTACTCCTCCTCCAGACCATAAATTTGCAAAAGGAGTTTCCACACCAGGCTGGGGATCATTTGGCCTCCACTCACTGGTTCAGAATATCAGGGGGACCGGCAGAAGAAATATAAGGGGTGGAGGAAATGTCCCGTTGGGATGCCATGTCCTGTTGGGCATGACACTCACCCTCTCACATCCTCTCACCTCCCCAGCACCATCCTCCTCCTGTGGTACTCCAACCCTGGACAGGCCCAGCAATATGCTTTGTCTCAACCCACATCTTTAAATTCTTGATCACTGACATCAAAAGGACACTCAGGATCCACTCAAGCAGGTTATGATGCTTTTCTAATGTGAGTTTTACCACCACCACCACCACCCCCCAACACAGAAACTGGTTCATATGTTCTCCGCATCTTCCTTCACCCTCAGGTTTGACTATCTTGGATCAGGTTGCAATAGCACAAATACCATCATCTCAAACGACATTTCTCACAGTTCTGGAGCCTGGAAGTCTACGGTCAAGGTGCTGGTGGATTCTGTGTCTGATGAGAATCCTTTTTCTGCTTTGTAGACCATCACCTTCTGGCTGTGTCCTTACATGGTGGAGAAAGACAAAGTGCCTATCTCTTTCTCTATGGGCACTAATCCCTTTATGAGGGCTCTGTCTTCATGACCCAATTATCTCTCAAAGGCTCACCTCCGAATACCTTAGCTTAACCTTGGGGGTTAAACTTCAACTTATGAATTTAGGCTGCAGGGACACACACCATCAGCTCATAGCACTAGCCTTGCCCTACTCCTAATAGGTAACATAGAAGTCACCAGACAAAACTTTCCTCATTTTCCCTTCTCTCCCAGAACCCAACTCCTCCAGCTGGGTCTTCAATCCCATCTTCTCTCATTTTTTCCCAATGATTACAATGACTCCAAACCATTGTTTATCACATCTCTTTCCTTAATCTTCCTTCTCTTGTCTTGACTGGCTTAATTCTGTGAAGATTCTAAGAGGTGCTAGTAATAAATACCTGTTATTTTTAACTTTGTATGGGTGTGAGTGTATGCATGTGTGTGTATGGAGGGAGGAAGGGAAGAATAGAAAGAGAGAAAGCACATGTGGCAAAATGTTAAAAGTTGGTGAATCTGTCAAATAAAATGGTCAAGTCACTTACAAGGGAAAGAAAATCAGGCTGGCCTCAGAGTTCCCTACAGCCACAGTCAATGGCAGAAGATTGGGGTGCAATATTTAAAAGATCTTCAAGGAAAAAAAAAGGTGTTACCCAAGGATTTTATATCCAGCCAAATTATCTTTCAACTATCAAGAATACAGATAGTTCTGCATATGAGAGAATTCAGGGAGTATCAATTCTATAAACTTTTTTTTTTTTTTAAGGAAACTACCAAGGGATGATCAACTAAGAGATAATTGGGGAAATTATTTGAAAAGAAAAAAGATTGGCAGCTGGGCTTAAATACATCATTGTAGATTAAAACTAAAATAATTTCTGCACATTGGGATAATTGAAAAGGATGTAAAATTATATGTTCTGTTGATATATAAACTATGTCATTAATAGACATTGATAAAGGAAAAGAGAAAGTGAGAGGTGGAATAAGTCTAGTGGGTTTCTACATCTGTCATAATGGGGAGTCAAAACACATTCCTCGGAGCACTTGGGTGGCTCAGTTGGAAAGGCATGTGATTCTTGATCTCAGGGTCATAAGTTCAAGCCCCATGTCGGGTGTAGAGATTACTAAAAAAATAAATAAACTTAAAAAATGAACATTCTTCAAAGATGACAAACCAACTAATAAAAGAAGCATTTAAAAAATATACACAAAAGATGTTGTCAAATCTGGGAAAAGAGTATTGAGAGGTTTGTTGATTCTTATAACTTTTCTTGAAATTTCAGATTATTTCAAATGCCGTTTCTTCAGAAAGATCTTCTCAAACGATCACATCTCAAGCAGAAAATACCTAATATTTTCTCTCCTAGTAAGCTCTAGAACCTATCATATCTTATAATTCCAGAGCTACAACAGCCATCTGGGCTGTGTCTGTTTAATCGATACCACATGGTGACATCCATCTGAAAGGTTGGTGGGAGTGGACCCAGGGCCAAGATTAGGGTGAAGCAAGTGAGGCATGCACCTTGGGCACATAATTTACGCAAGCACCAACACCTCAAAAATCAAGATAAATGATGTTTTAAATGTTTTTTTTTTTTTTTTTTTAATTTTTAGGAGATGAGAGAGACACAGCGTGAGCAGGGGAAGGTCAGAGAGAGAGGGAGTCACAGACTGAAACAGGCTCCAGGCTCTGAGCTGGCAGTCAGCACAGAGCCCGACGCGAGGCTCGAAACCACGAACTGCGAGATCATGACCTAAGCGAAAGTCGGACGCTTAACCAACTAAGCCACCCAGGCGCCCTGATAAATGATGTTTTAATATGATAAGAAAGTCAAACGTCATGCAAACATCCATGATGAACAAAATATCATAATTTTAAATGAAGACGAGATCCAAACCTGTAACTTTCATGACCTACCTCACTCACCTTACTTTAATCCTGATGTTGGTTCCAATAAAAATTTATTTCTAAAGCTAAGCAGCTGGCCTATGGGTCATAATTTACCATTATTAAAAAATATATATTAATCTCAATTACTGATGCTTTTAGTAACCCCTTAAGTTTTATCTCATCTTAGTCCCAGGCTGGGGAGACCCCTCTACTGCTAAAAAGCACCCAGGAGTTGGGTAGAGGTTCATGTATTTGTTTAAAGACCACGGGCTAGCCTTGGAGAGGAGGGGCAGTTCTGAACTCAGCACAGATGGTGGCTGTCTATCTGTCTGTCGCTCAGACTGTTGCTCGTCCTGGTTGATTTAAGCACCCCATGTACACTTTGCAAGCTGCACATTCATGTATTTCACTTCTTTGAAACTATTTATTTATAGTCTGTGTGCTCCTTGAAGGTGATTGGGTCTTTTATCTCGAACTCTAGAGTCTGAGCTATAGTAGGTATGATGGGGTGCCTGGGGATTCAGAATCTTGCATTTTTTTTATGTGTGACAATCTCCCAACCAGTGGGCTGAATGGACTCAACTTCCCTGAATGTCCCTCAGTCTGCAAAGCTGTTTGGTGGTTGTTCTTGTTTGGAAGGCAGGTAAGAGGAGAAGAAATGAATCAATCCACAAAGCATTTAAGGGTTCTTTGGGGAGCAAGCAAATGGACTGAGACCTCATTTCTTTTCTTATTGAAGTTTAACATTATTAGAAACTTCCTAATGAAGGTGACGATGGCAGGGAAACCCTCAGAGGTGTCATAGGGAGGAGAATCTGAACTGGTGGCCTGTACCTGCATTCCTGGGGGGTGAACTTCCTGGAGGGGCAGCTACTGCTACGAAATTGAAATCCTTGGCATCAAGGCCATGCTTTGGAATAGTGCCTACGTATGTAAGAGTTCATTAAATGAGTTCTCAACTTGGAATCCAAAGTTTGGACAAATCAGAGATGTCTCAAGAGAAAGAAGATGTTCTCCCTGATAAGTAAGACCCTTGGGATCTTGCAAGATTAATTGGAAAACAGAAGAGATGTGTTCATATTTGCACACCCAAGCTGCTGACCAGTAGATATTAATAATTTGATAGAAGTGTGATAAATGAATGGGAGTCATAATCTCTTCTGTTCCAGTATCTGGGCCCACCTTTTACCCTACAGGATACCAGTTAATTAGAGAAGGGGCTGGATATTGAGAAGGAAGTAGGTCACAAGGAATCGTGATCGTTATATTTACCAGCTACCCACTTCCTTTAAATAAGGAAGTTTCTATCTTTACCAGGGGAGACTATATTTACATACCATCTTCCCTCAAATCAGCAAATATTTATCATGCAATTGTGCAAAGTACACCTTTCCTCCAAAAAATTTGCCTATTGAAGTGTTCAGAATGCATTCTCAGTCTGCTTCATTACAAGGCAGGACGACTCACAGGTCCACCTCCCTCTGCGAAATCAAGTAAAGAGGTTACAGTAGAATAGAGACCATGTATTTGAATATCCAGATTTTCTTCCTTATTTAGATGCACAAAGATCCCTTCACACACAGCGAGACTTCTGATACCATAAATAAGTAAGATCTAAGCAGGGCAGATCCACGTTTAATGAAGTCTTAAGCCTGTACGATGCAGGGGGCCTACTTTCAGATAAAAAAAAAAGATAAAATTCAAGTTAGATATGAAAATGAATATTTAATCAAAATGAATCATAACAAATAGCAATCTTTAAAAGCTGATACATCTAGAAAAGCTGGCCAAAAAAGCACCCCGGAGAAAATAAGAAGCTGTTTTTGTCAATTTGCTGCCTAATATCCCTCTGTAATACAGCTTTCCTGTATTTTTTACTGCATTATCATTGATCATTTCTTAATATGGAAATGGTTTCGCACTATAACTTATAGAGAGAATGGAAAGATAAACCCATTTTTTTCCTAACATGATTCCTGGAAATCTGTTTTTTTAGTATTGATAATTCCAATTTCTAGAGTTGTCATCAAATTTAAAAAGCCCTTTATCAAATCCCTTTCGTATGAGCTGTAGGATTTGGAAGAATTATCCACAGACTTAATTTTGACTCAGCACTTCAAGGCTTGTTTCTCTCCACTCTCCTCCTGCTTCTGGAGCTTGGAGCTCGGTGTGGTGGGACACATCTGTACCCTGATAAGTCTTCTAACTCCACACCTTCCCGTCACCATACTCAATGGCCAGCAGTAACTGAGTAGACATGGAAGTGATTGTGAACCACAGAAATCTATCCCATTGAACTTAGATTAAACTCATCCAGTCAATTTCCCCAAAATGCCCTTGCCCATCCCAACACCACCAGCATGAAAAGAATGTGGCAAAGGGCAAGATCAAGGCCATGGACAGCAGCCCTAGTCAACTGTGGCTAAAATGACTTAATTTTGGAAGGTTTACTATCATGTAAAACTACCATGTGCATCCATGTGAACACACTGCCAGGTCCCCCAACAGGATCTTGGAAGGGGACTGAGAAGTGAGAGGGCCCAAGGCTTAAGATTCATGGGCTTGACTATAAATCTTCCTGTCAGCCTGTACCCTTTCCTCAGGTCTAGGGGTTCTTTTATGTTCTCGTGCCCCTTAAGGCTCTTTTGCTGCCAACTGGACCCGCAGTCAAGACCCCCACCATCCTTATCCCTCCCATATCCCCGGCCCAGTTTCTGCAAAGGGGACTTCTGCTTTGTGCCAGCTCTCTATCTTATTCTTGACAATTCTTTTCCCTAGAGTCTTGAGTGCTCCCCAATAACCCCAGCATGATGGTGGGTCCACTCTCTTATGGAAAGGCCTGCTGGTCCAGGATGATGACAACCTCCCTGCTGGACTCTGAGAACCAGTTCTACTCTCCCCTCAGGTGATACTTGGCCTGCTTAATTATGACTCAGTTGCCTCCTGTCAGAAATGCTTTAAAATGCTGTTTGAGTCACACAGAAGCACTCCCAGGAGCACCTGGGTGGCTAAGTCGGGTAAGCATCTGACTCTTGATCTTGGCGCAGGTCATGATCTCAAGGTTCATGCGTTTGAGCCCTGCATTGGCCTCCATGTTGACGGCACAGAGCCTGCTTGGGATTCTCTCTCTCTCTTTCTCTCTCTCTCTCTCTCAAAAATAAATAAATAAACATTTAAAAGAGAGAGAGAGAGAGAAGCATGCCCAAACTCTTTGGGCTCGGTACCTTGGACTCAGGTCCATGGAGCTAAATCCTCAGGTATCCTCAATCATATATTCTGTTCCTGACTTAATTTCTGAGCCAGTCATAATGATAATGCAGAATTGGTTTTGATAATCTCAGCTCTACTCCACTTCCCACTATACTTAGGAAAGAGTTAACTTAAGTCCCCTCTCCCTCTTTCTTCTACCCACTTGCAACTTTGCTTCCAACGTACTTTACTTTCCACTCCAGTAGACTCATTATCTCAAAAGGTTCCTAATTATGACACTGAGCGCAGTAATTAATGACATTCCATTCATGTCTTGGGGCGCCTGGGTGGCTCAGTCATTTGAGCATCTGACTCTTGATTTCAGCTCAAGTCGTGATTCTAGAGTCATGGGATGGAGCCTCACATCGGGCTCGGCACTGAGTGTGGAGCCTGCAAAGATTCTCTCTCTCTTTCTCTTTCTCTCTGCCTCTCCCCCTCTCCCTGCTCTAAAAACAAAAACCAGCCAAACAAACAAACAAACAAAAAACCCTCATGTTTTCTCAAATTCTCCATAATATACAAACTTGTGACTTCGAAAACCCTTTCCCGTGGTTTCCTTACCACCTGGATCCTTACCTACCCCTCTTATTTCCCAGTTGTCTTCCTTAGTTTCTTTCCCTAGTTGTTGCTTAGATTTAAGCCTTCTCCATTGATTCGTTTCTTGGTCCTCTTCTTCCAAATAATTTCCCTTTGCTTTAACTTGAAACCCTAGAGATGACTGAAATCTGAGTCTCTGGCTCTGGTATGTCTCCCAAACTCCAGACTGTATTTTCCAACTGACTTTTTGACATCCCACATGCATGTCTTGCCTGGTTTCAATGCTCCACACACCAAAACTGAATTCCTAATCTTCACCCATCAAAAGCTCTCTCTCTATTAATAGCCTAACCACTCCATCCAGGCTAGAAATCTCTCATTCTCTCCCTCTTTCCTTCAATAAACATGTTAGAACAAATCACATGGGTTCCAGCTCCACCACAGCCCAAACCTGACCCCCGTCCATCCATTTTCAGTGGCCATCTCCCCCAGCCAGGGAGATTTTTGTGCAGATTGCCACAGTGGTACCCTACCTGATGCTCCTACCTCCAAGTGTTCCCCAGTCCAATTTTTCATGCATACTGCCGACATTCATTCTTCTACAACACAAATTAGTTCGCGTCACTTTCCTTTCAAAAACAACTTCATAGGGACGCCTGAGTGGCTCAGTCAGTTAAGTGTCCAACTTCGGCTCAGGTCATGATCTCACGGGTTTGTGGGTTTGAGCCCCGCATCAGGCTCTGTGCTAACAGCTAGATCAGAGCCTGGAGTCTGCTTCAGATTCTGTGTCTCCTCCTCTCTCTGCCCCTCCCTTGCTCATGCTGGGTCTCTCTCTCTCTCTCAGAAATAAATAAAAGAAAAACATTTTTAAAAAACCACACCTTCATACTCCACAAAAGAAAGTTCAGACTCCTGGATGTGGCCTTGAACATCTCTGTAATATGCCCTCAACCTAACCTGCCTGTCTTATCTCCTACCTAAGTCTCCTGCACTCCAAGCTCTGGCCACCTAATGACACTGGCCCTCCCCCACGCCTTGCCCATGTTATTCTATCAGCTCCATGCTCCCCCTCTCCTCCCAAATCACCCTTTTCTCCCTCAAACCAGCCTTCTTCTGAACTCGAGAGAATTATCCTCTCCTCAGGGCCCTGACGTTGGTCTGGAATGATGTCGGTCAGGATGACTGTTGCATGGTTCATGTGTATTTAGATGGAAACCTCTCTTCCCCATGAAGCAGTGAGTTTTCCAAAAGCAAGTAGCGAGTCTTCTTCCTACTTGTTTTTCTCCATTCTTGGCACTGCGCCTCTGCTCGGTAAACTCAAGGTTGTTGTGGAGGCTGTGGTGTAAGTTCCTCAGGGACAGCATGACTCACTGTGGCATGGTCACACTGCTCCTTAGGAAGGGCCCTGGCTTTGCCATCAGAGAGACCCAGATTCCAAACCAAGCTGTCATTCATTAACAGCACCACGGTGAGCAAATTCCTTACCTCCTTCTGGCCACAGTTTCCTCATCAGTGAAATTGAAATAATCATAACTTTACAAAGATTAAATGTCACAGGTGCAGGAGTGTTTGGGCCTAGAAGACTCTCAAATATTGATTGAACCTCATTGGGAAGTCCTTGCCAATCCCACCTTGATATCTTTCTTTTCTTTCTTTCCTTTCTTTCTTTCTTTCTTTCTTTCTTTCTTTCTTTCTTTCTTTCTTTCTTTTTCTTTTCTTTCTTTCTTTCTTTCTTTCCTTTCTTTCTTTGTTTAATGTTTGTTTATTTTTGAGAAAGAGAGAGCATGCAAGCAGGGGAGGGGCGGGGGGGGGGGGACAGAGGATCAAAAGTGGGCCCTGTGCTGACAACAGAGAGCTCAATGTGGGGTGTGAACTCACAAATCGTGAGATCATGACCGGAGCCGAAGTTGGGCACTTAACTGACCGAGCCACCTGGGCGCCCCTGTTTTGTTTTGTTTTGTTTTTTTCTCTCTTTTAACCTGAGAAACATATCAGATTCCAAAAATTTGCTTTGGAATGAAAACATTTTTAAAATCTTTTTTTTTTTTAATTTACACGGAGGAAATAAAACTAGTGGCTAACACAGCAAAGTGATGAGAGTCATAAAACCCTTATTACAGTGCTTAGCACATTACATTATAATAATTTATTGGTTGTGTGTCTCTTGTGAGCCCGTCAAGGAAAAGGACTGTGACCTTTTATCCCTAGCACCCAACACAATGCTGAACATGGAGAAGGCTTCCGGCATGCATTAATCCTATATTTGGAAAGCAGCCTCACAGTCTTTCACAAATGCACACTCCTCTTGACCTAAATATTCCACTCCTAGAATTTATTTAACACATAAACTCGCACAAGTATGCAAGCAGATGACTCTCCAAATGAGGTTTGTGGTATTGTTTGTAGTAACAAACCAAGAAAACAAACAAAAAAATCCCTCAAACGTCCAGTATTAGAGGTCCAGCTAAATAAATAATGCACATGCACATCAAGGAACACGATGTAACATTAAAAGCTATGAAGTAGCTCTCTAAGCACTGGGGTGAAAAGGTGTCCAATATACGTTGTTAAATGAAAAAAGCTTCTGCATGGTGCAAATATATACACACAGGCATACAACACAAGCATATACACACGCAAGCTTGTATGCAGAAGAACAGTTTCTTCAAGGATATACAGGAAACTGTTTACAGAGGTAATCTCTACACAGTGGAACTAAGGAATTAGGAGAAAGAGGAAGACTTTTCATCCTCACTGTTTACCCTCCAAAACAATGTCAATTTTTCACCATCAGCAGGAACTAATTTAAAAACTTTTTAAATAGTAAACAAATAAGTATCTGTTGAACAATTCTACTTTGACCTTGTCTGGGTGGAATTTGTTTGATTATTAATTTTCAGCAGCAGCATACAGAAAGTGAGACGCATAAACTCCTTTCTTTTCCCTTGACATGAGTTCAAAGACCGTAGGCGCAATTTCCGGAACATTCGGTTGCAAAGCTGGCGTCTCTGGTGGTTTATCAATGTCACTAAGAGCTCCAGATGCATTTATAATCCCACCTCTAAGAGTCAATTGTGGCTTGTTCTCTGTGATCAATTACCAGTGCCTTCTCACTCGCTTAGTGGAAAACACATCCTCCCCAGGACAAAAGGGAAAACGGAGAAAATCAGCTTGCTATCGTCTGTGCAGCCTTCACGCTCTTTCCCTGGAAGCCATGTGGCTGCCTTAACAGTTGTCCCAAAGCTGGCTGCCTTAACAGTTGTCCCAAAGCTGGCGCTGCATAAGGGAGAGGGATCTATAGCAGCAAGTGGTGGTGATTAATTTTAAGCTGTCATGGAAAACGTTTTTGCACTTTAATGTCAGAGAACTGAATTATTATTATTATAGGTCTGATGTTCCCTCGCCAAAGCTGTGTGTTTGCTCCCCCGATACAAAATGAACACAGAAAAGCTTTCTGGTTGGCTCCCAGGAGCATCTTTTGGAGAAAAGACAAAAGGAATGCCGCCAAGCCAGCCAAGTCCCCTTGGGGCCCTGATGGGAGCGTCAGCCCCTCCCCCACCTGCCTGCCCCACGCTGGTTGAAGCCCTAGTAAGTCTCTCTGTCCCCATGGATCCTAGCTTACCTTCTTGAGCCCTTTGGAATCCCCAGAGGGTAGAGAAAGTCAAGATTTACTACAGGGAAAAGAAGTTGCTCAGTGCAGAAACACGTGGAGGAGAGCACGGGGGCGGGGGAGCGGGGTGCAAGATCAAGTCGATGCACGCGGAGGTCTTTCAGATCCACGCCCTGTGGATCTGAATCAGAAACAAAATCTCACCCACTCCCATGCCTACAAACCCCTTCTCACTCCCCACAAGCAGAGGGGGAGGGAAGGGGTGCAAAACCTGACTGACTTTTGCATTGAAATAAAATATTTATTTCTTGCATAATCTGCCAGCAAATTAGATCAAAAAGCTGTCAGTTTAAAATCATGCAATTCATTAAGGGAGCAAACTTAAAATATACTTGGTCTAAAATAACATTTACCAAGAGGCAGGATTGATGTATGTAGCTAGAACAGATCTAGGAACTAGAAGAGAGTCTAAAAATAAAAAATTAAAAAAACAAAAAAACAAAAATGGAACATTTACTTTCTGGCACTGTATCAAATCTCTTTTTAAAAACTTAAGATCAGCACATTAATAACAACTACTATTTACTGAGATCCTGCCCTGCACCAGGCCAGGCACTTTACAAAGTTTTTATCTGTAACCTACCACATGGAAAATATAGTTATTCTCATTTTTCAGATTAGAAATCCAAGAATGAGAGAACTTGCTGAAAGCATACAGCAAGTCAGTGGGGAGTGCCACCCTGTCTGTCTGCCTGTCTGTCTGTCCACTGACCAGACCGCTTCCCAGTACACGCTATCAAAAGGGACACACATTATGGCTAAACAGTCTGCACTTTAAGCTAATCATGCATTCAAAGATTTCTTTTCATTGCATCTTATTCAACCCTTGACAGAAGGCAAGTCCTAACTTCAGCTTAAAAAACATGGTCCTTGGGGCACCTGGGTGGCTCAGTCTGTTAAGCATCCAACTCTTGGTTTTGCCTCAGGTCATGGTCTCACAGTTTGTGAGTTCAAGCCCTGTGTGAGTACAGAGCCTGCTTGGAATTCTCTCTGTGTGTGTGTGTGTGTGTGTGTGTGTGTGTGTCTCTCTGTCTGTCTCTCTCTCTCTGCACCCCCTCCCCCAAATAAATAAATAAACTTAAAATAAAAATAGTCCTTGAAGCTATTCAAATACCAGCCACAGTAAGCCAATAGGAGAAACTAACCTTGGACCCTTGATTCAAGAATATTGCTCTATTGCATGTTTGAGTTTGCTGGAAGGGGGCTGAAAGCCAATCTTGCGTATATAATATGCTTCAGTATCTATAGCTGTATTCTTAAACCCTGGGTCAAGAGCTACCTCACGAGGTGGTAAGAGAAGAAAATAATGTATTGGGTATAAACTTGGATTCACTCTCTCCTCTGGGCTCCAGAATCATATAGTGAAAACCACTTAGATGCCCCATTAGGTACCTCCAATTAATTCATTCCCTCCAGAAGTGAATGCAGCACTTCCCTCCAAACTAACTCTTCCTGGTTTTCCGGTGAAGACCCCCAGAAGGGGAGTGAATGGTTCACTCCAGCCACCCAAGGGCCCCAGGTATAACTGGGGTGAGAATTCCTAAATTCCCGTCTCCCACATCAGATTCTCTGCCAAGTCATGTCACTTTTGTTCCTTCATGTCTTGGACGTGTCCACTCCCCTCTGTGTGTACGACCGCAGCCTTAGTTCAAGGTACCATATGTCTTTCCCACCACTGCGACCACCTCCTAACTAGCCCCAGTCTTTTCAGCCTTGCCCTACCCTAACAATCTTCCATACAGATTCCAGAGAAAGTGTTCTAAAGAGCAAATCTAATGATGGCACTTTTCTGCTTAAAATCAAGTGACTTCCCTATTAGCCCCCAGATTTTTTAATGCCTTCATTGAGATATAATTCACATATCATACAATTTAGCCACTTAAAGTGTTTAGTTCCATGGTGTTAGTATATTATCAGAGCTGTACAACCATCAACACAAGCAATCTTAGAATATCTTCATTAAGTAAAAGGAAACTCCATACCCATTTGCAGTCACTCTCTATCGCTCTCCAATGCCCTCTGGTTCCTGGCAATCAACAATCTACTTTCTGTCTCTCTAAATTTGCCCATTCTGACATTTTCTATAAATGGAATCATACAATATGTGGTCTTTTATGACTGACTTCTTTCCCTTAGCATAATGTTTTCCAGATTCATCCATGTTGTAACATGTATCAGTACTTTGTTCCTTTTTTATGGCTACATAATATTCCATTGCATAGACATACCACCTTTGTTTATCTATTCATCGGGTTGTTTCTGCCTTTTGACTACTATGAATAGCGCTGATTTGAACATTCACATACAAGTGTTCATATGGATATGCATTTTGTTATCTCTTGGCTAGACATGAGTGAAATTGCTGGGTCATATGTAATTTTTCGCATCTAACATTTTAACATAATGCCAAGCTGTTTTCCAAAGTAGCTGTACTACCCTCCGATATTTTAAATCCAAGTTGTTTAATGGGGTTTACAAAGCCTTTCCTAATCTGATTACAACCTACCTTTCCATCCTCCTCTCTGTCTATACCTCAACCCATACTGTCTGCTTCAATTACACCCATTTAGCAATCCCTGAAAACAAATCCTCTGTCTCATTTGGTTTCTATAAACATTGTTTCCCATGCTTAGACCATCATTTTCCTGGCTGATGCCCACTGGTCCTTTGCTCTGTCAATGTGGGCCCTGAATTTACTATTCCAGCAGGACTTGCCACACTTACTGTCATTGCTGACCTTGAGCCTGTACTTAATGGTAAGCTCCCTGAGGGTAAGGATTATACCCTTTGTCTTTGGCCAAGAACAGCTTCAGGCATCTTAGAGATTCCCAATAATTATTTGGTGAATGTACAAAGCTGCTAGCATATAGTAGTTTATCACTCCTCTTCCCTGACGAATTGAGCTTTAGCATGATGGTCCCTATCTCCCTTTACCCAAAGGAAATCATTCCCAAATCATCTTGGAAATGCACAATCTAATTTTTAAAACAAAAACACTTGTGGTTCTTTCCTAATTTTGTTTTGCTTGGGCTAAGAATAAAATGAGTTGGCATTTCTTGGGTATATATCAACTGACAGTAGAGGGAGCCAAGCCAAGAATGTGTTAGGTGGCGGGTAGGAATCTGTATGCGATTAAAAATAGGCCATGTTTAATAATGAAAAATTGAAAATTACTCAAATGAACAACAATTGGGGAATAATTAGATCGATTCTAGTAGTAGACAGATAGATGAATAATACTGCCATTAAAATTGTAAATATGGAAAAGTCTGAAACAACCATAAAACTAAAACTGGAACACCAACTAGAATATACACATTGATTACACATAGGCAACATTGCATGTGTGTGTTGACAAGCAGAGAAGGTCATGCCAAAGAACAATACTAACTGTGGGTGTTTTCTAGTGAAATTCAAAAGTTTGCTTTTTCAATGTTTTTTAGCTTTTGCTGTAAAGATCTATAACAAATGATTGCCATGTATTTTTCTGAAAGTGTGTATCACAAATTAAAACTGAAGTTTTCTAAGGTAACTAAGGGTGCTGTTGAAAATTTCTTGGAGATATATATATACATATGATGCATTGTATTCTTTCATTTAAAAATCTCTATATATGTACATTTTGCATACATATATGGTGAACATACACATATATAATACATGTATGCATGTTTTCCACAGTGCTCTTAAAGAAGACAAAATATTTTCACTCTGTGATTGTCCCTTGCCTCCAGCACCTTTGGGAGTCAGACAAACCAAGCACTATGGTATTATCCCCTCTTCATCAGTTTAACTTTATACACAAGTCAAAACTGAGATTTGTGGAGCCTGGATGGCTCAGTCGCATAAAGCGTCTGACTTCGGCTTAGGTCATGATCTCACATCATGAGTTCAAGCCCCACGTTGGGCTCTGTGCTGACAGCTCAGTGCCTGGAGCCTTACTTGGATTCTGTGTCTCCCTCTCTCTCTGCTCCTCCCAAGCTCATTCTCTCTCTCTCTCTCCTCTCTCTCTCTCTCTCTCTCCCTCACTCTCACCTGCTCTCAAAAATAAATAAACATTTAAAGAAATACAACCAAAAAACAAACACTGAGATTTGGAAGATGACTTGTTCAAGGTTATACAGCTAGCAAGGGTCAGAACCAAGATTGGAATCCAGGTGTCTTAACACAAACACAATTCCTTAACTCTGCCCAGAAACCAGAGCCAAAATGTGAGCAGGAGGGGCCCACAAGTACTCAGGATCTGCAAAGTTCTTTCCTGAAGCTTCTTGCCCAGTATCCTGCACTACGGGATGCTCAGGAAGCGTTTGTTCAAAAGATGGATGGATCGATGGGTCCATCAGTGGGCATGAATTTAACAGGTCAACATGGTTCAGCAAAAATTCTTTGGTACTCTGTGATGTCATTTTCACCAGACCTTTACTAGATCTTTTCCTCTGCGAAAATTCCATCTCTTCATGTATTCACTCAGTAGTTAATTATTGCTTACTAATTACTAGGCAACTACTCTGTGTAAGAAGCTGTGTTAGTAGCATAAGATGTGATAGAAGTAACGTATTATTCTTACCTTTAATATATTTCTAATATACTACAAGAATGAGATTCATATTTTTAAAAATCCCTAAAATTCCTGGCAAAATCTGAGGTTAAGAGAAGATGAGAAACACTGTTCAGAGAATCTGGAGGAGAGAGGTACGGTGTTTAGTTGAAAGAATAGAGGCAAATGCCATGGAAATGTGGCATTTCAGCGGGGCCTTGAATGACAGGTACGATTTCAGAAGATGGGCTGGGGGAGGACATTTCAGGAGAAGCAAAGCATTTTAACAAAGACGTGAGGTAAAAATTTCACAAAGGTGAGCATCTAAGACAGTTTCCTCAGAGAAACAGAGTTCTGCTGAAATGTGTTCTCTTTTTCCACAGATTCCTTTGTATTAAAGCGAAATAGACAGTTCCACGATCACCTCACGTGCCTCACGCAGGTGCTGGCACTGGGGTCCCGGGTAAGTAGGAATATATGATGAGGACTTGTCTGTTCATTTCCTCTCTCATGAACATGGTAGAAAGTACTATTAGCCCTGGCACACAGCAGAGTGTGAAACAAAGGTGCAGAGAGACCGGGAGCGTTCTCAAGGTCACAGGATGAGTCAGCTGGGAAGAAACCCTAGAACGAGGTCTGTACCTCTCCAAAGGAGGCTGCAGAGGCATGTGTGCCACAGAGCACGGTGTGTTCCTAGCCCGTTCCCTCTGCGGCCAAGTGGTGCCTTCTTCCTAGGAGCTCAGCAGGTGCCGAACACACATTATTTGCTTCATTCTCTCAGAGCCACCGTGGCTGAAGGAAGGTGTAGGCATGTTTGCCTTCTTTCCTCAAACAGACAAACCAAAGTCCACAAGGAATCCAAAGCAGTTTATCTGATACTATGTAATATGTGTTAGAGTTAAGCAGGCTACTGGCCCAGGAGTAATGTTCCATGTGGCTGCTGGGTTGAGACCACGGCTGTTGGGAGAGGTGGAGCTAGGGGCCAGGCATTTGAAGACCTGACTTGGGACCCTGGCTCTATCCCTTGCCTTCAGTTCCATCCTGGGCAATTGCTCCGCCTTTCTGAGCCTCTTCCATCATCTGTAAATGGGAATAACATGATACATTTGTGTCTGTCCTCAACACACAGTTTTAATGCTAAGAAAACACATCTCAGAGAATATCTGCAAATGTATTAAAATTGGTTACTTTGGGGGGTACTTGGGGGTGCTCAGGCAGCTAAGCGTCCCGATTCTTGGTTTCCGCTCAGGTCATGATCTCACGGTTTGTGAGCCTGAGCCCCGCATTGGGCTCTATACTGGCAATGCGAGCCTGCTTGGATTTCTCTCTCTGCTTGTTCTCTCACTCTCTCTCTCTCTCTATCTCTCTCAAAATAAATAGACATTTAAAAAAATAATGGTTACTTTGGGGAGGAAAGTGGAAGCAATTGACTTCTATTTGTTTCTGATGTACTTCTTTTTCATTTGGGATTGCTGACAGTGACCTAGGCAAACCAAGAGATAAAAATAATAGCAATCTCATAAACTACCACACAGAAGGGACCTACCCCAGTTATTGCCAAATACTGTCCTCTCCATTAAGAGTTGGTTTCATTTCTTAAAATGTTTTATTTATTTTTGAGAGACAGAGAGACAGCACGCAAGCAGGGCAGGGGCAGAGAGAGACGGAGACACAGAGGTCGAAGCAGGCTCCAGGCTCTGAGCTGTCAGCACAGAGCCTGACATGGGGCTCGAACTGATGGACCATGAGATCATGACCTGAGCCGAAGTTAGATGCTAAAGCGACTGAACCACCCAGTAGCCCCTCAGTTTCTGAAAATGAATCGGTGTGCTCTGTGATGAAGAAGAGGTTGAATGTAAGATGGAAAAAACAAAGAACAATAAAAGAGTAACACAAAGGTTCTAATCAAGAGCTAAATTCCTTGAGCGCTCCTGAATGGAGAAGAAAGAGCACATGCCCCGGCTTTGAGAAACAGACATGGTTTTCAAGCTCACGGCTGCCACACATCCGTTCTAGAACATTGGAGAAGTCGTGGCCTCTCTGGGCCTCAGTTTCCTTGTCTGTAAATGGAGATAAAAATTCTCACCTTATAGATTTACTGTAATGATCCTATGAGACAAACACGCAGGATGCTTTAGAAGGCACTGAATGTTACACATAGTACGGGCCATGGAAATAAATACACTATGTTTGCCCACAAAGCTCTTATTTTGTTTCATAAGTCATCCACAGGACCAGATCACGGGGGATCTTCTAAACGGTTTAAGCCATAAATTACTCTTTTAAAAGGATTTTTGCATTGTGCACTTGAAAGTTATTGTGAGCTAGAACTTTAATGTTCTTACCATAATAACAACAAAATGGTAATTACGTGAGGGTGAAGATGCTAACTAATCTTACCAGGTAAACATACCATGGGCATGTGTAGCAAGCTATCATCACATTGTACACCTCAAACGTACACAATGTTACATGTCAATGGCATCTCAATAAATTGAGGAGAAAACCCTTTCAACAGATATAAACGAAAGCCAAAAAAAGCGCACTGAAGATCCACCAGAGTGGATCTAACTTTCAGTCTCTCTGATCAAGACAGGCTTTTCAAGCTCACATACTTGTGGTCAAGTGCTGGCCTCTGTGATCTCCTGGTACTTCCTGGACAGGATGTGTTTACTCTCCTGCAGCCTTTGGTAGCAGATGTGTTTGAAGAGCCATAAACTTAAAAAAGGGAGGGAAAAAAAAGGGCCATAAACTCAGCAATGAATGATAGGTAGGAACGTGCTTGCTTTCTTCCAGCCTTCCTTGTTCTGATTCAAAGAATTTTTCCCTAGATAGGAATTTGGCCTACATACGCTGGTGCCCCTAGCTGAGGTCTATTTTTACTTTTATTTTTTAAAGTTTATTTATTTGTTTTGAGAGAGACAGAGAGAGTGTGAGTGGGGAAGGGGCAGAGAACAAGAGAGAGAAGGAGAGAGAGAATCCCAAGCAGGCTCCACGCTGTCAGCTCAGAGCCAGAGGCGGGGGCTGGAACCCACAAACTGTGAGATCATGATGTGAGCTGAAACCAAGAGTCAGCCACTTAAAGAACTGAGCCACCCAGGTGCCCTGGGATAGTTTTATAGGAAGCTCTAAATTAGAATGATCTTTGTCCCCTTCAACTCAGAGCAGTTGGCTTTCTGTTTCTTCACCTATGAAATGAAGCAGGCTTGTTGTGACAGCTGAACATCATGGCTTGTTGTGAGATTTAAATGAGACACTAATATGTGACAATGTTTTGCAAACTGGGAATAATAACCCATCCAGGAGAAAACCCACAAGTGGAGCCGAAATCCCCCATCCTAGGCTGTGGCCTCCATTTCCTTGTCTAAGGAGAGACTTCATGAAAACTTTCCCAAAACTCAGTGGAAAAGAAACATTTTGCTGTTGAACTTGACAGATTTTTGTCCGAAAATCTCCCACTTCCTGTGTCCTTACTCTTAATGCTATAGTTTGGATCTTGGTTCAGTGTCCTGTGTGTCTGAACTCTGATTCTCTCTGCCACCTCCCTTCCCCTTCTCTTTGCTCTTCCAGGCAGGGGTGGGCCTCATGTCTCTGCTGGGAGGCTGGGAAGGAGTGTTTCTCAGAGGAAGCATGGGGCAGGTCGTGGCCGGAGCGCCCAGCCTCTCCTGTTAATTCCATCTCTTAATGATGCCACAAAGGACAAAAACAGTCTTCTGAGAAAGCCCGTCTTCTCTCATTTATTGGGCACTTCCCGTGTGCCAGGCACCCTGCTTCCCTTCGGTCTTGCTTACATTCCTTCCATAGACAACAGTCTACAGAGGAGGACTTTTCTCTATTTCATGGTTAAGGAAAGTAAGAGTCTAAGTAAGAACTTACGTGGCTTATTCACAGTCACCCAGATAATGGATGTCAGAGGTGGGCTTAAAATCGAGGTGCATCTGACATCCAAGCTTTGGGCCACTGGACTCCACTGCTTCCGATTCTACTAAAACTTGTGCTTGACCTGGACAAAATCTGACCCTCACCAGCCACCCCACCTTCCCACAGGGTGCAGGGGTGCTGTTCACCAAGCTGGGACATCCTCTGCGCTCTCTTGAAAACCCTGGCTAACTCCTGTCTGCTTTTTAAGACTCAGTTCAGGAGACGCCTTTGCTGAAAAGCCCTTACAGATAGCCCTGTGTTGCCTTCAAGGTGCCTCCAGGCTTCCACGGTCCTAACACTACATATTTCTCCATTTCAATTTTTGGTTTACTTGTGTGTGCTCCCACAATGAACAACCTGAGGACATTATTTTATGCATTCCCAATGCTTAGCCACTGCCTGGCACCAGCCCGAAGTCAGCCCTCTGTACTTGTCTATTGAATGAATAAGTGGATTAATATATAATGAATATGTGAATGCCAACAAAAGCTACAACAGAGAACAAACCAACCCTGTTCCTTACTTCTTGTACCCTCATCGTTATCGACGCGGCCAACCAAGTAGCACTAAATCAATTCAACAAAGATTTATTGTGCTGGAGGGTGGCGTAGCAGAGTGCTGGCACATTGCGTCAGAGTATGTCAGAGCAAGGGCCCTGGGCACAGACTTCTGGTGTGTAAAATGAGCGTGATCATCATACCTTTATCACAGGATGGCCATGGGGTCAAATTGCAGAATAGCTACAGAAGCTCTTCTGAAATTGCAAAGTGATATGCAAATATCAGTGGCTGTTATTTTACTGTTATTACTATGCTCACGGCATTTGCTCGGGCCCCAAAGGCGGACTTGAAGATGATAAGCTACTGCCCACAGGACAGTGGCAACATAAGGAAGCACTCAAAGGTCTATGAAATAAGGCAGAAGTTCAATGACCTAAAGGGACTTGAAGATTTCTGGAAGACAAATCAGGGGTCGGGATTCAGGGGTCAGGACAGCCCATTTGTCTAAGGCTGTGGGAACTTTGAGGGAGCTTTAACGGCAAGGTCACACTCCCAAGCCACTTATGGTCATAGACGGTGTCATAAGCAACTGAATCGCGTGGTATTTGAACACAGCAAGCTATTCAGGGTGTGGTCCTTGAAGGCATTGGAGACCTGGGCTGGATCTCGAAGAATGGGTTGGATTCAGGTTAGGGAGGAGGAGGCAGGGCGTTCCTTGCTGGACAGAAGATACAAATAATGGCAGGCTGCAGCTTGGAGGGTCTGGGACAGAGCCAGGGCTCATGGTGCCTGGATAAGGCCTCATCCCCTGACCACAAGCAAGGCATCAAAACCATATGAAGTGCACACTGGGTGAATCAATAGTCCACTCAGCACTCTATTTGGACAGTAGCTCCTGGGGATATTTTGGGAGAGCTTCTGGTTATACTATTTGGATGCCTCTTTGGTGATTAGGAAGATAAATTATACAATAACCTATTCTGGATCAATCATTCATGAATATTTATCAACCCTGTCTTCATCTATAAGTAAACACACACACCCACACACACACACACACACAAGACGATCTTAAAGGAAAGTTCTAGAATACAAAGCATTTCATAGGCTCTTGGATGGCTGATAGAAAAAAATTTTTATATAAAAAGCAACCGTTAAAAAAAAAGACAAACCAAAACTACAGAGATGAAAAGCAGATCAGTTGCCTAGAGCTGGGGGTGCAAATTGGGATCGATTGTGCAAATCGAGCACATTGACACAAGAGAGGCTTTGGAGGATGGAAGTGTTTGACATTACAATGGGTGGATTTTGTGTTGTGTATTACGAATCACAAGTTTTAAAATAAAAATGTATATGAATGCTTCCGTCAGTCCTTAACCATAAAACATTCTTCTTTTTTATTTTTTAAGCTTATTTATTTATTTTGAAATAGAGAGACAGAGACAGCATGAGTGGGGAGGGGCAGAGAGAGGGAAAGAGAGAGAATCCCAAGCAAGCTCTGCGGTGTCAGAGCAAGGAGCCCAATTTAGGGCTCAAACTCATGATCCCAAGAGATCATGTCCTGAGCTGAAATCAAGAGCCAGCTTAACTGACAGAGTCACCCAGCTGCCCCAAAACATTATTCGTTATCCAGAAAGAAATTGCAAAGACAGAGACGAGAAAGAAAGGACACCTGAAGTCATGTCATGTGAAAAATGTTGTAATGACCTGGGGATGGTCAAGCTAGAAAAGCGAGGGGAAGGAAAGATAGGAACCTTGAGGGCACTCCGTGTGGGAAAGGGATTCGAGGTGCTCTGTGTAACCAGAGGAGGTTGACCTCACTGAGATGGATGCATGTCTACTTTGTTCTGAGAAGTTGAGAGCCACACAGCACTGGCTCCAGTGTGGGCCCAATGCCCTGCTGTTGATGTTGTAGATCTTTAAACAACGGATGAGGGTGTGATGTGTAAAGACCTGAAGGCTCTTTCTCTCCCTAGGAGTCTATGATTCTCTAAACTTGGTGAAATGTGGGTTTGCCTCACACATTTGGAGAGAAGGGAGCAAGCACCCCAAATTTGTGCTCCTTTCCTTCCTAAAGCATCTGACTACAAAACTGAGCAAAAAGATTCAGCAATGAAGAAAGGGAACTGGATGTCAATAGTTAACCCCCTCTTATTTCCCCCAATGTTTTATGTCTTTATAGTACCCAGAGCATGAGAGTCAGTTCTGTTGAACTTTTGAGTCTTAAGGACTTTGAGTTCAATCCTTGGCTTGGCATCTATAAGCTTCCATGTAGAACTCTGAGCTCCCTTTACAGCCTTTCTTCCATGTTCCCTGCTGCAAACCATGTGTTCCAGAGGAGCTGACCAGCACACAGCACCCCGATGCCTTTCACATTTTCCATTCCGCATCTTTCTTCAAATCACTGCCCCTACATGAAAGCCCTACTCTGATCATCACATTTGCCTAAGTCTTAACCTACCTACAGGGCCAAAATCACGTCGCACCCTGCCACCGCCTCACAGATGAGATGGCTGTGGAGGTGTGTCCCGGGAGCCGTCCCCAGCAATGGTCAAAGCTGCTCACTGGGAGGCTGAGGCTAAAATAGGCCCAGGGATGAACTGGGCATCCAAATAGGTCAAAGCCAAGGTGATGTTGCCAGGAATATGGGATCCAGTCAGAACACTGACCCTGTGGGTTCTTTTCTCTCAAAGTTTTAACTTATGTGTACTTTGTATGTGATATTCAGAAAGTCCTGAATGGGATGACTGCTTGGCTTAGTCGGTTAAGCCTCAGACTCGACTTCAGCTCAGGTCATGATCTCATGGTCTGTGGGTTCGAGCCCCAGGTCAGGCTCTGTGCTGGTGACTCAGAGACTGGAGTCTGTCTCAGATTCTGTGCATTTATCTCTCCTGTCCCCCCACTGTTCACTCTGTCTCTCTCTCAAAATAAATAAATAAAACACTTTTTTAAAAGTCCCAAATTAAATGAATGAATGAATGAATGAATGAATGAAAAATGTAATGGTCATTGAAATGTCATTTCTTAATTTTTGACAAGCCGGAGAGAGGTAATTATAATTTCTCCGTCCAAAAGTTTTTAAAAACCAACTTACTGAGTATTCTCCAAAAGGTGTCCTCTTGGCCTTTGATGGTCTGTATTTTCAAACTGAACAGGAAAAATTGAAAATGAAGACATTATATCCTAAGGGGTAGGGGAATTCAAAATTGAAAAATGTTATAAATATTTTAGTTTTAGTTTTTCGTAATTGTGATCTCTCTCTAAATATTACCTTACTGTTTGAAGATACCACTATGCAAAGGGATGTTAGGCACAAAGGTCATATGCAGTAAACGTCATAAGCTGAAGTAAATTTATATACAAACTATTAGTTACACCATTTCTAACAACCAAACCCACTATCACTTCCCAGCCTTGGGTGACATGATTGGACAGCTTGTCACATTCAAGTTGATTACATGCTAGGAAGAAGCAGTTATATCCTTTGGAGTCGGTCCAATTCCTGAAAATGCCCCAGTACTCAAGATGGAATAACCAAAGTCCCCAGATTGTCTCCTCTCATCTCACCTTCCGTGTTGTTTATGTTTGTAGATCAGTAGATTTAAAACAGCAGCAATGATTTTACGCAGGGTTGGGGAAGGTGAGACAGTGTGTGCTCTTAGCAGAGCTTGGCTGTGGTTTTAAATCACTTTTTAACTAGTACTTGTCATCTTTAAAAAGAAAAACTTGACTCCTGGTTCCAATTTTGTAAGTAGCTTTATAGTTCAGGAAGCTTCACCAAAGGACCCATCATTAAAGAAAATGATTTTTCCTCTAATCGTGGTGGTGGTATCAACATTCAAATGGGGGCCATAGGTGGCTGGTTCCATAGCATAAGGATGTGACATAGGTTGGTGCTTTTTTGAGTCTCCTTTGAAAGACTGAGTGTCACAGATATCATCAGCAGAGAGGAGGGAATCAGTTAAAGTCAACATAACTATGGAGGGAGAACATGATAGCCTTTGGATCCTTGGAATGACCAAGCTCGTGAACAGCAACAATAAAGAAGTTTGTGCCTTTGGTGTGTTTAACCTAGATTTCAGCCTCACCAAAACACAAGGCTTTTCGTATACTAGCTCGGGATCCATAAGCATGATGGGCCCACCTCTGCCGTCAAATGATTGGAATCCCTGTGAGCTCCTTGTGTGAAATATATCATAATATCAGCCTCACCGAGGCGAATCTATCTGAATGTCAGGGGGTCACATCGCTCCATACTTGAAAAGCCTCCCGGATGGCATAGTCCGTATCCTTCCACACCAGTCAGGAATGTAATTCTTGATTCTATAGGTTCCATGATGTTTGGTCCAGACTGGCTTCCCCATCATTGTGCTGGACGAGTGAAAGCGGGGGCCCCCACAATGAGGTGTGTACATCACTGCCAGAAGAGATGCACCCAATTGCCCAGTCGCATTTAGCCCCAAGAACTGCTGCCTGTCCCGCATTACATTCACCACAAGTTGCTAATGACTCGTTTTGAGCACTGGAGTTCTTTCCATCTGCATCTGGAGGCCATAAAAGGTGCCCAGGTACCTTTGTGCAAACACCACATCATCTTCTTCTATACTTATGCTATCAGGCAGAGGAAAGGCTCCAGAGGCAGTAGCTCGAAGGAGCAGACTTAAGAGTGGAAACTTCTAAACTTCTCTTGAATAGTTTCACCCAATTTACTTTGCTCCTTTTCGAGCTCCAGCTGGTTTTTATTCTTGCCTTTTACATATGCAGATATTTCCACCCCCAACATTCCTCAATGTCTCTGACACCAGATCTCAGGGAGCACTCCCACCTCTAGATTCCTTATTATCTGTACTTCCTATTTGATAACGCCTTATATTATCACTTAGCTTTTCATAAAAATGATTGGATTTACCAACTGTTTTGTAAGACCCTTGAGGGCAAAACGGGCCAGCCTGAGTTTCCAACTTTATTATTATTGTGGTTGGTTTTTTTGCTCTTTTTTATTTTTGAGATTGACATCTCCCTTCTACTTCTCACTCTCTCCTTTAACCCTGAATCTTCAGCTTTAGGCCAAAAGAGTTTTCACAGGTGCATTCAAAGAAAGAGAGGGGAGGAATATAGAGCTGTTCTGTAGCCAGAGGGAAAGGAAGCCCCAGCACTTCTCAGGGTCAATGTCCACAAATGATGGCATCATAAGCACCTCAGATCAAGCCTAATTTTCTTTCTTTCTTTCTTTCTTTTTTTTTTTTTTGAGAGAAAGAAAGAGAGGGGCAACTAGTGACTCAGTCATGATCTCACAGTTCGTGGGTTCGACCCCCGCATCAGGCTCTGTGCTGATGGCGTGGAGCCTGCTTTGGGTTCTGTGTCCCTCTCTCTCTGTCCCTCCCCTGCTTACACTTTCTCTCTCTCAAATAAATAAATAAATAAATAAATAAATAAATAAATAAAGAGGGGGAAGGGGGCAGAGAGAGAGAGAGAGAGAGAGAGAGAGATTGGGAGAATCCTAAGCAGGCTCCATGCTCAACATGGAGCCCAACACTGGGCTTAATTGCACAACCCTGGGATCATGACCTAAGCCGAAATCAAGAGTCAGACACTCAACCGATTGAGCCACCAGGTGCCCCAAGGTTGATTTTTTAAATTAGGACTCTGCATATCTACAAATCCATGTCTAGAACTTTTGGGCTCCTCTGAGCCTTTTGTTGTCATTATTGAAGGAAACAAATGCTAGTGTGGGGCCAGCCTACATGAAATGATTCCCTCAGAATGAAAGGGCTTAATTTGAAACGTTTTTTTATAAGTCATTCCACACTCATTAAGTACTATCGCTGGTATTTGTCTTGCCCCCTGAATGGGCAGCAACGGAACTTCTCGTAAGCATCTTTTACTAGTGGGAGGACCAGAGAGAGTTTATAAATAACACTAGTGCAAGTGGAGATGGTTAGTGCGACCTAACACACATCCACCTCCTGGGGAAGTCCCGGGAGGGGAGATGGCTTTATCGTTTATTCCAAGTGCTCACTCTTGTTTTGTCCATAGAACTGTGTTGAAAGGGGCCCTTTAAGGGTATGTAGCTCTAACTCCCAGCAAATTCTGGAATTTGCTTTCACATCTGACCTGTGTTTGACCACCCGAGCGTTAGCAGATCACTCCCATCACTCAGTCCTGCACACTGTGCCTCGCTATGGTGGTCAGGAAATTTCCCATGGGGGACACAGATCTTCTTGATATTTGTCTGAAATTACCCACCCCCTGCTCCCTTCACTCAGTGTAATGTCTGGACCTATTAAGTTTTGTCTAACCCAACAGGGCATGGACACACATGTGGGTGTTGAACGCCTGAATATCAGAGACGGTGTCAGAATATGAATGGAGTGTGCGTAGCCCCTCTCTCATTTCTTTCTCCTGTTATTTCAGATAAGTTAAATTGAGAGAGTTTTATAATTCTTAAACCTTATAAGGGACCTCAAAATTCATCTAGAACATGAATTTGCAACATGAGCAAAAAAGCCCACCTTATTCTTTTTATGCACAAAATACAGACGTACAGGGGCGCCTGGGTGGCTTAGTCGGTTAAGCATCCGACTTTCGCTTAGGTCATGATCTCGCGGTTCGTGGGTTCGAGCCCCGCATCGGGCTCTATGCTGACTGCCAGCTCAGAGCCTGGAGCCTGTTTCAGTCTGTGACTCCCTCTCTCTCTGACCCTCCCCTGCTCACGCTGTCTCTCTCTCTCTCTCTCTCCTAGAAACAAATAAAGCATTAAAAAAAAAATACAGACATACATACAGCACATAAACAGATATACAGCATACCAGGTGGTGGTACATTTTTAGGGGAGAGGGCAATTAAAAAAACACATTTTTAAAAATGATCTTAGGGGAGAAATATGGAAAACAAAAAGTTGAGAAACACTGATGGGCTTGTGCCTTCAGACCAATTAAGTCAGAATCTACCAGGAATGGATCCAAACAGCACAATTTTTTTTAAAAAATTTTTATTTTTTTTTTAAGAAAGAGAGTGCAAGCTGGGGAGGGGCAGAGAGAGAGAGGGGGACAGAGGATCCGAAGTGGGCTCTGTGCTGACAGCAACAAGCCAGGTGTGGGACTCAAACTCATAAACCATGAGATCATGTCTTTAGCCTAAGTCAGACTAAGCCACCGACTAGGCCACCCAGTTGCCCTAAAACAGCACAATTTTTCAAAACTATTTTTCTACTATATAGTCAAGATTGAGCACCACACACCTCTTTATTTCTGGGGACCGAAAAAGAGAAATAACCTGTCGAGATGAGCAAACTAGGCAGGAGTAGAGCCCCTCTTGCCCGCTATTTTAACATCGTTTTCACCGTGCCATGATGTCTTTTGCAAGTTTTTTTCTGTACAATTTTGTTATGCTTTATAACACGTTAGCCTGTTGACAATTTGGTCCATGTGTTTAGACCAAACTTTATCCTGACAGCTTGAGTAATGATGTACCGCTCTTCGTGAAAGTGGAAAATGTGCTATGTGCACATGGTTTTTACAAATTTCAAATATAAAAAGTATATTATGAAAATGAAGTTCCTATTTCTCAACCCTGACGCCAGTATCCCAGTCACCCACCTCCTCCCCCAGGCATGGACTCTATGCCAAGTATCTTATCTTTCCAACAAAATGCTGTGCCTCCTTCGGTGGCTCTTAAATAATGAAATCACTTGATAATTAAACAGAAAACGGCAGTGTTCAAGTCAGGGCTCCCAAGTGGCTCTACTCCCAGCTTCATTATATCTTCCTTAGGGTTTGGTAACAAGTACACACTCTTTACCGGGAGTGAAAATAGCATCACTTCGAGCAATACCACTATTGCACTTTCATTTTACACCAAACCTGCCTATACTGAAAATAACCCTGTAAAATACAACCCCAACAGGCTGTCTCATTGTCCTGTTAGGTGGCAGCAGGAGTGGTAAGTTGCCCAGCATTTCACAGAGCAATCTAGAAAACTTTGCCTATTACATGGGGCACCTGGGTGGCTTAGTCGGTTAAGCGTCCGACTTTCGCTTAGGTCATGATCTCGCGGTTCGTGGGCTCGAGCCCCGCGTCGGGCTCTGTGCTGACTGCCAGCTCAGAGCCTGGAGCCTGTTTCAGAGTCTGTGACTCCCTCTCTCTCTGACCCTCCCCTGCTCATGCTGTCTCTCTCTCTCTCNCTCTCTGACCCTCCCCTGCTCATGCTGTCTCTCTCTCTCTCCTAGAAACGAATAAAACATTAAAAAAAAAAAAAAGAAAAAAAAAGAAAACTTTGCCTATTACAGGTTTCCTTTCTTTCTTCCTTTCTTCCTTTCGTCCTTCATTTCTTTCTTTCTTTCTTTTCTTTCTTTCTTTCTTCTTTTCTTTCTTTCTTTCTTTCTTTCGCTTTTCTTTTCTTTGAAAGTAAATTGCTTTAAGCACAAATCAAAGTCCTGAATAACTGATATATTTAATAAACTGTAAAAAGTCATGATGGTCTTTCCAAATGCATCTAATTATATTGTTATCCTTGTTGGATAATTTGGATAACTTGGATACTTTGATTATTGATTCCTCTCTTTTGTAATGAGATTTTTAAGATAGAACCTTTCAAAAGAAAAAGAGAACATCCATCTGTTTTTTCTTTCTTTTGTTCTTTCTTTCTCTTTCTTTCTTTCTTTCTTTCTTTTTTGAGAGAAAGAGTGTGCAGGAGAGGGGCAGAAAGAGAGGGAGAGATAATCTTAAGCAGAATCCATGCTCATTGCAGAGCCTGATGCCAGGCTTGAGCCCACAACCTTGGGATCATGACCTGAGCCAAAATGAAGAATCAGATGCTCAACCAACTGAGCCACCCAGGACCCCCCATCTGTCTTTCTTTCTTTTTTTCTTTAAAATTTTTAATGTCTTTATTTTATTTTGAGAGACAGAGAACAAGTGGAGGAGGGGCAGAGAGAGAGGGAGACACAGAATCCGAAGCAGGCTCCAGGTTCTGAGCTGTCAGCACCGAGCCTGACATGGGGTTCAAACCCACAGACTGTTAGATCATGACCTGAGCCGAAGTTGGACGCTTAACCAACTGAGCCACCCAGGCACCCGTGTCTTTCTTAATAAGATATTCTCAATGTCCCAAAAGATGACCTCAGGCAGTGACCAGCAATCATCAGTAGATTCTTAGGGTAGGTTGATAGCTAATCTCCAAACTTCTGCTTCTCTTCTCCACCCAGCTCTCCACTCTGAAGTGTTCCCCTAAGGAGAAAAACCTTTCTCTGGGAAGATAAATTTTTAAACCCGTTCTCTTGGAATTTATCCCTACTCTGAACATGCTGACATAGAAGTGATAACAGTTAAATTTAGAAAGTTCTTTCTCAAATAAAAGAATACTCAAGCTGAGAGGAAAAACAGCTCATTCTATCCCGTTATTTCATTAGAAAGAAAGAAAACTGAATACTAAAAAGGTTAACTGCTTTGTCCAAGGTCACGTGGGAAAATTCACTCTTACTAGGTAGCCATTGAGTGTCTACCGTGTGTCCAGCGTGTCCCAGGCACTGGCGTTCCCACCAGGGACATGAGCGGCAGCGTCAGGGCCAGCATTTAGCTTTGTCCTCTCCCACCACTCTCCATTACGGTCCCCTCTGCGAGACCTCTGGCCTCACCCCCTCAGAGGATCAGTATTCAGAGTGATAAAAATAAAACAATTTCCAGGAAGAGGGAGCCTCATTTCTCTCAGTCCCTTCTGGCAGGAATTGAAGGATATTTGGGAGGAAGCCAAGGACATGAATGTGTCCTTATTTGTGGAGATGATGCCACTGTCGCAAAGCCCACAGGACACAGCCTTGACTAATTTTATAGGTAGCCCTACTGGAGTTATGCACCGTCTTGTGAATCAAGAGGGTCGTGGGGGCTAGAACACAAACACCACCAGAAAGCTGACCCACTCAGAGATTACAACCAAAACTTATCTCCCCTAGCCCGATGTAGAGCCAATTGAGTCGTAAACAGAACAGCCCTCGAAACTGACTTTCAGCCGATGGCTTACTGTTCCTGAAATGTCTATTTATTTTGGCTTCATGACTTAACAGGAATAGTGTGAGGTAAAATGACATGAATCACTGAAAGCCTTTCAGATGGTGAAGTACCAGCCTTGGCTGGAAAAATAAAACAAGCCATACAGCGAGGCACAAGGCGCACACATACACACATGCACGCGCGCACACACACACACACACACACACACACACGGAAGCCTTCTCCCAACTAAACTAAAATCTGACAATAGGAACCTTCTTGGAAGAGTGACTCTGGTACAACTCTATGAATGAATATTCATTTTGTTTAAAAAATTCAAATAGATGGATGAACCCCGAGAACATTATGCTAAGAGAAAGAAACCACTCACAAAAAGGCAAAATCTCTATGATTCTACTTCTGTGCGCTATCTATAATAGTCAAATTCATAGACACAGAAAGTCGAATGGGGGATGTCAGAGGCTGGGCAGAGGGGAGAACAGGAAGTTGTTGTTTAAGGGATACAGAGTTTCAGTTTTGCAAGGTGAAAAGGCTCTGGAGATTGGTTGCACAAGTGAATATACTTAATAATACTGAATTATACTCTTAAAATGGATTGTGATGGTAAATTTTATGTTATATGCATTTTATCATCATGTAAGAAAAATTTTAAATAGACATGAAGTAATACATGTTCTCCATCAACAGTTTTCTCTCATGTATGAGTGGTAGAGGTGTCACAGAAGAAAAACTTTCCCCCTACCCCCTTAGGGGTAGTCCATAGGGCCTGTGAATTAAATTGCCAAAAGCCAGATTGGCAAGAGAAAAGATGATGTTTACTTACATAGGTATTTGGGAACTCACAAAGAAACAAAGCTAAACTAAGGGTTTCTGTACCTAACTTAACAAGGGAAAAGGAAGGGATCAGAGAAGGTTCGTAGGGGAAGAGCAAATGGTTTCTTTAGGGGGAAAAATGGGCTTTAAGCAGAAAAAAAATGGAGATAAGATAGTCTGTGATAACGTTTGTTTCTGCAAGTGTGAATAGTCTTCTTTATCTTCTTTGGGGCCTGAAACTTCCCTGGAAAGGGGATTTATGATAAACTCATTCTAGGGATCCTTCCCAGGAGTGAAAACTGCCCAGAAGAGGGGAATGATGACAATCCCATTCCTAGGAGTTTCTGCTTTTAGTCAGATACATGTGTGTAGCGGAGGGCGGAGGGCGGGCAGCCAGATAAGGCTTCTTTCTGCCTCAGTTGATTGTCAGATGTCCAGCTCAAAATCGTTTTTACACCTCTCTTGTATAATATAGCCTACTTCATAAGTATTATTCTGAATATTTAAAAGGTGCTGTTCATAATATTTCCCAAAACTTTAGTTAATATGTGTGCCAAATGAACCTCTTCCCTCCTTGCAAGGGGCCCCAAATTACAAACCGTATGTTGCAGTTCAGTTTCAGTCCACAAAATGCTGACGAGCCCCTTGGGTGACTCGGTTAAGCGTCCGACTTCGGCTCAGGTCATGATCCTCACGGTTTGTGGGTTCAAGCCCCACATCAGGCTCTGTGCTGACTGCTAGCTCAGAGTCTAGAGCCTCTCTTTGGATTCTGTGTCTCCTCTCTCTGACCCTCCCCTGCTTGTGCTGTCTCTCTCTCTCCCTCTCTCTCTCTCTCAAAAATAAATAAAAGCATTTAAAAAAAATTTTTTAAAAAGCTGAGCCTAAAAGCTCAAAAGAGCTTCAGAGCTCAATTGTCATCAGCAAAGGGTAGCGAAGTGATAAAATTGGGGGCTGTGATTCAGTACAAAAATATGATTTTATACCTGGAAGGCACCAGCTGGATGGCACAGAGGATTTTATTTTTGCTCTAGATTCTGGAGCCCAGAAAAAATGAAATTATAAGGACACACCCTCTTTGCAGGGATGTCCATTGGTGCTTGCTCAGGACCAAAGAGATGCAAGACCAAGCTGCTTTTAGAAGGCATGTTTGTCTACACATTGGCATTTTTCAATATTGCTTTCATTCTTAAAATTCCATACGCTTTACTGCTTTACTGCAAGTTCTTGAAATAAACCTAGGGAGTTTTCTAGGCAGAGTAGAAACCTACAGAGCCTTGGTACTCTGGGTGAGATCCTGGACCAGCAGCATGTGGTTGCCAGTTAGAATGCAGGGTCTCAGGGTCCCAACTCTGATGTACTGACTAGAATCTGCATTTCTAAAGAATTTCATTAGGAGATTTTTGTGTCCTTAAAAGGCTGGTTAGAAACATGAAATTCTGGGTAGGCTTGGGTGGCTCAGTTGGTTAAGCATATGACTTTGGCTTAGGTCATGATCTCGCCGTTTCTGGGTTTGAGCCCCATACCAGGCTGTCTGCTGTAGGCAGGGAGCCTGCTTTGGGTCCTCTGTCCCACCCTCTTTTTCTGCCCCTCTCTCACTGGCACGCTCTTTCTCTCTCAAAATAAAATTTAAAAAAGAAAAAGAGAGGAAAAAAGGAACATGGAGTTCTGTGTTCCACCTCAGTGAATCTTTCCTAAAGTCTGAGACGTCCTAGCCTAGAAGTTTCAAGTTACTTAACGTGAAATTTCATATCCATAGAATTCCTGTGATAACAGTGAATTGCTTCTGGAGGAGAATATTGGGACAGGGACACTTCCATGTCATACCCTTTGTATGGCTTGAATATTTTTTATGTGTCTATATTATCCTTTTCTTTGTTTATTTATTTATTTTAAGAGAGAGTGAGTGCAAGCACCAGTGGAGGAGAAGAGAGAGAGGGAGAGAGAGAATGCTAAGCCATCTCCATGGCTTGAACCCATGAACTGTGGGATCATGACCTGAGCAAAAATCAAGGGTTAGACACTCAACCGACAAAGCCACCCAGGTGCCCCTTATATGTCTATATTATCTTTATTATGGTAAAGTAATCATGAGCTTTTTCTAACCACATTTCAGTAGAATGTTATAATTTAGGAAGGACTTTCATGATTTCACAGATACTCCAAACATCCATGAACTAAGAAGTGACACATTCAGGTATCCCTATACTACAAAGGAAGATTTTGAAGTATAGAAATAAAGATCATAAGGAAACATTGAAAATTAGAGACAAAAATGGGATCCAAGTGTTTAAAATATTTTTATTATGAAAAATTCAGACATTTATAAAGTAAATAGAATATTATAACAGACTCCTATCTACTATCATTCCCACCCCCTGCTCTGTTATTTTTATACATATATTTTTTAAGTAAAATGTACATACATTGAAATGAACAAATCTTATCCAGATCCCTTTTTTCCCTTAATTCCAATCTTGTTTGGCAAAAATCTGGCTCTATCGCCTCCCAAATGTAAATGCTATTGACGGATTTCCTGCTGTTTCCTACACTGAGTTGAATCATCTTCCCTCGATTTAGGTTTGGCCAGAAATGGAATGCCTTTGTTCTCAGCAGAAAGCATATGGGATTCTAAGTCTGATCGCTGCATTGTTACCCACTCGCTAGTGAAATCCGGGCTTGTCACCTTCAAACTGTCCTCCTGGCCCACAGCCTCCCTCCAGGACGGAAGCTCAGAGCCCCTTTGCTGTGCTCTACCCCCACCCAGCCTTGCACCCCATCCCCACCTGAGTGCACACTGCTCTATATGGGCTATTTGAGCCATCAGAAATACACTCGCCGCTCACTTATTTAGCCTTATGTGCCAGGCGTTGCTGGTGCCTCATCTCCAAGAGATTTGAACTTGCAAGCCTCCCATTTCCCTTTAAAAGCTGGAAAAAGAAAATCTAAGCTTGCCTTCCATCTCATTGCAGGAGATGAGTCAGCAGAACAGGAAATTCTCCCTGCACAAGCCCTTCGGATCCCGTGGGCTGGGTGTGTGTAGCATCGAACCAGGGCTGGGAAGGGAACCAGCTTCTCCCCTGGAACCACTTTGAAAGGTGAACAATGTAAGTTGGCCGGTGAGTTTGGAAGTGTTGACACACACCTTGCCAATTAGAACTGTCCCGACATGTTTGGGGGAAAGCTTAGCTGTTTCCAAAGAAGGAACAAGGCAAATAGGGAAATTGGTGGTTGCCAGAGTCTAGGTGGTGGCTTTAGAGCGGGAGAGGTTAGTGGAGTTACTCCCAGTGAAACTCACCGTGCATCTGGGCAGCAAGCCCAGCTTTCTGGGATGGTTGAGGAAAGAAGTGATTTAAGGTGGTGGTCAAAGAAGGTCCTTGTGCAGCACCTGGGTGGCTCAGTAGGTTAAGCGTCCGACTTCGGCTCAGGTCATGATCTCATGGTTAGTGGGTTTGAGCCCCGCATCGGGCTCTGTGCTGACCACTAGCCCAGAGCCTGGAGCCTTCCTCAGATTCTGTAACTCCCTCTCTCTCTGACCCTCCCTTGTTCACACTGTCTCTCTCTCTCTCTCAGAAATAAATTTTTTAAAAAAAGAAGAAGGTCCTTGGATGCCACAAAGCCCTCGTGGTGCAATTATGCACACGTAGTGGATTACAAAACAGAGAAGAGCTGTGGGCACTGGAGACACCTGTGTGAGGCGGCTGCCTCTGGCCCAATCTGTATGACAGTGCCCTGCCCACGGAGGGCACTCATGGCCTGGGTTCTGCTCCTAACCAGCTGTGGGGCTTGGAGGAAGTCATCCTATCTCCGTGGGGCTCAGTTTTCTCATCTGCAGAAAGAAAGTTAAACACAATAAGCCCTTGTATTTCTAAATTGCAAATCTTTCTCGACTTACAAAGGAGTTACGTCCTGGGAAACCCCATCATAAGTTGAAAACATTGTTAAGTCGAAATGCATTTGATGCCGCTAACCTACCCACAGTCACCGCTCCACCTAGTTGACCTTACACGGGCTCAGGACACTTGCATTAGCCTGCAGCTGGGCACAAGCATCTCACACAAAGCCTGTTTGATAACAGAGTGTTGACCATCTCGTGTAATTGATTGAATACCGTACCGAAGGTGAAAACCAGAATGGCTCTCTGGGTACAGAGTGGTTCTAAGTGCACGGGTCGTTCGCCCTAGCGATGGCGAGGCTGACAGGCAGCTGGGGCTCGCTGCCACGGCTCCACGTCACGAGACAGGATCGTGTGGCACATTGCTAGCCTGGGAAAAGATCCAAATTCGAAAATCGAAGTATGGTTTCTACTGAATACGTATGGCTTTCGCAGCATCATGCAGTGGGAAAATATGAAGTGGAACCATGGCAAGTCGGGATCCGTCTGTACTGTTGCTTCCGTACGAACTCAGATTGGGGTGGCATTAACCCCACTTCCTCCTTTCTTTCATGACTTTTCCAATGGGACAGGGAGAAAGAAACAGCTGAGTGTGGCTGTGAGCAAAGCCAGGACTCTCTAAAATAAGTATTCTGTGGGAATCAGGCACTAGGTGCCCTGTGTGTGTGTGTGTATATGTGTGTGTGTGTATATGTGTGTGTGTGTGTGTGTGTGTGTGTGTGTGTACATTTCTATTGGGTGGGGCTGTGTAGAGGGGAAAAGCATTCAGCCTGCTCTAAATGTTTCAGCTTTGCGGGGAAAGTAGATGCAGCAAAGATTGAGGAGTGAGGTTTTGCATATGAGAAAGAGGTGGGGGAGGAGCAAATGCACTGAGATTCCAGCACTGAATTAAAAAAAGAATGAGGACACAGAAGGGTAGGCTGAAAATGAGCCAAGAAGTAAAAATATGCTGGGGCTTTTAAATAGGGTGTAGCCAGAGCTGGTTAAATCCTCCTCTGCACTCTGACTGGCCTTCCCCTCACCCCGCCCAGACCCATTCTAAATTCTTTAAAGGCACAGGTCCCTCCCCCCACCTCCCCCACGGAGAAATGATATAGGAGCCGGAAGGAAGTGACACATTTTCCTGCTTGAATGGAGCGGGCCCCTGATGCAGCCTCGCAGCCACCGTCAGCAGTCTTATCTCGCCCCGGCCATCCATCGTGGGCGCCTGGCTCCCCAAACAATGCTTTCCTCCCGGTGAATGAACCCTGGGTGATGACCAAAAAACCCAGGCGAGCTCCGTGCTTAGAGGTTCAGGACAACCATGCACGGCTCACGTTCCTTTCCAGGGCACCATCCCATGAAGAATCAAGTGCAGAGGGGAGCACTTGGTGTTTTTGAAAACGGGTCTGAGCCCCTCGGGCGGTGAAGGAGGAGAATCTTAAGGTTGGTTTCCTTGAGGACCGAATTTCAGTGCCACTTCCCTCATCTCATAGCTGTGTGACCTTGGGCAAGTTGCGCGGCCTCTCTGAACCTCTGTTTCTTCCTCTATAAATGGGGTAGGGGTGGGGGTGATAATAATAACTGCCTTGAAGGTTCCAGTGGGTATTTAATAAGGTAGCAGGTGGGAAGGACTTGGAGTGTTGTAAGTATGTTAAGATGCTCATTTCCCTGCCCTGCCCATCTTAGGCATGCCCCTCACCGGTCTAACCCACACTTCTATTTGCTTACCCTTTAATGGCACTTTTTATCAGTGCCTTACCAGCTTAGCACTTAATTTTATTCAGTTATATTGTAGTTTAATCATGGAGGCCTCATTCACTCAGTCACACCAAAAACATAAATCAGCATTCCAAGAGAACATCTTATTAGCAGCTGCCAAATGAGTAACTAAATGCAGTACTAACTGAACAATAAAACTACATAAAAATAGAGAGTGAAGTTAAAAGCATCACAGGCAAAAATAACTCCTAGACTTCCCTGTTCTCATGCTGTTTTTGTCCTGCCCGGTGTGTATCTCCACTCTGTAGGATTTTTCGTATTATGTTATAATCGTCTAGTTCCATAATTGTCTTTCATGAGTCTATAAGCTGCTTGAAGGCAGGGACAATGCTTCTTTGATCTTTGTATTTCTAGAACTCAGCTTAACAAACTATATCGTGGGTACATAATAACTGTTTAATCAGTTGCTTTGAACAAGCCATTGAACTAGTAGATCTTTGCCTGGTTTGTTCACCGATGTAGCCTCTGCCCATGGAATAGTACCTGGCACATAGCAGGCACTCCCGAACGTGTGTTGAGTGATTGCCTTGGGACCTTCCTGATGGCACTTTCTTCATCTAGATGAGGCTGGTTCAAGGCCGGTGGGCGGCGAGGGGGGTGTCAGTGGACTAAATCAGCAGTTCTCAAATCCTGTTTTCCAATGGCCCACCGCATAATTCCCCTGGGATTGTAAAAGATACAGATGCCTGGACCCCCCTCCTGAATGATTCAGTAGTCTGAGCTAGGATCTATACATTTGTAGCTTAAAAAAAAAAAAAAGAAATCTCCAGATGATTCTGGTCAAAGCATAGGCCTCATTATATTAGACATGTCTAACAGTTGTCATGTAGTATGATTTGGCACATCATTTTGACGGTTTCAAAAGATCATCAGAGGAGTTTACTGGGCTGATATAAGGAGAATATATTTGCCTCAGGCAAACTAGTAATCACGCACCCTTAAACCAATATACGTTTTTAAATCATGTGTTTAGAGGAGTTAGAGAGGAACACATTAAAAAAATATTTTTTGATGTTTATTTTTGAGAGAGAGCGCGAACACACACACGCACACACGCAAGAGTGAGTGGGGGAGGGGCAGAAAACAAGGAAGGCACAGAATCCACAGCAGGCTCCAGGTTCTGAGCTGTCAGCACAGAACCCGATGCGGGGCTTGGCCCCATAAACCATGAAATCATGACCTGAGCCGAAGTCGGAAGCTTAACCCACTGAGCCATCCAGGCACCCCAGAACACATTTTTTAAGGAAATAAATAGATATTGCATACGTCTTTCTGTTTGAAATAAGAGATTTAGGACGTATTTTTTTTTTTTGTTTTTTGTTTTTTGTTTTTTTCTGATTTTCTGAACCAGACAACTTCTTAGGAGGCAAAGAGCATAGCTTCAAACTTAAATTAAGATAATTGCTTCAGGTAAACAACGCAATGTTATCCATTATTCAGACAACCATCAGCTAGCTGTTTTAGGGTTCAGACAGGACCTGACTAAAGTTGCTGCTGGAACTTTGCACGCACCACAAAAAAATCCTGAAGTTACCAGGGGTACAAAAATCAGAAAGGGTTTTGTATTTCTTTTCTTTTTAATTTTTTAAATGTTTTTGTATTTTTGAGAGACAGAGACAGAGACAGAGCACAAGCAGGGGAGTGGCAGAGACAGAGGGAGACACAGAATCCAAAGCAGGCTCCAGGCTCTGAGGTGTCAGCACAGAGCCTGACACGGGGCTCAAACTCATGAGCTATAAGTTCTCATCCTGAGCCAAAGTTGGACACTTAACCTACTCAGCCACGCAGGTGCCCCAGTTTTGTATTTCTTCAAGGGGACACTCTCTATGGTGGTGGCCCATTTATATTTCACCGATTAGGTATTCTCACCTGGCTGGGGTTGGGGTTGTTCAACTTTACTCCAGTGATGGTTGACTGCACCTTTCAAATTGGTGCTGACTGACTGGCCCAGTAGTCCTCTTCACATTTGAGACATGCTAATCAAATGACAAAGATCACTTCTATACCCCCATAAATATTTTTTCTCTCTCTCCCAAATCAAAGATTGTCCTCATCTGTTATATAATGGTACAAATTGGGGATGAGGAAGCTGGGGTGAAGGAGGGAAGCAGTTCTATGTTAACTGGATCAAGTTCCCTCCCACTCAGTGGTAAGGGCATCCACTAAGAAGCCACATAACAGGGGGAAGAGACCAAGGGAGACCCTCTAGAGATTAACATCTCTTAGCAGCCAAGTAAGGATGGATCAGTGAAGGTACGGCAGTCACCTGTTGAACTACACCAGTGTGTCTATAGTTATTCTTTGTTTTCCTTTTCTATTTTGATGAAAAATTTTGTAGTTTTTACACTGTCACTGAAAAACACACAAAAGCCTGTGCCATTTCCCAAAGTATAGGCCATTCAACTTTTGACAGTCCTATCATGTTTCTGACACAGAAACATGTTCAACTCCTCTGGGATGGTAAGCGTGTCACATGCCTGCCTTTCTGTTCTCCTGTGCTTTGTTTATATATCACTATGTAGCTTCTGGTGCCAATACAGCCAGACAAGATCCATGATCTTGTTGTACAGCCCCCCAGGATGCTCTGTGTGGTGACAGAGGAAGGCATATCCCTCAACACCACTGCCCACAGAGGTACCAGGGAGAGGTCTTCTGATGAGTCACTGGCAAATCAAGTGCATGCCGTTGAGCTGCACAAGAAAGTTCAGGATTTAACAGGGAAATTCCAAACTGCAAGTGTCGGGCTGACTAAAAACATTGAAAGAGACAACACACAAATACCATAGCACTTTCCAGGAATTTTTAGGAGCTGGGGTGACAAGCTGGAAGTCATAGAAATTTTAGATTCCGCCACAGAGTTGATTTTTCTGGAAGGACCAAGAGCTCACACTGCAGGACATCCAAGCCCTTCCTTCTTTGAGATCCACAGACTGTGAGGCACGTCTCCAAGCACGACCTGGAGGAAGTGGCTTCTTGGGTAACCAGTAGGACTTGCATTGAGCGCATTGAGCATGGAATCACTCAAGGAGTGCACGGGGGTGGTATGCAATGGCATGCATTTCATGACTGTACTCTCAGACTTCCTGCAGAGGGATGAAGAAAACTGGGGATGACTCTTGCATGTGAAACAAAAGTAGCCACCATGTCATCTACAAGGTTTGGAGTTACCCTTTCTTCAAAAACCTGTCCTCTGTGAGCAGCTGGAGGCAACAGTGGCATTCTCAACAGCAACTTTTATTTTTTTTTAAAAAAACTTTTTTTATGTTTTATTTATTTCTAGTAGAGAGAGAGAGAGACAGCGTGAGCAGGGGAGGGTCAGAGAGAGAGGGAGTCACAGACTGAAACAGGCTCCAGGCTCTGAGCTGGCAGTCAGCACAGAGCCCGACGCGGGGCTCAAACCCACGAACCGCGAGATCATGACCTAAGCGAAAGTCGGACGCTTAACCGACTAAGCCACCCAGGCGCCCCTCAACAGCAACTTTTAAGTGACTGGAAACTCTTTGTAAAGAAATGGAAATAGATCACGTTCTATTGCATCATACTCCAGTTCCCTCAACTATACTATGATCCTAATGTATCCAATTGTATTATTGTGACCTCGCATCTGTAACGTAGTAATAATGAGGATGAAAAACAGCACTCTTTATAGCAGTGATATTTTTTCAAACCATTTGTTACTAGTTGTGGGACAGAACAGGTGGTATTCACCCCATTTCATCAAGGTGTCAGGTCTAATAAAAATACAATATTTGATTGTGAGTGATACTTTTTTTTTTAACCAGGAGCGCTGAATCATGGGAAATAATCTTTTTTTTTTTTTAAATGTTTTTATTTATTTCTAGGAGAGAGAGAGACAGCATGAGCAGGGGAAGGTCAGAGAGAGAGGGAGTCACAGACTGAAACAGGCTCCAGGCTCTGAGCTGGCAGTCAGCACAGAGCCCGACGCGGGGCCGGGGCCCGAACCCACAAACCGCGAGATCATGACCTAAGCTAAAGTCGGAAGTTTAACCGACTAAGCTACCCAGGCGCCCCCATGGGAAATAATCTTAAAGGGCCCAGATTCTACCGACATAAGGATATTTACTATTTACCATGAAGCATCTCATATGACCTCCCTTTCACCAATAAATCAATGGCTCTTAATATTTTGAGCCACGGACCCCTTTAAAAACTGATGAAAGGGCCCCTGGGTGGCTCAGTCAGTTGAGAATCCAACTTCAGTCCAGGTCAAGATCCCGTGCTTTGTGGGTTTTGAGCCCCGTCTCGAGCTCTGTGCTGACGGCTCAGAGCCTGGAGCCTGTCATCGGATTCTGTGTGTGTCTCTCTCTCTGCCCTTCCCACCCACCACATCCCCCCACCCTGTCTCTCTGTCTCTTAAAAATAAAAATCTGGTGAAAACTATGGACCCTCTACTTAGAGCAGTCCACGTTCACATATATATATAGAACACTTTTCATGCTGTATCATGGGGTTCTTTCATACCAGGTTAGAACTCCCCTGCTATAGATATAGGAGAGATGGGAAAAGAAAGTTCTGGAGTGGATCTTCTTTCCAAAATTCTTTGAGGCCCATCTCCATGGTGACTGTTTCAGATTCCAAGTTCTAGGCCATACCTTTATAAGGTGAAACTTGAGATCCAGTTATTTTTGCCATTATTTTTAACTTCTCACATTAGTTCTCTGCCTTGGCCATACGTTGGAATCATATGTGGAATTTTTAAAAATCCCAATGTGTGCCCAAAGCCATACCCCAGACCAATCAAATCATAATTTCTGGAGGGTAGGAACAAGGCACCAACAGTATTTAAGGCTCCCAGATAATTTGAATGTTCAACCGAAGTTGAGAAATATTGTTTTTCTGCCTCTCCATACTAAGGAGAATGATTCTGCCAATCTGGGTGTTCAAGCCGCTTGCAACCCCCTATATCTTCTGTGTCTTTCTGTGACACTTAGAGAGTCTTTTCTGTGTGGGGTATAACAGTTTCCTCTTTAAGCTAATAATTGCCTTTCACCTCGTTATCTAGACTGTCACTAAGAAATCTATTGTTCAGCTACCACTTAAGAAAGATTTCATTTGACTCAGAGGTTATGAAGGGGAGAACAAGAAGCAGAAGAAAACAAAAGCTACCCCGGATTATGAAACTCCATCCAATCTCATGGGTGTGCTTTACTGAAAGAACAGAAGACAAAGAGGAGGTGGTGGCCAAAAAAAATTCTTCAAGCCGATTTTGAAGAGGTAGATGACTCACTTAAGTCTGCATGAGTGAAGAAGTCCAGAGACAAGGCAGAGACATCTCAAAGGTGCTGCTCCTTTCGTCGAAAGAGGTGAAGAGTAAGGTGAAGGCTGAGTACGTGGGATTGAGTAGGCAAAAAAAAGGTTCCTACAAAGCCATAATTTTAGAGCTAGAAAAGACCACTGAGACACTCAAGTGCTATGTCTTTCATTTTATAGAGGAGAAAGCAACCCAGGTTGGTGATGTCTCTCCCTGTAGTCCCAGCTGGTAGTGGTGGGCCCAGGTCTCCTGAGTGCTCTGACCTCTCACATCCCCCATGGTGGGGCTCATTAATACGGTGACCCCACACTTTATCATTGAAACCTAGACACTTTTGAGAGTAAAAGGGGGCAACAGGCAAACCTAGATTTTTTTTTTTATCTCTAAAACTCATTTGTGGGGCACCTGGGTGGTCCAGTTGGTTGAGCATCTGACTCTTGATTTCGGCTCGGGTCATGATCTTACGGTTTGTGGGTTTGAGCCCCGTGTTGGGCTCTGTGTTGACAGCATGGAGCCTGACAGCTTGGGGTTCTCTCTCCCTCGTTCTCTGCCCCTCCCGCCCCTATCGCCCACCTCCGTTCACGCTCATTGTCTCTCTCTCTTGCTTGCTCTCTCAAAAATAAACATTTAAAAAAGAAAGAAAAGTTTGCTGGCTCTAAATCCTGTTCTTTTATATCTTTCTGTCCTTTCCTGTGGATTCTAGCATTCCATTGGGTAACACGTAGACACTCGAGAGAACACTCCTGCGGAGGTAATAAGGTCTCAGACGTGTCACCTCACTCTCCACCTCTTTCCTCGTGGAGTTTCTCTGTGTGAAACTTGCCCTCTGTAGGGGCGCCTCAGAGTTGACTTCTCTCCCGGAGATAAAGCATTGTCCCCAGGTGAGCACTATTTCTCCTTCCCCTGGTAGTTCTTCTTGAGAAGGCAATGTTTTGATTTCTGTGACTTTTTGCTTGTTAAAAGGCAGATGGGCCTTCTTTCCAGGTCAGACCCTGTTTGGTTTAATATCTGTCACATATTGGTCAGTGATGACAATGGCATTTCTAGTGAGTTTTCTGTAGGTGCTGCTTTTATATTAGCCTGTTAAGAATTTACTTTTGGGACCTACCAAGAACCGAGTACGTTTCTTTATGTGACAGAAATGCTCTTTCCAAACGGCTGATTACATATGTCTCCTACACCATCTGTTTTCTTTTTTCTTTCTCTAAAAGTGTCCAAGGTAGTCACCAGACTCTGAGATAGTTGGTAAACTCCTTTGTAATCTCTCTGGACTGATATAAAGTGAAGTCCTGTAATAAAACTTGACATTGGCTTTTAGGACTCCATTGTCTAATCAACATTGCGACCAATCAGGAGCAGGACTCAGTCATGTTTATACAATCCCTATAAAATACATATATTTCAGTTATCAATATTCCAATGTCCACTCAGCTGATGTAGCCTCATGTTCAGATTTCTTAACATAGCAGCTGATTAACTCAATTATCTTTATTATTATTATTATTATTATTATTATTATTATTTTAACTTGAGAGAGAAGGATACAGCAGGGGAAAGGAGCAGAGAGAGAGAGAGGGAGAAAGAATCTTAAGCAGGCTCCACGCTCAGCGTGGACTTGGACTGGATCTGGGCTCGATCCCACCACCCTGGGATCGTGACCTGAGCTGAAATCAGGAGTCAGACGCTCAACTGACTGAGTCACCAAGGTGCCCACAATGATCTTAATTCTTAGTGGCTTGCCTACTGTTGGGACCCCTCAGTTTGCTGTCAGTGTAGACTTTTGCTTCTGAAAGTAGCTTAATCTCATTTATTCCTGGATGTATCAGAATTTTAGCTGAGGAACTGTCTCCCAACTTTCATGGAACTGTCACTACCTGATCATGTTGTCTTTATTTTTATTAGCCTCCTTCTTCAAACACAAGCTGTATTTTCCCTTGGATGATTTGCTTGGGACCATAAAGCCTCCAGTGATAAGAGAGGCTCATTTGTGGAGGTGGGTACCTGTGTTGGAAAGAAGTCTTCTTAGATTGGAAAAGACTCTGGCAGGGAACATAGGCAGGACACTCAAGAGCATTCTCATGTGACCTTCCAAAGAATCACACATTTTTTCCTTCTGCAACTTGATGGGGACGGCAAACTTGGCTGAGGTGGAGGAGGCTGAATCGTGGAGGTGGGTGCTTCAAATAGCATTTGCAGAGTGGCGTCTTATCTCATTTCCCTTGCTGAAAGCAATTTTGAAGTTTAACTTCTTTTGTAGCTTTATTGCCTTCCAAATTAAGAAGTTATTAAATTTAAATTTTTATTGCAAAGCTACCAACATACCATGTCAGAGAGGTTTTTGCAGGTCTATTAAGTATGAGCTGGATTTGATTCATTAAGCTTTCAATTTTCTCCAAAGCTGTCTTCAAGTGTTTGTGGAAGCATACATAACCTTTCTCAGGGGTAGGAGTCTGTCCAAGGATGAGTGGTACAGTCATAGAAGGCCACATTTGGGGGCTTCGTAGATGGATTTCTATGTTTTACCCCCAAGGAATTTTTACTCAGCCAGTTGTAGTTTGATTGTTTTTCAAATGTGTGTGTTTGAGGACATATATTCTCTAAGTGCTCTGGGTCAAGGTACTTGACCAAGATAAACAGTAATTTGGTGGAAAAATGGAAGGAAGGAGCACTATATCGAGGGGATTGAGAATCAGAAACTAGTTCCAAGCTCCCAGACTCTCCACTAACTGGCTGGGTGACCTCAAGGAAGCTACCGGCATTTAATAACGAATGCCTTAATCCCTTAAAACCCCAGTGTCCTCATTTATCTCCTAAAGGTCTTTGAGAAAACGTACATGACAAATAAAGCTAATGTACTGTCCAAATGCAGAAATCTATTATTAACCTCATTGTCGTGAACAATAACATATGAGACATGAAACCTGATTTATGGTAAAAACTGAAATGAGCAGATCTTTGGCTCACTCAAAACTTTGGGAGGCGAACACAGGAAGACCTGCATACATTCTTCCGCATATGCTCAGCGGTTTCCAGTGGTCCAGGCAGACTCAATTCGAAGACCAGGCCTCGAATTCAGTAGTGCTACTGTAAAGGCAAGACATTGCGAGGTGCATGTCAATATCAAAGGCGATTTTCTGAGTGGCTGAGTGACAAACTCTTTCTTGTTCTGAGGGGCCTAGAAACAACATGGACTGGACTTGGATATGGTGGGACAGGATCCAATAATCAATATGAGAGGACCTCTAGGTTCTTGAATATACTCAGACCCAATCATTTATCTGAATAGTTCGTACAAAACTGATGAACAGAAGGTCTGGTGGAAGCGCATCAAAGGGTTTGATATTTCAGGTTGAATGTTCCATGGCTTAGAATGTGTGTAAAGAAGGAAAGGTGTGTAATAAGGACTCATGGAAATACTGTTTCATCACTGTTGTCAGTGAGTCCAGAGGAATAATGAAGGATAGAGCGGGATGTCCAGCTGGGAGGCTTGGAAGAACTATTAGCACTGAAGGGTTTCTCATGCCTTCCCCCAGAATGCCTTGAGCTAGGTAGAAGCAGGAAGTGGGTAATGACAAGATACAAAGTTCTAATATAATGGACTTCCAAAATAAGGTTAAAGCACAGAAACAATGGCTTAAGCCTGAAAGTGTATTAGCAAACATTGGGGCAGAGTTGTGTGCTGTCTTCTGGGAAGAAATACAGGAGCGATCCTGATAGTGAGGTGAGAAATGAATATGGGACAGCTTCTAGCATGTTCATATCGATCTTTATAGCAACTCAAAAACAGCCTTTATTTGTAAGCATAGATTTCTTTTGGTGTTGGTTGGTTGGTCATCCGTCATGACTACACTCATTCTAACATCACTGTTATGCCATCTCAACAACAAAAAAAGAGATTTGCGTATGTGGAAGTCACTGAATCTGTGGCGATGATGTGATAATAAATGTCTGATCAACAGCTTTCTAGCGGGGGAAGGGCTATAGTGAAGTGGGCTAATTTCTAGCATTTGCTGATTTCTAGGGTATAAATATTTCCATCATGACCAATTTCTACCCCACAGGTACAGTATAAATAACCTCCAAAGCATAGGAAATAATACAATGATAGAATGCTTAGGAAGTGATGAGTGTTTTATTATCTTTATTTATAATATGAATAATTTGATCATCAGTTTATAATTTTTCATTTTTCATAATGTCTGGTTTTTAACAACTAGCTCGCAAAATTCCTAAAAATTTAGCAACTAAATTGAGAGACAGTGTGAGAGGCTCCAGCACACCACTGGCTATGAGTGAAAGAACATCAGAGCATCTTTAGGGAAAGACAAAAAGAGAAAGGAATAGCAGTGAAATTTTTTTTATGAACAAATATGGAGAAATGTGGGTTTAGGTCCTTCTCCATTCAAGTTAATACTTAATCATAGAATGATTATGCTCAAATAATGCTGGTTGTGGCTCAATGTTTTTTGTCTCATAAGCTTTGGGAGTGTTTCATGTTAGATCTCATTTGCTGCTATCCACAAGGTACATTTAAACATTTCAGGGGCGCCTGGGTGGCTCAGTTGGTTAAGCATCTGACTTCAGCTCAGGTCATGATCTCACGGTTCGTGGGTTTGAGCCCCGCATCGGGCTCTGTGATGACAGCTCAGAGCCTGTTCCAGATTCTGTGTCTCCCTCTCTCTCTGCCCCTCCCCTGCTTATGCTCTGTCTCTCTCTGTCTCAAAAATAAATAAACATTGAAAATTTTTTTAAAAAATAAACATTGCATAATAAAGAACCCTTTTATGCCTAGTGTTCCCCAACTTTTTTTACTGTAGAGTTCTTTTTTCCCCACAGAGTACTTAATGTTTCATGGAAACTAGATGGTAAAAACACTGCCCTGTGGGTATACTTAACAATAACAAATCTCTCAACATTTGTTATTGATGACTTCAATCGGACACTTGATAGCATGTCAGTCCAATGGGTGGATATACTAAATCAGTGATTCTCAAATTTGACTACCTATCAGATTCACCTGGAAGCTTGTTTGCCTGTTTTATTTAAAATGTAAAATATGACCCCCTCTTGAAAAAAAATTTAAAACATGATGTTTTATTTATTTATTTTTAAGTAAGCTCCATGGCCAACATGCATGCGTGTGTGTATGTGTGTGTGTGTGTGTGTGTGTGTGTGTTGAATGGTTTCATGTTTTTCATTTTATTTTTTCCTCCAAATTTTTATTTAAATTATAGTTAGTTAGAATTTAGTGATTCATCACTTACATACAACACCCAGTGCTCAGCACAACAGGTGCTCTCTTTAATATCCGTCAACAATTTAGCTCATCCTCTGCCCACATCCCCTCCATCAACCCTCAGTTTTTTCTCTATAGTTAAGAGCTTCTTATGTTTTGCTTCCCTCTCTTTTTTTCCTTCCCCTATGTTCATCGGTTTTGTTTCTTAAATTCTACATATGACTGAAATCATACAGTATTTGTATTTCTCTGACTGACTTACTTCACTTAGCATTAAACACTCTAGCTCCACCACATCATTGCAAATGACAAGATTTCATTCTTTTTGATAGCTGAGTAATGTTCCATCTTGTGTGTGTGTGTGTGTGCGTGTGTGTGTGTTTACCACATCTTTATCCATTCATCAGTCGATAGACATTTGGCCTCTTTCCATAATTTGAACTCATGACCCTGAGATCCAGAGTTGCATGTTTTACTGAGTTGGCCATGTGTTCCTAAAACATGATGTTTTATACATATATATAGTGAAATGATTACTAGTCAAGATAATTAACATATCCATCTCCTCACATAGTTACTGCTTAGCGTGTGTGTGTGTGGTGAGAACACCTGAAATCTGTTTTTAGCAAATTTCCAGTATATAATACACTATTATTAACCACAGTCATTGTGCTGTAGGTAGATATCTAGAACTTATTCATCCTACATAATTACTACAACTTTGTACCCTTTGACCAACATCTTCCCAGTTCCACCTCCCCCCGCCCCCAACCCCTGGCAACCACCATTCTACCCCATGCTTCTGTGAGTTTGACTTTAGCCTTACATATAAGTGAAGTCATGCAGTACTGTCTTTCTGTGTCAGGCTTATTTCACTTAGCATAGTGTCCTCTAGTTTCATCCATGTTGCTACAAATGGCTAGATCTCCTTTTTAAAGGCTAAATAACACTCCACATGTATACATACATGTATACACACATATATGTCATATTTTCCTCATTCTTTCTTCCACTGACAGATACTTAGGTTGTTTCTATCTTGGATATTGTGAATAATACTGTAATAAACATGGGAATACAGGTAACTGTTTGAGGTGTTAATTCCACTTCCTTTGGATATATATCCAGAAATGGGATTGCTGGATCCTGTGGTTGGGAAGCTTCTTAAAGGACATACTAAATCAGAATCTTTGGAGTTGGAGCCTAAAATCTTCCCTGTCAGACATGTGAGCTACCTGTAACATCTTTTTTTGTTGTAGTCTACTTTTTCTTACCAATTTGCTAATGTGTAATGTATACATTTTGAGCCTGTAATATGACTGATAATCAATAGTGAACTCAGGGCACTTTAGAGATAAGAACTTATCAATGCCTTACATCAATACATTGATTACATGTAAGTGAAATTATCTTTTAAAAAACATTTTGTGGGGCACTTGGGTGGCTCAGGCAGTTGAGCATCTGACTCTTGATTTTGGCTCAGGTCGTGATCCCACAGTTGTGAGATCAAGCCCCACATCAGCAGCATGGAGCCTGCTTGGGATTCTTCCCTCCTCTCTATCTCTCTCTGCCTACCTTCCACTCTCTCTCTCTTTCTCTCAAAATAAATAAATAAACTTTTAAAAAACCCATTTTACCACCAAATTTTAAGGTAAAAAGTCTCTAGGGCAATTCTCTAGAAAGAATTACAACTACATGGCTTTTTAGAGTTTCTGTACACATCTTTCATAATTTCTATGAGTGATCCATCCAATTACAATAAATAAAATTTCAATTATGAAGGAAATAATAGTAGAGAATAAGATAAGACCTTATATTTGTTTATTCAAATATTTATCAAATTCCTACTATGTTCGAGAGATTATTGTCAAATCCAATGGACTCTTGACTACATTAATGGAAACATGGTTTTCAGATGAGAGCAGGTAACAGTTTTACTCAGATGTATAATTTTTGAGCCTGAATTGTTGTATTTAGTCCTTGGCATGATTATATGAGATATTTGGAACAACTAGACGGACTATATGCAGAGGATATTGAGTGAGATCATGTATTGATACATAGATCAAAGCAGGGTCAAGGAAGGAAGCTAAGGTGATTATTGTAGAGAAGAGAAAATTTGGGAGACATAGTTATATTCTAATATTCAGATGAACCTTCATATTTATATTAAAGATGTCCGAGATGGGAAAACCTGGGTCTGTAGAATAAAGTTGCCATGAAGTGCTTTGCTATGCAATATAGGAATGAATTATTTAGTGGTTATACCTGTCTAAAATCAGAATAGATCTTAGTTCTTGACTAATTGGAAGTTTTTAAACAAAGGCTGAATGAACACCGGAGGGCCTGTTGAATAGGGAATTCATCCATCATGAGGACAGAGATAGTTCATCCTTAAAGTTCCTTCCAGTCTTGGGCTTCTCTGTTTCTGTTATTTGGGCATAAAACACATACTAGTGTCATAACTAAACTCAAATGCCACCTAAAACATCCATAGCATGGAAGTAGACTTATACTTCAAACAAATAGGCCATTTGTATAATAGTTTGTCTACAATGCAGAGCATTTATGATCATCTAATAAGCAATACTGAAAATAGGTTTCAGAGATAGTGTTTAATTTCTCAGAGTTTGCACTTCATATCGAGGAGATATTCAGCTTATATATCTATTGACTGCATCTCTGACGAAAGCATAAAACATCTTTGGTTGCAATTTACAAACTCAAGGTTAACGGCATGAATTTACTCATGAAGATCTTTTCTTCATCTTTAAATATGCACACTACTAAAAGACTAAAAGAAAATATTTCTCTGTTTTATGGTTAAACCATGGATTAAATCACATCTGTGAACACAGCTTTCATGGACTACAAAATTTTCTTAAATGTGGAAGACCTATAACACAGATTTTATCATCAGGCTCTACTACCTAAAGTATTAGAGTGGACTTTTTTTTTAAATTTTTTTTTAATGTTTATTTATTTCTAGGAGAGAGAGAGAGACAGCGTGAGCAGGGGAGGGTCAGAGAGAGAGGGAGTCACAGACTGAAACAGGCTCCAGGCTCTGAGCTGGCAGTCAGCACAGAGCCCGACGTAGGGCTCGAACCCACAAACCGAGAAATCATGACCTAAGCGAAAGTCGGACGCTCAACCGACTAAGCCACCCAGGCGCCCCTAGAGTGGACTTTTAAAGGACTTTTTAAGTTAAGTTTATTCTTTCTCTTAATGTATACAGATTATAGACAATTAGAAGAAACACAAATGTCAAAGAAGAAAAAACTGCCAGTTCTCCACTGCCCAGAGACATGCTGGTGAACACCTTGGTACATTTCCTTCCGGTCTTTTTCAGCTCTATGTATTTTGTGCATGTTTGTTGTACAAATGTGATCATATTGTATCTGTATTTTGTATTTTGTATCCTGTTCCTAAAGCATAAGCAACTTCCTCTGTTTTTACTAACATTTGACTACATAATAATCCTGGTGGATTCATTATTGTTATTTTTAAACACCTGCTAGTGTAGGATATTTTCGCGATTTGATAGTGCATACTATACCTTGAACATTGCGGTGTGAATTGTCAATATAGTCTAGACTATGCAGGATTTTGGAAAACTGCCTTTGTAGATAACTAAGAAAGTATGTAAAAGGCTGACATCTGCTTATAATTTTCCCTGTAAAGCCTTTGAGCATATTCCATGTTAGAAAGTATGGCTGTAATGAGTTTGTCAAAATTTTAAATTGTACCGCTTTCTAATCAGGGACCCCCCCGCCTTTTACCCTTGAGTTCATGGTCTTTCCTAAGTATCTCTAATACCTTTTTTTTTTTAAAGACAGAGAGAGGGGCAGAGAGAGAGGGAGAAAGAATCCCTGAGAGAGGGAGAAAGGAACCCACAAACTGTGAGACCATGACCTGACCCGAAATCAAGAGTCGGATGCTTAACCCACTGAGCCACCCGGGTGCCCCTAGAGAGAGAGAATCTTAAGCAAGCTCCACGCTCAGCTGCGGGACTCTGGGATCGTGACCAGAGCCAAAATCAAGAACCAACTGAGCCACCCAGGCATCCCTAGACACCCGTAATTCTAACTGCCTCGAGGAGAGAAGCATCTGAACTTCTCATTTAGTGTGGAGGAGGGTTTGTATTCATCTTAACTCTAAGGAAACACACAACTTTCAAGTGATCCTTCCCTCATTCCATAAAATTATTTTAAAAGCCAGCTTGCAAAACCCCATTAGCTGCATTCTGTTGGTGAGATTGTGGGTGCCCTTAGTACCTCTCAGCTTAGATTTGAAACAAAACACGTTCAGGACTTACAGATTCTCTGGGACCTCACCAGGAAAGCCTAGAGTTTTCCTTTTCTAGGCTGAACTCAGTTCTGCAGGGAACTATTATTTTATGCATCTTACACATGGTCAGGTGTTGAAGTTCTGGCTAGAGGCTTACATGAAAAAATGTTTACATGAATGTGTGTGGATCGTGTGGATGAGGGAATGATGTCCTATGGGATTCTCTTGGATGATATGTATTCAGGGACAAAGGACCAGTTGGGAGTAGTTGGGATGAATCTATCTATAAGTAACTAACATCTTTAACCAACCATGCCTAACAGCTATAGATCAGAATGAGCGAGGTAATGTGTAAAATGCCCTTTTTTTCCAGGGTCAGGAAGGGTGAGTGAAAACATTCACCATATGGTAAGCTTTAAGGAGGCAACATCTCAGTGGTTTTCTTCCCAAGCTAGGGAGATGTATTCATTCATCCATTAATCCAATAAATTATGTGACTGGTGATACAGAGATGAATAAGACATACTTCCCACCACAAAGAACTCCGTTTAGTAACCGACACGTATTTAGATAATTTTTACGTGACTTAGTAAGAGAGAAGTACATTAGATTTTATGAACATATTTCAAAAGGACACCCAAGCCAGCATAAGGTAGGTAGGGAATGAGGGAAAATATCAGAGAAGGCTTTCTGAAGGCAGGTACATCTGAATTGGTTTTAAAGAATCAGGAAGAGTTTTACTGGCTGAAGAAGGAAAGAAGGATGGCCATGTGGGACTGTAGAGGCAGGGGTGTGGTAAATGGATTGTGACATCCCAGGGAAAAACTGGCATCATCCTAGATATGGAGAAGACATGGAATCAAGACTCATGTTCTGGTAGTGCTTGTTTGAAATGCTTATTAGACATCTGTAGACATGTCAGGCAGGCAGGTAGAAGTACATGTGTGCAGTTTCAGGGTGAGGACAGAGCTGGAGATCTAGATTTGGCGGTGACTGATATATACATGGTATTTACATCTATAAATAATGAAGTTGCCGGGGACAGAGAAGTATATGCAGGGCAGAGGCCAGGGAGACATAACGTCCTAACATTTAAAGGGTGGTCTGGGAGGAGGAGCTAGCAAAAGGTGTGTAGACCTGAAAGGGGTGTAGAGACTAGAGGTAGACCAATCACATAACATGCAAAAAAGGGTCTCAAAAAAGCATGGGGTGGTTAGTGGTTTCAAATGCTGTTGGGAAGTAGAGAAAGAGAAAACCAAAGAAGTGACCATTGGATTTGGTCACCTGGAAGGTCATTAGTGAACTTGACACGTTTTCATGAAATGGTAGGGACAGAGCCCTCGTACAGAAGGTGGAAGGTAGAATAAAGGTAAGGGAGGAGAAATGAACAACAGCAACCCTGTTCTTTGGGTAGGTATATGGGCCTCTCTTCCCAAGAGCGATTCAGAAGAAAGGGAGGCAGGTTGGGTGGGGCCTGCTGAAATTACTGCTTAGGGTCACTGAACCTTGATGATTAGACCCATCTCAGCTTGTCCCACAGGCATGTAGAATCCTCAAGGCTCCATAAAATGTTCTTGGAACAGTACCCAGCACATAGTGCTACATGAACTTGTTATAATTATCTCAGTTTCTAGGCAAGCCTTACTGGCTCCTCAGAAGAACGGATCATTTATGCAGACCAAATCATTTTTCAGAAGTGAATATACAAATCTTACACATGGCAAAAACTGAAGACAATGGCTTGTGTACAGGGGTTTCAATCCTCTCGTTTAATGGTCTAGTCCCTCTCTGTGTGTCTCTCTCTCAGTTCTGAGTGAGGCTCACTGGAAAGCCTAGGATTGAATTATTAAACAAGGGCAGAGAAAGCAAAAAGGAAAATAAATAGTAAAGTCAGACACAGAGAATTACATTTATAAAATCAACCAAAATAGAGGTATGTACAGCACAGTGCATTAAAGTTTTGTACCTGTTTGTAGAAGTAGTTGAAAGATGGCAAATACAGGGTGGATTTTTAGTTTTGGTTTGTTCGTTGGTTAAGTGAGAAACACTAATGTAGCAACAGAGGAATAATAATACAGTAGTGCTGCTTTTTTGAGTGGAGATATTTTGAAACTTGTTTTACAATCGGACTGTTATGGAAATCAAGAATAAGGTAGAGCAGGGTGCCAGGGTGGCTCAGTGGGTTAGGCGTCTGACTTCAGCTCAGGTGATGATCTCACGGTTCGTGGGTTCGAGCCCCGCATAGGGCTCTGTGCTGACAGCTCGGAGCCTGTCTTCAGATTCTGTGTCTCCCTCTCTCTCTGACCCTCCCCTGCTCACGCTGTCTCTCTCTCTCTCTCAGAAATTAAAAAAAAAAATTTTTTTTTAATTTAACAAGAATAAGGTAGAGAGTGGAGATAATGGAGAGAAGGTGTAAATAACTGTAAACTTCCCCTTAGTCTCTCAACGCCTGATCACTCCTTTCAGCCTTAAGGTCAAATTCTGGATGTTTTTACAGGTATTTCTCACGTGCAAAATGTAGATATCTGTCTCCTAGGAGTATTGCGGGCATTAAGTGAGGTATGCACAGTGTCCAGTTTATAGTGAGTGCATCATTAATGCACCTTTCAATGACGTACATACACATCTCCTCTTGGTTGATGACTAGTGTTTCCTGGTTGTTTTCCTCATACCTCTTAACTCTATTGAAGATGCTTTCAATACAAATCTAATAATAACAGCAGTAAACATTTATCATGGACTCTAAGTCATTTAATCTTAGAAACAATCCTACGAGGTACGATTGTTACCCCCATCTCATGCACGGCCTCAGCATTCCGCAGCCTGGCTTCAGATTCCGGCTCTTTCCCCAACCACCGCTTCCACTTTTTCAGCGGGACAGACCTGGGCCGCTTTTTCGGCCATGTTCTGCTACCAGCAAACTCAGTTTTCCGTTCAGAAAACACAGAACTGCTTTCAGTCGCCAAGCACTCTCGCCTCCGTTCCTGGGGACCATCAGAAGGTAATTTATTTCACCCAGATGGAACCAGCCCAGCTGCGTCCTTCTCAGACCCGCGAACTGTTCCCTTGGCCGATCCGCAAGTCTGCACCCCCCCCTCCCCGCCCACGTCTTTATTTCATCTGCCACAGAGTCACTATTTTAAGTAGAAACACGGTATGCTCAAAGACACAGGATCTCACGAATCCACCGCGAGCGAGCACGGTAACTGCATAGCTGAGCCCGCCCAGGAGTCCATACACGGACGCGAGGGTTTGGGACACTGTGATGTGCGCGGGTCCGCGGAATGGGCCTGGGACAGAAGGCAGAGGGGGAACCTCAAGACACCAGAGAAACAGCTCACGGGCCAGGGCGCGGCACAGGCCAGGCCGCCCGGGGACAGCGCGCGGGGCGGGGAAGGAAGGGGCGGGAGCCAGGAGCTCGGCCTGCCGCTCCCCGCCCCGCCCCCTCTGGTCTCCGCCCCGGCCCTCGCCCCGCCCCGCCCCTCCCCTCCGGCCCGGCCTGGCCGCTCCGCCTCCGGGTGACGTCACTGGCCAGGCCAGCCGGCGCCATTTTGAAAGTGGAGTCGCCTGCCCCTGCCGCTGCTGCCGCCGTCGCTGTCGTAGCTGCTGCCGCCACTGCTGGAGAAGGAGAGAGAGCGGGGAAGCCCCAGAGTGAAATCCACCATCCTCCTGACTGGTCTGCCCGCCCCTCCTTCCTTCTCCCCCGACCCCCGCCCTCTCCCCCCACAGGTGCCATCCGCCGCCATCCGCCCTCTCTACCCCCCCATCCCCAGGTGAGGGGGGTGAGTTCAGGAAGCGGCGACCCCGAGGAACCCAGCAGGGTCACCATTTGCAGCGCAACATGGCAGGTAAAGGAGAAATCACCCTCGTCCACTGACAAGGCACCGCTTCCTTCCTTCTCCCTCCATCACCCCCTAGCGACCGTCTGTGCCTCTCATAGAGCCACGGGGCGCCCCTTGGATTTCAGGGAATTGGTCAAGTGGGGTGGGGTGGGGGTGGGGAGGGTTTGTTGAGGCGAGGGGCGGCTGTGATCTCGAAATGGCTTTTTAAATGAGGGCTGGAACCTTGGCGTGGGTGGGGGTGGGGTGTGTGCTGCCGAGCCGAGGGGTAAGGCGTGGGTGGGGCGGGGTGGGGGCGAGTGGAGATTTGTCCCTACTCCTTTGGACCCGGTGTAACCTCTGCTCCCTCGACCGGCCCCCCCCTCGTCTCCTCCCCTTCCCGAGGAAGCTTTTTATATGGATCTTTCTCCATATAATTCCAGTTTTTTCCCCCTGCTGCAAGCCTTCCTGGGTGTTTATACTAACGTATTTTGTACCGAGAGGGAAGAGTGCTTTACAAGTTAAAATACAATGGGGACCTATGTGTATTTTTTTTCCCCCGCTGTGGATACCTGTATTTTTGAGACCATGAACCTGGACTTTTTGTATTGAACCAGCTCCCTTCCGTTTCTTACCCTTAGTGTCGTCCAAAGAGTGCAGGGCCTTAATACACCAAGTTGCATGAAAAATGTAATTTAAACTTTCCGCTTTCTATGTTAGTTTTTGTGCAGATGTCCTTTTCCCAAAAGGGTTTCGTAGAGTTAGTTAACACAGTTGTGGAGTTCAGTGATATAAATAGCCAAGGGGAGAGATTTAGGTAAAAGCTTGGGGGTGGGGGAAGGTTGGGAAGGATGCTAGAGAAAACTAACTTGGGATATTTAGCGAGGAATGATGGTGAAGGAAGAAAAAGGTAATTACTTTGAGGATTATCTTTATACATTTTGATGTTGCTGAATATCCTCCTCCTTATAGTAGAACCAATTCTAGTTCTTGATTAAGTTTCCTCCTTCATAGAGCCAGGGCATTTCCTCCTTGGTGCTTGGAATTGGACTAGAAAAAAACATGGAGGAACTAAACCAATTCTCCGTGCTTTTTCTGATATTTAGATAATCTTTAAATATTCAGGCCTTTAGAAAAAGTTAACATGTTGGATTGACTTATGGTTTGCAGTAAACAAATTGCTTTTTGGCCTTGTTGAATAAGTGAGATTAAAATGGTTGGGCACAAGATGATGACAGAGTAGCAAAATTGTTTGCAAGGTCCTTTGGATTCTGAGGGATAAGGTGAAGGGAGGCAAAAACAGTCTTCCTCTGACAGGCTCTGGAGCGTTTATTTCGGTTTCTTTTCCTGTCTGGAGCCACTGATTTGCTGGTAATGAAATGCAAAGAAATGGGTGGTGAGTGTTGTGTTTGCTGTGTGTGCGCTTTGGTGATTGGGTTCATATGAATCATTACTCCTCACCCAGGCAGTAATGTTTCCGAAGTTTTCTTTTCGGTCCATGTTTTATGGTAGATTAACCTTATTAACCCTTCTGTAGGCTTAAAGGAAAACTGTCTAACTTTTGGTATTTTACTTTTCTCTGGTAGGTCTTGCGTGACTCTAAGGCTTTTACTGTATTCGATGGGAAGGGAAAATGGAAGTTTTGAACACATGTGCAATGTTAATTGTAGTACATGGCCTTTAAATTATTTCATACCTGGAATCTCTCTTCTTAAATGCAATACTAACTATTGGAGACTAACCTTCCGAATGAATGCTCTGGGCTGGTGGTTGTATGTGTGGGCAGTTCTAGGCTATTAGTATCATGCCAACCATGGATACCATCTCTGTGTTTATGAGAGTAAACATGAACAGAACTCAGTTTTAATTGGTATGTTTTCTTTTTCCAGGAGCTGGAGGAGGGAATGACATTCAGTGGTGTTTTTCTCAGGTGAAAGGAGCAGTAGATGATGATGTAGCAGAAGGTAAGAAAGCATTTAATAATGCAGAGTTTGAATGTGGAATCTTCAGAATCTTGATTAATGAGGATTTCTTTGCAGCTGAGTTTGTTACGGTGTAAGAATATTCTGTGTTTATTGCCTTAGCAATGGAGGGACAGTTTTAGTCATCTTTCTGGAAAATAGTCTTCAGTTTTTTTATTACTAATAGCTTGTATCATTTTTTCTCTATTAAATGAAAGGAGCACTAGATGATAATGTATATAAAACTGTCACAAGAAAAATATGAGGTTCATATCATAAAGGTTTCCTGGCTATCTAAATTTCTTGTATAAATAAAACGGTGATGCATTTCATGTTTGTAAATCATTTTTATATAATTACGTTGAAAATAAGTATACATAAGCATTTGGCTCAGAAACATTTTTGAATGAATGTATCTTTCATTTGTGAGGGAAGACTTTTAGTTTAGTTTTTTTTTTTTAACTGTCTACTCTGAGAGGGTGGTGTCAATTGACATGCTGTGAAGAAATGCTAGCTCAAATGATACATTTTATTGTCGATTAGGGATTAATTTAGGTGGATAAGAAAGCAACAGTGCTGTGGATATATAGCATGGCTTCCAGGGAGCTTATTCTCGTGTGGGTAGAAGCTGGGTTTGACCAGTTGAAGTACTTAAGTCGTCTTCTTCCAAATTTATTAGTGTATTTTAAAAGCTTAAAATTTCGAAACATTAGGGTTTTGCACTCATTTGAGATGGTCTTGGGTGGTGGAGGCATTATTTCCCGGAAAGTAGTTGTATTATTTCATTGTTAAGTAATAGTATTTAAAGTTTGAAATTTAATGGTATTCTGTCTTGAATTACAGTAGGAATTTTTGAACAAAACACAAACGAATTAAAATGTACTTTTAATTTAAAAAAATTTGTCTAGGGGCACCTGGGTGGCTCAGTCAGTTAAGCGTCCAACTCTTGGTTTTAGCTCAGGTCACGATCTCAAAGTTCATGGGAAGGAACCCTGTGTTGGGACTCCATGCTGACAGCCTGGAGCCTGCTTGGGATTCTCTTCCCCTCTCTGCCCCTTTCCTGCTCTCGCTCTCTCTCTCTCAAAATAAATAAACTTAAAATTTGTCTAGTGAAAATTTATAAATCATCTTAATCTAAATAGTATTGTCTTCATATTAAGATTCTGTTTCTGACCTACTGTCTACAGTGCAGTTTGTTTTGAGCATTTCTTCAGGTGATAGTAGGATGATGACTTTGTATTGACCCAGTGAAATGGTTGGATTTGCTTGTGTCCGTGTCATTCTCAGTGAAGTGTCTGATCAGTTTGGTGAGTCCTTTGGGGAGCCAACTGGTATACATTATATTTGTGATACTTTACAGAGGACTTTCACATTTCTGTTGAGTCCTCATCTGTTTTTCCGATGGGAAATGAGAAGCTTTAGTTAAGAGAGTCACTGATGGCCACACAAATGGTACAAATCCAGGTTTTCTAGTGAAGCCTGTGGTGTTTGACTTGAGAGAGAGCCTAAGTTCAAGGGAGGAGCCATATGTTACTCCTTTTGTAACTCCATTACCTATTGAATAGTAGGCACTTAGATACTGGATCATTCATTCTGTGCTGTTGTGTAATATTCACTAAGTTATGAGAGTGCTGTATACTTGAAAACTATTCCTTCATTGACGGCCATTAATTTTTATATGAAAGATCTGTCGGGGGTCTTCCTGAATGTTGAGCACTGGGGCTGTGTGTGAGGTGTCTGGAACTTTATAAATCCTGCCCTGTAGGAGCTCATAGTTAAATGGGCTTGTTAAATGGTAGGCAGAAAAACCACATTTTATTTAATTAGAAGAAATTGATGGTTCCATACTTAAACCTAACCGAATCAAATGATGGTTTGTGATACGTATCACGGGATCAGTTGTAATTCTCTTCTAATATTTAGGAGCTATATTTTGCTACTGATTCATTAAAGAATTTTCTTTTGAGGTTGTTAAATAGTACTTTAACATACAGCGCAATCCTATCGTCTTAACATGTTGAGGGTTAGTAAGTACATTTTAATAAAAATATGACTTTTCTAGTACGTATGTTTATGCTAATGTGTTAAGTGTAAGAAGGACCTAATTTTCAAATGATACTCCCATCAATTTGGGTAATTTTTGCACACAGCAGCTTACATGTCATAGTGTATTATGTTTATGTTACTAAGGGAACGTTTGCTTTTCTAAATTAAGATTAATATGTTTTCTCCTTTGGTTTAAACTGTAATCTGTAAACAGGTTATATCCAGCTAAGTCTTTAGTTTAGCTTGCCTGTTTGCTGTTAATGATGCATCACAAGTTCTTTCTCATGAAAGGCTCCAAATGGTCTTTCCTCTCCTACATGCAGTTAGTTGTCATGGCATGCCAGTCTTATTTCTGTAATGCTTTAATCTTTCCATACCCACTTTGAGCTTAGTTCACATTCTCAGTATCTTTCAGGTTGTAGTAACTTCCTAAATGATCTCCTGCTTCTTGTCCTCCGTTTTGCTTCTCAGTTAATCTTAAATGCTATCCCAATTTTATGTTCCTTAGAAATCTCCAGTGGTCCCTGTATCCCACAGGATTACATTAAAATATTTCAGTCTAGAATGCCAGACCTTTCATCAGTATGACCCCTGTTTCTCTCGGTTCATTGCTGATAATGGTTCACGATCCAGCTCAATGGATGCTGTTCTTCAAAAAAAATCTTGTACACTCTTTGTCCGGGGTCTTTGGTTTCTGCTGTTCCCACCTTGGAATGCCTGGTGGTACTCCTGTACTTCGTCACTTATCAGAATCTGTCAAGTCACATTTGTAACTCTTTTACTTATCTTCCTTTTTTGGAAATATTTTTTACGATCTTCATAGCACTTTGTATTTATAATTTACCCTAAAGCTCTATGTTTATTCTGTCAGCTTCGTGCAGGACTAATGTGTCTTTGTACTTGTGCAGAACATCCTGAACAAACTACCTTGCTTAGGACAATGCCTGGCACACAGTAGGTGTTGAGTATTTGTTGAACGAAGGAATGTGAATGCTAGGAGGTTTTCAAGGTGAAAAGATGATTGAGATATACTTTTGGAAACCATAGATGTATTTACTCGGCAGGCCTTATAACTGGATTGATGTTCTACAGCTGTGTAATGGAAAGAAGTCAGGAGACCTTGGGCTTTTGTCCTGGTGACAGACTAGTGCATGTCACTTGGGATAAGTGCTTCTCTGGGTTCTTACCAGTAAGCTTAGCCTTAAGATGACAGGACTGGATTACATGATTTCTGTTCTTTATACTCAAATCTAGTTAATTCTCAAAGATCTTTTGGAAAAGAAGCAGCTCAGCATTATTACTGGCAAGTTAAATTACATGAGATGTTGGGCTCTTTGGGGGCCTTAATTTAGAAAGAAGGCTTTATTTGGTTGATCAAGGCTCAGAATTTTTCATTACGTACATTGCAGAACTAAGAATTTTGATGTTTGGCCAGATACTCTTACAGACCTTTGGCCCATGAAGACCCTTACTGGGATACTTATTCTGTGCATGGGTCTTTTTGGGCACTTGAAGTAGTTTACCTTTGGTATAGCTGCTTGTCGGGGAGAAGGGTAAGGTACTAAAATCTCTGTCATTCAGATAGTGTTCTGTCCTGCAGTTTTCATTTTAATCTTCGTGGTAGTACTAATAACATTTTATCATTCTATACTTAAAAATTTTCCTTTACTGACAACTTTCTCTTGTGAGAAACACTGGTGCTAGGGTACATAGTTTGAGTCCTACTCAGTCCTCTACCAGCTGTGTAATCTTGGGCAAGTTAACTTACTTCTTTGTGCCTGTTTTCCTCTTTCTAAAATGAAGATCACAATAAAATCAGTCTTATGCTGTTGCTTTGGTGATTAAATGAGTTAATATCCAAAAAACAGAAGCCTGGCACATAGTAAGCATGTTTTAAGGGGTTAGCTGTTATTATTTGAATGTTTATGGCAAGTAAGGAAGAATCAGAATGAGATAAGCAGAGAATTGTCTCTAAAGGCTGCTAAGAATTTCTCCTCAGCCAAAGTGAAGAGATGGTATGTGTATGTTTTATACATATTCTTTGATTCCACTAATATAAAGTTCAAAAAAAATTCACAACTAAACCATAGCCTTAGAGACACATATTAAACTGGTGAAACTCTGAAGAATAGCTACAAAGTAATTGCCATACAAGCCAGTATGTAGCTGTTAACTTTAAGTGATGGAAGGGAGGTGTTCTTGAAAGGAGGGTTGGGGCTCGTGGAGACAGCGTCTTGACCTGGGTGGTGATTGTATTGACTGATTATCCTGGTCATTTTTCTGTTGGTTTGTGATTTTTTTGTATTTGTTAGATTTCATCCCCCCCCCCCCAAAAAAATACATGTCTGTATGTGTTTTTAAATGAGTACTGTATTTAAAAGGGTTTAGAGTGAAAACTAGCCATCCCCACCTTCACCCACTCCCTAATCCTCCCTTGTCCTTCTGAAGGTGATTAAATTGAACTCTTCAAGTTGTATTCCTAGGTGCTTAATTTTTGTGAATAAAATGATATTTCTGTTTTTGTTTTTTATCAATTTTAGACATTTCCATTTGACTTTCTAGTAGGTGAAGATTAAGCTGTTCACATTATCACCCCCATACCCCAGTGTTTTAGCACATGTTATGAGTAAGAAGTCAGTGCTCACAGTGCTCACCTAGTGCCTGGGTGGCTCAGTCGGTTGAGCATCCAACTTCAGTTCAGGTCATGATATCGCAGTTCCTGGGTTCAAGCCCTGAGTCTGGCTCTGTGCTGAGAGCTGAGAGCCTGGAGCCTGCTTGGGATTCTGTATCTCCCTGTCTCTCTGCCCCTCCCCTGCTAATGCTCTGCCTCTCACTCTCAAAAGTAAATAAACATTAAAAAAAAAAAAAAAGAAAGAAAAAACCAACGAAGTCAGTGCTCACATTGTTGTGACCGTGCAGTTGTGTACTGGACCCCCATCACCTGACATTAACTCACGGCCAATGCTGTCCTATTTATACATCACTTGAGCCATTCCTAGTCCTTTGTATTTAGTAATAGAAACAGTGATTGTGTTTTTAAAATCTGGTTTCAACAAACTAAAAAACCAAGATCATTATTTAAAGTGACACAGTAAGGAATTTTTCCTAATAATTTTTTTGCAGTAGCAATACCTGGTAATTTTTTATTGGCTTAAGTTTTACTTGTGGAAGTATTAAACATTCAAATACATTTGGATAATCTGAAGTCTGTAATTTTTGTTTAAAAATATGGAACTATTGTTAACCATTTAAGATGGTTTTTTAAATTATTTTAAGGTAAATTTTCATTATTTAGTAGTTAATATTGTTAACTATTAAATATAATTTTAAATATATATCATTTTAATGCAAGTAGAATTTTCCTCATCTCCATATTTGACAGTCTTAATTTTTTTATAGGAAATTGTTTTAGGATATGATTTTATTACATGATGCCTGTTTTTATGAAACTTGGATGCACAGGCATCACATCTTTTTAGTGCTTGGCTTCCTGTTTACTTTGGTAGGATTTAGAATCATGGACTGGTTATAGGGGGAAAAATTCAGTAGTAGAGTCTAAATAGTCCTCAAAGACATAACTAAGCTTGTGAAAAACAATTTTTGAGATACTACATGAAATTTAATGTTTTTAAATCCATTCCATGTATCTAATGCTACAGCATAAACAATTTAAGATCATTATTTGTTCTGTGTTGCTTAGAGCAGTATACAATTTAGATTTAGGCACTAAGGTCATTAGTAGGAAAAATAGTAGAACCGTGATGTTTGTGGATTTCAAAATACTGGCACATGAGCTATATTCCAAACCTAATGACCCATAGCAAAGGCCTTATTTAACATTCTGTCACATGTGACACTCCTCCTTGCCCTTAACACTGACATTAGTACTGATAGAAGTCACTTAGTGTAAATTTGCCCATTAAGTAACGTGAATGGCTGTATTTATCTAGTATCAGGCAATATCCTTGTTTTGTTTTTCTTTTTCTTTTTTTGTTTTTACTTTTTTTTAATGTTTTTTGTTTGTTTTTTGGGGTTTTTTTTGGCGGTGTGGGGTCTCTCAGAGAAAGAGGTAGACAGAGGATCTGAAATAGGCTCTGAGCTGACAGCAGAAGAGCCCAGTGTGGGGCTGGCACTTATGAACCATAAGATCATGACCTGAGCCGAACTTTTAGGTATGTCCTAAAACTCTTTTAGTGATGGCCTGGTCATCTTAGGTAATCATGGCAGTCAGCGTGTATCAGGTACTTAACTATGTGCCAAGTACTGTGTTAGTTGCTTTATATATTTCAGTAATCTTCCCCAAAACTGTGAACTAAGTAGATGCTGTTTTTCCATATTATAGATGAGGAAACTAGGCTACAAAGATTAATTAATTAATTGTATACCCCTGAGCAGGTGATGGAACTGGGATTCTTAAATTCAAATTTAATTTCCCTTTTAATGTCCCTAATGTGATTTTTTTTTTAAATTAGGAAGTTGCTATTTCTTTTAGTTTAAACGAAGGTGTTTGAGGATTTTGGAATGTGACTTGTTTATAACAGAGTTATTTGTGATGTCTAGTAGACGTTTCAGAGTAATTAAATTCAATTTAGAGATTTTTCTGGAATTTCTAATGGCATTTTTAAGCTAGAATAATTCTATAAGTGAGCTATAAGGGCTTTATAAGCATTCTGAGGTTGTGTGTCAAATCATATTGTGTATACTTACACATAATGTACATTTTTCTGATCAGAGAGGTCCACCCCGTTATCAAAACAGCTATTTTAGAGTGTGGTCTGATGACTCCTCAGTTCTTTCAAAAGGTCTATGAACTTGAAACTATTTTCATAATATGATATTTGCCTTTTTGACTGTGTTGATGCTTGCAGCAGTGGTACAAAAGCAAATGTGGGTAAATCTCATGCCTTAGCATGAATCAAGGCCTTGACACCAGATGGTACCAGTAGTCATGGTAATCTTCACCAGGTACCAGCAGTTTAAAAATGCCCATTTCACATGTGAATGTTTTTGATGATGCAGTAAAAACAAATTTTATTAAGTCTGGACTCCTGAGTGCATGTCTGTTAAACATTTTTTTGTGACAAAATGAAAGGTACACCAAAGCACTTCTGCCGCAGACCAGAACTCAGTGCTTTTCTGGCGGAAAGGCATTGGTTCAGTTATTTGGGTTTTAAGGTGAACTAGCTGCTTCTTTCATGGAACATTATTTTTGTTAGAAAGAACTACTGGCAAATAAATGATGGTTATTCAGACTTGCACATTTGGCAGACATTTTCTCAAATAAACAGTGAATTTGTTGCCTCAGTGGACAGTATCTATTGTTGCCCATGATAAAATTTGAGCTTTCAAACACAAATGAGAATATTGGAAAACATGTATCTGACATCCTGAGTTGGATAACTTCCCAATACTTAAAGAATTTTCAGATGAGATCAGTAGTAATATTAATGATTGCAGTTTTTTGATGTTATCTAATGAACTGTGTCGACATTTGGAAGCTCTGTATAACTCTAAATCAGTGTTTTGCAGATATCCAATGCCTGTGAGGTTAAAAAATCATGCATAAGTAAAAATGCAAGATATAGCATTGGATTTTAATGTAACAGACAACTGATAGGGTTTCAGATTCCACAGACCTTTAAGAAACTACCACTTGTCCAGGTTCGGTCCAGTATCAAAGGGATAACCATAACTACCTGAAAAGCCTAGTGAAATACTCCTTTTTCAACTACATACCTTAATGAAGGCGGATTTTCTCCCTACATGTAACACAACACAGTGTGGTATGTTGAGTGCGGAAACAGTCACAAGAATCTAGGCATCTTCCATTAAGCCAGATTTGCAACAGTATAAAAACAGTGCCATTGTTCTTACTAATTTTTGAGGGGTGGAGGGGAGTTAAATCTGTTTTGTTGTTGTTAATGTGTAGAGTTTATCATTAATATTTTTAAATTGATAAATATTTTAAAACTTGAAAGGCCTTTGGGGGTCCTCAGATTTTAATTGTAAGGAAATCATGTCATCCAGAAATACCTGACAACTGTTGGTATAGTCTGTTAATAGATTTCACTGTATTGATGCTTTAAGGGAATCTCACAGACAGACCACAAGGTAATTGATTGGGGTAATATGCCACTTTTGGGCATGAATGTCCAAAGCTTTCCCATAAAAACTTTCCGATGATTTGATACTGTTTCAGCCTACTCCCTTGCTGTTCTTTAGATACCAAATTAGATCTGCTTAAGCCCTTTCATCTGGTGATCTTGGTGAAGGAAGGATACCTTTAGGACTTTAAAATGCCTATTTTTAAACTTACCCTCCCTTACAAAGATCACATACCAGTACATATTTGCTGGAATACTTTAGCTCCAAAAGTTTTTTAGGGTTTTTCCTACTATGTATTCAGGTCCAGTTAACATTAATACTTAATGTAGGGTTACTGAGTTCCTCAGAACCTGGTATGGTGCCATTTCTGGGTTGCTGCCTGGTTATTGGAAATGAATTGGTACCTTTGGCTGAGCCCAACATGTAGGAGTTTGATGTATTGTTTTTTTCCTGGAAGAAAGGCATAAAATTGGCATGGTAACTTTCTACTTCCCAACTCTATTATTTACTAAAGAGAGGGAATGGTGTTTTCTTTAAATTTTACTTGAAAGTACAACACAGTTCTCTTTTAAAATAGTTGCTGAATTTCCCATTCTAAGAATTCATTATCAACTATTGATTGCTTAGTATTTTCAGTACTATTATAGTTTTCTACTCTTTAAAGAACATTTGTCAAAGAACTTTAGGACCTAATACTAGCTACACCAATTTCCCTTCCATGGTTAAATGTTGGGTATATTAAAAAAAAAAACTCATTTTTTATAATACAGTATTTTTAGTAAATATTAGCAGTAGTTGATTACAATGTCATCTAGGTCTTTGCCCATGTCATATGTAGAATCCTTGGCAAATCATGATTGAATGCTTTTCTATAAGCCACTATACTATGAGTTATAGTTTTGTAATTTTAGTTTCTCTTGGTTGACTTCCTCTCTGTTCAGTATCAACTGGGATTTTCTCTTCTGAAATCTTCGAATGATATCTTTTATCCAGTTCAGGGGGCGTCATGGACCAATGACTATTTAAGAACCTTTGGTTTAATCTAAAGTTTTGTCTATGATTATATGCTTACCGAAATTTGGAGGAGTTGATATTTTATATGGAAATGATACCTTTTAGACTGTTGAAAAGATATTCTTTCTTAGGTATCCTTTCAGTACTTATTGTTCTAGGATATTAGAGGGATGAATCTTCTCTAAGGTACTGGATTTGACAACCTTAGTGTATTCCCATCTAAATTTTTTTTTTAATTAAAAACTTATGTCTCTTTAACCATGGGTAAAACTATTAGAGGATATCTTGAGTTTTGAACCAGTTTCTTGTTTTAACTTCATTCAGAAGGAATCTAAATTCTTCATTAGCCTATATTAAGAGAGAAACCAAAGTAGATAAGAGAGATTGGTAAGAAATTTTTTTTTATAATATATTTTTTAATGTTTTTTATTTATTTCTAGGAGAGAGAGAGAGAGACAGCGTGAGCAGCCGAGGGTCAGAGAGAGAGGGAGTCACAGACTGAAACAGGCTCCAGGGTCTGAGCTGGCTGTCAGCACAGAGCCCGACGCGGGGCTCGAACCCACGAACCGCGAGATCATGACCCAAGCGAAAGTCGGACGCTTAACCGACTAAGCCACCCAGGCGCCCCAAGAAATTTTTTTTTTTTAATTTTGTAAAGATGTGGAGAAATTGTAACTTTTAGAACCTGACATTGAAGAGCTTCAGGTCTCCTTTGTGTGAAAGTGGTACTAGAACCTTTTTGTCTGTCTTTTTTTCCAGCTTAGCACAAAGTAAGAGTCCTGTGGGTCTGGAATAGATGTGTTTCTAAGATAGCATAAGAGGAATAGTTAATACATTTTTATTGGCTAGTAGATTGGAAAGGCTCTATTTCAAGAGAGAAGAGCTATTGTAGGCAATAAATAATTCCTTATCTAGGGATGCAACATGCAAAAATAGTTATTATAGGAACTGGTAGTTGGGAAGTCTTTTCCCCCTTGACATAAAAGAAAAATTTTTCTAGCAGCAGAACCAGTTCTTCAAACAAAATATTTTTTAGTTTATAAAATAAGCTATTTTTAATTTTTTGCATTTTTATTGTTAAAATACATTAACAAAAAAACACATAACAAAGCTTACCGTTCTGTCCATTTTTAAATGTGCACTTCAGTAGTGTTAACTGTTCACATCATTGTGAAACTATCTCTAGATCTTTTTCACCTTGCAAAACTGAAACTGGACCTGTTAACAGTTCCCTGTTCTCCTGTCTGCCCCTGGTATCCACCATTTTACTTTCTGTTTCTGTGAATTTGACTACCTTAGATACCTCCTACAAATGAATCCTAAGACAAAAGTTTTTTTTTTTAATTGTGATTGGCTTAGATTCACGTCCTCAAAGTTCAACCATGTTGTAGCATGTGACAAGATTTCCTTCCTTTCTAAGATTTAATAATACTCCATTGTATGTTTATACCACAGTTTGTTTATCCATTCATTCATCCACTGATGGGCATTTAAGTTGCTTCCACCTCTTAGCTAGTATGTGCTCTTTTTGTATATGTCTTTTTATACATAGCTGGGGTTCTGTGAGAAGGAACAGCAGAAATACTTCTTTAAATGATTGGAAGTTGGGGCGCCTGGGTGGCTCAGTAGGTTAAGCATCTGACTTCAGCTCCGGTCATGATCTCATGGTTTGCGGGTTCGAGCCCCACATCCGGTTCTGTGCTGACAGCTCAGAGCCTGGGGCCTACTTGGGATTCTGTGTCTCCTTCTTTCTCTGCCCCTCCCTCCCCCCTTAAAAATAAATAAACATTAAAAAAAAAATTTTTTTTTTTTAATTTTTTTTAAATGATTGGAGGTGGACAGTAAGAGCCCTGGACAGAACATGAAAGTATCAGAATAGAGGATATTAAAGAATACAGATTCATACTGCTGTGAGACAGATCTGTGTATCCCAGACTAACAGTTTGAAAACTAGAACTAGATTAGTTTATTTTGTAGGCTATTTCAGGATAGGATTAAACAATAATCTAAATTTTTGACCAAAGTTTTACCTCTTTGTTTTAGTTTCTAGTTGAAAAATAGAAAATCACATTTCATTATTATAAATCTCTTTAATATTAACAGTAAAGACAACCAGTATGTTATTTTATATATGTTTTAATTAACCAAAGTCTACAGCATAATAGGAAAATTTGGTAACTGCATTGCATTTCTTTGTAGCAAAATAGTAGATAAGGAATGATCAAGGTTGTATTTCTTACAGTAGCCTTTGAGGTAGACACTGCCATTTTGTACACAAGGACACTGAAGCTCAGAGTTGAGCAACATTAGCCTGAGATTATGAATTAGTAAAACTGTTCTGTCTACTTTTAGACTTCCATGTTTCTTCCTTGTGGTTCAGTTTTTAAAAATACTAATTGATTAAAAATTGCAATCTCTTGTTCTCATAGGGAAAGGGTAGGGAGCTAAGGTGAAACCTTTGTTATTCATCCACAAGTGAACAAGAATATATTATGTTGAGTGCCCAGAGCTGTGGAGAATATGAAGGAAATAGAATGGTTCCTTCACTTCAGATATGTTAAGAGGGTCAAAATTATTAAAATAAGCCTTTTCCATAACTTTGTGGCTTTTGGTATTATTAACCTGTTGACATTACTGGGAGATCCTTGGCTAATCCTATGTAAAAAATTTATGGATAATGTTGGAATGTAAGAAATTATTTTCCCTTTTCTGAGTTGACATCCTTTTTTTTTTTTTAAGTTTATTTTTGAGAGAGAGAGATAGAGCCCATGAGTATGCGCAGGCTAGTGGGGCAGGGGCAGAGAGAGGGAGATGCAGAATCTGAAGCAGGCTTCAGGCTCTGAGCTCTCAGAATAGAGTCCGACACAGGGCTTGAACCCATGAACCATGAGATCATGACCTGAGCCAAAGTTGGACACTTAACTGACTGAGCCATCCAAGCACCCCTGAGTTGACCTGCATTTTTATGTTGAGATGGTGATGTAGTATAGCTATTTACTCGTTCTTGGAATTAAATGAAAAAAAATCACATATATCTCGAGTCTAAGACATAAGTATGTCTTTCAGTGATTTTAATTGAATTCACTAGTGAATATTATTGGAGATCTCTCCGGGTAAATATTTGTGGTAATGTATAAGCCTTTTTCTTCTTCCCTCTATCCTGTGTGTTTCAAGACCTTCATTTTAACAATTTGGCCATTTCTTAAAAAGTTAAACATAGATTTAACCATAGAACGCAACAGTTCTGTTCATAGGTATATGCTTAAGAGAATTGAAAACACGTGACCACAAAAATTTTTACATCAATGTTTATAGCAACATTAGTCACCATAGCAGAAAAGTGGAAACACACCAAATGTCTATTAACTGAGGATGCATAAAGATGGTGCATCCATATGATGGAATATTATGCAGCCATAGAAAGGGACGAGATGCTGTTACATGCTGCAACATGGATGAACTTTGAAAATATGCTAAGGTGAAGTGGTCCCAAAAGACCACATCTTAATATGATTCTGCTTATATGAAATACCCAGAAGAGGCAAATGTATCGAGACAGAAAGCAGATTAGTGGTTGGTAGGGCCAGTGGATGGTGTGACTGCCAGTGGGTATAGCATTTCTCTAAGGAGGTAATGAAAATGTTCTGGAATTAGATAGTGATGATGGTTGCACAGTTCTCTAAATAGAGTAAAAAATGCTGAATTGTGCACTGAATCTGATGAATGACTAATAGTAAATAAACTTTTTAGTTTACACCCTCAGATGATAAATCCAAACAGTACAATCGATAATAGAGTGAAAGTATGTCTTCTTCTTAACCCCCTTCTCCCAGGAATACTGTCAAAAATTTTTATGGTGTTTTAAAAGTGTTTCATAGTTGCAAATTTTTAACTTTAACAGAGCATGTTCGTCATTTTAGATTTGAAAGTGGGAAAATACATTCCAGAAAATCCATGATAGGCAAGATTTATAGGCCTTGTCTTAGGATCAAATAAATTGCCCAGGTAATTCCCATTTTCTTTTAACTGTCCTGTGAGTTTTCTGTAGCTTCAGACTGAAGGGTTGCTGAGAAGGTTGTACATGTTTGGGATGTGTGTCTAGATGTGCAATTAGTAGACTCTAAAGCTGAGTATAATTTAGGAAATAATAATGTCTAATAATAAAGTAATAATGTCTAACGTATCCAAGTCTTTAAAGATAACAATTCGGGGCGGGGGGAGGCGCCTGGGTCGTTCAGTTGGTTAAGTGTCTGACTTTGGCTCAGGTCATGATCTCACAGTTCGTGAGTTCGAGGCCTGTGTCAGGCTCTGTGTTGACATCTCAGAGCCTGGAGCCTGCTTTGGATCCTGTGTCTCTGTCTCTCTCTGCCCCTCTCCTGCTCACACTGTCTATCTCTCAAAAATAAAATAAATATTAAAAAAACATTTTTTAAAATAACAATTTGGGTTCATTGATACCTGGAGTCTGTGTCTTATTAGACCTTGAGTATTTTTCCATTTGGATCTTACCATTCCTGATGATGTCTGAAGTGATTAAGTCCTTTTTTTTTTTTTTTTTTTTTTTTTGGTGATTAATTAGGACTAAACTAGACATTAGAGAGTAGGCTAGATCCTAAAGACCAAATGTGTCTTCCCCACCCCCCATGTGTCTATTTGACTATTTAGTAAATACATAGCTCCTTCTGTTCTTAAGTCTACAATCTCTGATTCTCAACCAGATTTCTTGGAAATTTTGTTAGCATTGTATAAAATGTGATGGTTTTTACACTGCTCTCACTGTTGGTGAGAATATAGTTTCATGGATTAAAACCATTTTTTTAACGTATGTTTATTTTTGAGAGAGAGAGAGAGAGACAGACAGACAGACAGACACAGAATTCGAAGCAGGCTCTAGGCTCCGAGCTGTCAGCACAGAGCCCGACATAGGGCTCAAACTCACGAACTGTGAGATCATGACCTGAGCCAAAGTCAGACGCTTAACCAACTGAACCACCAGTTGCCCCAGCATTAAGGGTTTTTATTTAAGGAAAAAATTCTCTGAATGTAAACATAAACTGTTTGACATATTTTAAAAATAAGTGCTCAAGAAACTTAGCTAACTGCCTATCAGTGTTTTTTGCGTGCATTATCATTTAATCTTCTCAACCAGCCTCTGAGGATAAGTATTATTATTTTTATTTTATAGATGAGGAAATCAAGGATTAAGTAAAGTAACTTGATCAAGGTCACAGTGGCAAGTGGGGGAGCCAGTAGTTGAGCCTTGATTCTTCTCACTTTATTACTACCATAAGTAAACAAACAGATAATAAAATCACATAATCTCACCGTTGTTAGATAACATCTCACATTTTGGCATAGATCTGTCCTTTTTCTGCTGTGAATATATATTTTAAAAACTTGATTTACAAGTATAGTTTTACTGCTTTACTGCTTTTTTTTCTATTTAACATCTAGAAAGATAAATGGCTCTTGTACTTAATTTGGGCATTTTATTTTTTTACAGTTTTTGCTGTTATGAGTTTAGGATGAATATCTTTGTGAGAATTTTAATACTTTAGGGTATGTTTCTAGAAGTGGAGCTGCCAGTCAAAAGATAAGACCTTTTTTTCTGGCTTATGTAAAGTATTGCCAAATTGCCTTAGAAAGTTGGTGTTGGTTTTACTTCCTCCAGCAGTACCCATTTCCTAACCTGTTGACAGTGTCTAGCACAGTAATACCATTCAGTAAAATCTTTTCCATTTATTTGTTTGAGCATGTTTAAGTATGTAGGTTCTGTTCATGTCCTTTATTCTTTGGGGATACTTTGCTTATTTGTGATAACCCCTCCCTTTACATCATCATAGCTGGGGAAAGTTGTATGGAAGCTCAAAGAAGAAGTAATTTGGATCTAGAGTAGATGGGAAAGTCTTTTCTAAATGAAGTGATTTTTTTTGTTTGTTTTTTGCCAGGCAGAGGGTAAGAAAAAAACATTTGAGGACTATTATTTGTTCATTTTCTTATTTGCAAATAAGGATGATTAATAGTACTTGCTTTGTTATTCGGAGGATTAAATGTGTATGAGTGCTTACTGGCATACTTAGGGCTTGGAAAATTAGTTGGTGGAGTTGCTTAGTTATTGCATGATTAACAGAAATAACAGATTAAAAATTAATGGAGTAAATGCCTGTTCAACTCCACAAGTCAAGATAAACTAGTTGTTTTTGAGATTTGGGGCAGGTTATAGGCACTTTAAATAAGTATATGTTGCATTAATGAATACAGCTTTAGCTTGGTTGAGTTAGGAGTTTGGGGAATCCAAAGATAGAAGTAGGAATATTAGTTTTATCAGAATTTGGGCTCGGCAGGGGTCCGGTACTTTGACTGTTAAGTTTGGTAAATTCAAAATAGAAGTTCAAGTTTGTTCTTCAGTGGGTTTTTTTTTTTGGTTCCATTTTCCTGTTGTTCTCAAGTCCCTGCATTGTTTTTTTCTTTCCTGTGATTGGATACTCTACTTGAGGGGTGGGGCTTTGAACATGCACTAGAGCCAAAGCATCCTTCACTACTGGTTTCATTTTCCCCAGGCAAGTAGAAACGGAGTTCAGAGCGCCTGGAAGTGTGATCTCAGGAAAATCCCATTAGAAGGATTGACCCTTAACTGCTGAGGCTCTTAATAAAAGCCCTGTTCTTCTCTCTATAGGGATGTTCTCTGTTTCTGTCATGTTATATGATGCTCTGAATCCTTTACCAGACCTATAGCAGACTGATGAATAGATGTAGAGCCCATAAAAAATTTTACAGGAGTCTGAAGAGAAAGCACATTTTATTGTATTGGTGAACACCCTTATTTCTCTCTTTGCTTCCTTATTCAGAAGTGTTCTGTGTTTTCTTTTGTCAAAAGAATTTTATTCGCGGGTACCAGTACTTCTCAAGCTTTATGTGCTTACGGATTTCCCTGAAATCTTGTTTAAAATGCAGATTATGATTCTGCAGATTATGTAGATCCAGGGTGGAGCCTGTGATTTTGCACTTCTGACTCGCTACAGTGAGGGCCATGCTGCTGCTGCCGCCACCACCGCCACTGCTGTGTCGGTCTACAGTCTCCACTTCCAGGGGAAAGGCAGTTAGCTGATAGCCTTTTTCAGGGGAAGGGAGAACAGGTACAGTAGTATCTTAATTCTTTTACTCAGCATTTCTGACAGACTGAATAGATTCATTGTGCTGTTCTCACATAATTTAACATTTGCTCAATAAATGAATAAACACCTCCTGGGGAGCTTTGTACTAGCTGTTAAAAGAGCAGCTTGCAGCATAGTGTACTACGAGTTAGCCGTACCTAATTGTTAGATTCAGTTTGTGCTTGTATTTCAAGTTTAGCTCAGGCCAGTATCTTAGTATACATAAAGGTTTATTTTTGCTAGCAATTTGCTTTTTTAAATAGATTGTTTACCTAGTGCTGTGAAAAAGATGAATTTAGGAAATAAGATATTAACTCCTTAATTGATTATTTTATACCCTCTAACACAGATTTCTAATAAGTATAAATGATTATCTTTTTAGTTTTAATTTTTATGATTTTCTGTTTGCTTTGTTAACATTGGAGATAACTTTTCAATCTCCAGGATTTCTCTCCCTTCCCAACCACCTAATCTTAGTTTTATTTTAAGTTGATTTTCATTTTCTCTGTATACCTCAGGGACATAGTTTAACAAGTCAGTAATTTCAAAATACTTCTGAGGAAAAGTAACAAGTTTTCTGTACCTTTGACCTGTCATCACCTTACATCCCCTTTAAACTGGTTTATTTCCCTATTTCTAGATATATGCCGCTGTTTATCAATTATGGATGTCCTCAGAAGTAAATGGTAGCTAAGAGTTTAGTTCTCTTCTGCCCCTCTTATTGCACCTATTTTCTCAATATTGCTATACCATTACTATTGTTTAAACCAATGTTCAGTGTTGTGGTAGGCTGAATAATGCTCTTCCCCTACCCCTCAAAGATATCCACATCCTAATCCCCAGAACAAGTGAATATACCTCACTGGAGAAGGAGCAGAGATGTGATTAAATTAATGATTTTGATCTAGGGAGATTATTTTGGATTATCCTAGCCATAAATGTATTCACAAGGACCTTTACAAGGAAAAGAGGACGATAAGATCTAAGGAGGAAGTAGTAGATGTGATACTAGAAGCAAGAGATTTGGAGTGATGCAGGGAAAGGGTCATAAGCCAAGGAATGTGGGTGGTCTCCAGAGTTTAAAAAGCAGAGAAACCAGATTCTTCTCTTAAGCCTCTACAAAGAGAAGCCTAGCCAGGCTCTACCTTGAATCCAATGCAACTGAGTTTTGGACTTCTGGCTTCCAGAACTTTAAGAGAGTAAGTCTGTGCTGTTAAGCCACCAAATTTGTGGTAATATGTTACAGTAGCCATAGGAACTTCATATAAGATGGACATAATTATGTCCATATACTTTTCACTACTGCCATGTATCATGGTTATATCCTCTCTGCTATGACATTTTCTCCAGAGTTGTTAATTACCTTGTTTTTCATCTGTTGTTGTTTTCTAATCTGTCATCACTTTTCTTTCTGCACCTTTCCGTGTAATTTTCTTCATTGTCAAAAGAATCAGATGATGCACACACATACCCCACCTTCTGGGGATTGCTCCATTTTGTTATTTCAGTCTAGAGTGATTTGCTTTGTCTTCTGTGAATCTGTCACTAAATCACCCTTAGATTTTCTGACAGGTGACTAAATCTTCTGTCAGTATATTGGAGTAAATCAGGTGTTCTATCTGTTTTACTTTTGCCTTGAGCTCTATCCTTCAGTCTGGACTGGCTTTTTTCTAAGTTTATTGTATAGCTGTTGTCCTTGCATTTTCCTTCGTTCTTATTTTTATTTCACCATCCTGGGACTTCCTTTTGCTTCTTCTGTGTTGGATCTCCGTGTTCCTGGATCCCATAACTTCTTTTTTTGGTTTGCTCCCTCATTTTAGTGCTGCATACCATCCAGTATTCGGATTTCACGGGTGGTACAGGTTTTGAGATTTTGCTTGCCTGGAGAAGATGTCTTTATATTACTTTCCAACCTCAAGGTTGGGTTGGTTATAGGAAATCATTTTTCCTCAGAATTTGGAAGGTGTTTTTTCTTGTGGTGTTTTTTTTTTTTTTAAGTTTATTTAATCTTGAAAGACAGTGTGTGCGCGCAAGCAGGAGAGAGGGAGAGAGAATCCCAAGCTTATAGCATGGAGCCTGGTGTGGGAGAGAGGATCCCAAGCTTACACCATGGAGCCTGGACTTGAACTCATGCACCGAACTCACAAACCGTGAGATTATGACCTGAACTGAAATCAAGAGTCAGACATTTAACCACCTGAGCCACCCAGACGTCCTGAAAGGCATTTCTTTTGTCTGCTAGTGCCTATCCTTGCATTTTGAGAAGGCTGATGTCATGTTTACTCTTCTTTTTTCCTATTGGATGGTGTGCCTTGATACTGGGCTAGTCCTCATTGGGCTGTTTCAACTTGGGGATTCTTTTTCTTTAGCTGTTTCCTTCTCTGTTTATTTGTTCTTTCTGGAACTCCTATTATATAGATTTTGAGCTTTTTACACCCATCCTCCAATTTTTTTTTCTTTTTAAATTTTGTTCTGCATTCTAGAATTTCTCAATTTTGTTTCCAACTCTTTCACAGATTTTTTACATTTCCAGTTATGTTTTAAGAAATGCTTTGTTCCTTTTCCACCTTTCTTTTTAAGAAGATTAATTTTTTTGGGATGTTTATTTTTGAGACAGAGAGAGCACCCATGCCCATGTGGGTGAGGGGCAGAGAGAGAGGGAGGGAGACACACAGTCTGAAGCAGGCTCCAGTCTTCTAGCTGTCAGCATAGACCCTGATGCAGGGCTTGAACTCAGAAACCATGAGATCATGACCTGAAAGTCTGACGCTCATCCAGCTGAGCCACTCAGGCGCCCTGAGATTAATTTAAAAAAAAAAAATTTTTTTTTTTTCTTTCTAATCTTGGCATTCTATCGGACTTTCGCGTTCCCTTTTTCTTATTTATGCCAGCAGATTGCACTATCTGGTGATCCTTGGTTGTCCATAGCATTTAAGAATGAGGAGCTAAGGAAGCAGACTTGGAAATAATTGCAATCATGGACAGATCTAGTCAGTTGTGAGCTTCACAGTAAGGTGTTGAACCAGAGACTCTCACTGTTTCAGTGTGAAAAGGAACTTCCAGTGTCCTGTGTCAGAGGGAAGCTTGGCCGGGGGGGGGGGGGGAAGCTTATGTTCAAGCCTGGCTACTGAATATTTTGAGAGCCAGGAGGATAACTGAACAGCTCATGGTTTTTGTATGTGCCTGATCACTTAATCCTGTTTTCAGTGCAGAACTTCACCATCAGCCTTAGCGCCGACTACTGTCACCTCTGATCCAGCTACTTTAGAAAGTGCGAGTGGGGCTTCTTGCATCTTAAACAGATGTTTTAGCTGGTAACCCTGTTTGAGCGTTATTCCTCTCGTCCTTTCCTGACCCTGTGCAGGGTCTGCAGGGTGAATCTGCTCGCCTCTTCTTGGCAACCCCTTCCATAAGTTCTTAGGTTTCAGTTTCTTTTATTCTGTAAGTTACCTGTTTTCTGTCTTCTGGCACATTTGTTGTTGTTTCCTTCGTCTCTTTTATTCATTTATTGTCATTCTAGTGGGATCTAGAGGGGAGAGAGAAATGAATTGTGAATTTCTGTGTTTAACAAGTGTATCAATAAAATGTTTATAGTGTGAGTTTTCTTCGTGTCCCAGAACACTTGGTAATCGCTTTGTTTACCATGAAACAGTAGAATGCACGGAATTCATATTTCTTTTTTTTTTTCTGTGTAGAAGTAGATGATTGTTTTCTTAGCTCTAAATTCTAAGGTTGTGTACTATGGTTTTTAATATACCAAACATCAGAATATTGTGAAATTCTTTCCCTCAAGTACGGCAAAGGATGACAAATTAAAAGATACTAACCAACCATTTTCAAACCTAAATTTTAGGCATTAAGGAATCAGCCAAAAGCATTGAGGTTTTTAAAAATTTATTACTACCATTTTTAAATGTTGACACATGTTCTGATTTATTAACCTCTATAAGGAGTGGGTCTTTATTTACTGTTAATAAAGCACTTGCGACGATGTCTGGCATACATAGTAGATAGTAGGTGCTCATGAAATATTTGTTGACCCAGTGCATATGTGAAATTTATTTATGTATTTAAAATATCAGAGAAAGTGTTAGCTTTATTAGATGCAAATGAGTTTAAGTTTTATTTCTACTCCTAAAATTTATTTTAATTAATTAAAATGTTTATTTCCAAGTAAAGACATTTGTAAGTAGAATGTAAGATTATGGCCACTTACTGGCTGCAGAGCAGCTAAGATCATAATTTTCTGTTGGGAATTACCATTTGTTCCTGAAGCCAAGACATAGAGGGAATATTAATTCTTCTTTGTTTTTCAGGAAGAGCACTCATCCCCTGATACTAGTAAATAAAACATTTGTATAGTTCTTTTGTTTTACAGATTTTATTTGTAAGTGATCTCTACACCAGTGTGGGTTCGAACTTAACAACCCTGAGACCTAGAGAGCCAAATTTAGTTTGCTTGTGTCTTGTTTGATGGGTGGGATAGGCCTACATCTCCTTTTTAGGAGGTAAGACTTCTCCTCCCCCAATGATGAGTGCCCTTATCTAGCCTGGGTAGAGTAGGGGAGACTATCTGTTTCAGTGATGGTTTGGGAGGACCTTCCCAGCTTAGATCTTAGTTTTCATGCTGGCTAGGTGGGAAAAGTCCAGTCTGACTGACATTTTTTTCATTGTAGGTGGATTCATGGTTTTAGGACTAAGCTAAATATGAAATGAGGTCAGACAGATAATATTAGATCTATACAATGATATATGAAGAGCTCTTTTGCTGCAGGTAGGAGCCAGGGATGGGGGTGGGGTGGGGGTGGTTCTGTGAAAGGCTTTACAGCCCTTTAAAAAGAAACCCAAGAAGAGAGCTTGCTTGCTTGCCTTCCTTCCTTCCTTTCTTTTTGCTGTAATATATGAGAATATATTTATAGCTGCTATATTCTCTCTCCCTTGTCCCAACTTTTTATTTTGAAAAAAATTTTAAATTTTTTAACATTTATTTTTGAGAGACAGAGAGAGCGCGCAGGAAAGGGGCAGAGAGAGGAGGAGACACAGAATCCGAAGCAGACTCCACGCTCTGAGCTGTCAACACAGAGTCTGACGTAGGGCTCGAACTCATGAACTGTGAGATCATGACCTGAGCCAAAGTCGGACACTTAACCGACTGAGCCACCCAGGCGCCCCTAGTTTGAAAATTTTTAAGCCTACAAAGAAGTTGAAAAATACAACTATAATTATTATTTAATTATATTCACCAGTTACAAACATGTTGGCACGTTTGCTTTATCTCTCCTCTCATACTTACACCTGCATTCTTGTCCCCATATCTTTTGAAAACATGTTGGAAACAGCATATGCTTTGCCCCTAACTAACTTAGCATTAATCTCTTAAGAAGACTTTTCTCTTACATAAACAATAACATTATCATACCTAAGAAATTTAACATAAATGCTTTCTGTTACACAGTCCATATTTAAACCTCCCCAAGTGGCTCAAAATCTGTCCTTAAAATTTTCTTTTGAATCCAGGATCCAGTCAAAGCATTCTGTTAATTTTGAAGCGTCAAAGCTTGTTTTCTAAAATACCATACTTTGTGGATTTCGCCGTTTCCTCGTATAAAATCCAGGTTAAACATTTTTGGCAGAACGTATTACATAATGTGTATTTCCTGGTGCTTCAAATCATGCAAATTTGTCCCGCTATTGATGATTGTTAATTTGATCACTTGATTATGTAGTGGTTGCCAGATGTCTCAAAAAATTAAAAAACCCAACTTTTTTCTGTATAATTAATAAATATTCATTGATGGTCCTTGCCTGAGGTAGTTATTACATTGGTGCATGCGGAATGGTGATTTCCTAATCTCCCAACTCTCTTCCTTTTTAGTATCACTGTGGATTCATAGGTTCTTAATCTGTGTAATAATCTGTTAATGTCACCTAATCTGTTCATGCCACTGTTCTTTTGTTGCTTAAATGGTCCTAAATTTGGTCTGTGAAATAGACGCATCAAGTCCCTCCTGTGCCCCCTTTACATATCCTAGTTAGTCTTTGATCACTCCCAATTTTTCTGACACAAGATGTTTCAAGAGTGTAATTTTTCTGAATCAATATTTTTCTAAGAAGTTTTGGGTTCTTTTTTTTTTTTTTTAATTTTTAAAAATGTTTTTTATTTATTTCTGAGAGAGGGAGAGAGAGAGAAGACAGCCAGTGTGAGCAGGGGAGGGTCAGAGAGAGAGAGGGAGACACAGAATCTGAAGCAGGCTCCAGGCTCTGAGCTGTCAGCACAGAGCCCGACTGTGGGGCTCAAACCCACGAACCGTGAGATCATGACCTGAGCCGAAGTTGGACGCTTTAACTGACTGAGCCACCCAGGCGCCCCAGAAGTTTTGGGTTCTTTTCATAGGGAATGGTGTTTAGAAACCATTCTAGGATCAAGTGTTTTTCTTTACTATTGTAATGTCATTTTTTCTAGACAGCTAGGAAATTAAAAGGATTTTGCAGTTTTGTTTTTAATTTATGAGTTCATACAGGATGAGATACAGTACCTTGTTTTTTCAAAAAGATACGTTGCAAGAAACAAGAGGCAGAACCTGTATTTAAAAAAGATTTAAAAAGACGTAAAAATATATCAATTGTAGTTTGTAAAACTTGCTGGATTGTAATTAGACACCTTAAAAAGTTAAAAAGAATTTATTTTACTTAAGAATTAGAAATTTGAACATCTCCAGTAGAGTGGATATTTGATATTAAGGAAGTACTGTTTGTTTTTTTTCCTCAGGTCTGGTAGTGTTTGGTTATTTTTAAAATGGTGGTTTTATCTTTTAGAGATACCTTTGAAGTATTTATGGGTGAAATACTTAGGTATTTGGAATATGCACAAAATAATATGGGATGGCTTTATGGATAAAACAAGAGTGGCCCTGAATTTTCTCCCTGCTGTTGTATATGATTAAAATAATTTGTGATGAAATTGGGAAAATACTAGTTTATACAGATCTGCCAGTTTAGATTGAATATCACAGAGTTCTTTTTCTACCTCCCCCATCCTATGTTTGTATCTTTTTCCTCTTACATAGAGAACCTCCGTTACCAAATCTGTAGCTATCTTTTGTCAGAAGGTGAAGATGAAAAGAATTTGGATCTTTGATGAGATAAGCCAGTGGATTAACTAACCCTGTATTTAATTGCTCTTATTGGGATTTCTTATGAGGGATAACAAATAATTTTTTATTCTGATAAAATACACATAAGATTTACTGTGTTAGGGGTGCCTGGGTGGCTCAGTCGATTAAGCATCCGACTTTGACTCAGGTCATGATCTCACGGTTCGTGAGTTCGAGCCCCGTGTCGGGCTCTGTGCTGACAGCTAGCTCAGAGCCTGGAGCCTGTTTCAGATTCTGTGTCTCCCTCTCTCTCTGACCCTACCCTGCTCATGCTGTCTCTCTTTCTCTCAAAAATAAATAAAACATTTAAAAAAAAAAAAAGATTTACTGTGTTAACCATTTTCAGTGTACAGTTTATTGGCATTAAGTATGTGCGCATTGTGGAACCATCCCCTCCATCCATCTCCAGAACTTTTTCTTTAAGATTTTATTGTCGAGTAATCCCTACACCCAGCATGGAGCTTGAACTCAGAACCACGAGATCGAGTTGCACCCTTCTCCAACTGAGCCAGCCAGGTGCCTGAGAACTTTTTTTTTTATCTTACCAGACTGAAACTTCATTCCCATTAAACAATAACTTCCATTCTCCCCTTTCCCAGCTCCTGGCAACTCCCATTCTACTTGTCTCTGAATTTGATTGCTCTAGGTTACCTCATAGAAGTGCAATTGTACAATATTTGTCCTCTTATGACTGGCTTGTTTCATGTAGCGTAACGGCCTCGCCTTAGTCTGTTCAGTCTGCCATAACAAACTACCATAGCCTGCGTGGCTTAAGCAGTTTATTTCCCACAGTTGTGGAAAGTCCAGAATCAGGGTGCCAGCTGATTCTGTATCTTATTGGGGCCGGCTTTTTGGCTCACAGATGGCTGTCCTCTTACTGTCCTCACATGGCAGAAGTGATGAGAGAGCTTTTTGGGATGTCTTATGTAATGACACTGGTCCCATTCATGAGGGTTCTACCCTTTTGACCTAATCACCTCCCAAAGGCTCTACATCCTCATACTACACTAAGGGTTAGGATTTCAACATGAATTCGGGGCTTATTTCATTAAAGATCCAGATTCTTTTCACCTTGATATTCTGACAAAAAGCTACAGATTAGGGAAGTAGGGTTCTCACTGTAGGAGAAAAAAGATACAAATACAGAATGGGGGAGATAAAAAAAGAACTTAACATTCAGTCCATAACAGTGCTCAGAGTTTATCCATGTTATAGACTGTGTCAGTTTCCTTCCTTGTATTTAATACCACTTTGTTTATCCAGTCATCTGTTGATACATATTTGGATTGTTTCCACTTTTTGGCTATCATGAATAATGCTGCTATTAAACCTTGGTGGTCCATTATCTATTCAGGTCCATTCTTAGAGTATTTGGGTATATAGCCAGAAGTGCAGTTGCTGGATCATAAGCTAATTTTGTGTTTGACTTTTTGAGAAGCCACCATACTGTTCCACAGTGGCTGTTCCATTTTACATCTTTGCCAGCAGTATACATGGGTTTTAATATCTCCACATTCTCACCAGCACTATTTATTTTTGGTTTTTGTTTTTGATAATAGCCGTTCTAATGGATATGAAGTAGTGTCTGAATGTGGTTTTGATTTCTCTTTCCCTGGTGACTGGTTATGTTGCACATCTTTTTAATGTGTTTTTTGGCTATTTGTGTATCTCCTTTAAAAGAAATGTTTTTCCAATTCCCTTTCCTGTTTTTAAATTGGTTTTATTTTTTTAATTGTTGAGTTTCGGGAATTCTGTATGTATTCTGTATATAATTCCTTATCAGGTAAATGATTGTCGTATACCAATATACGTATATGTATGTATATATTTTCTCTCGTTCCATGGTTGCCTTTTCACTTTTGTGTCCTTTGATGCACAAAAAGTTTTTTAATTTTGACGATGTTCAATTTATCCTTTTTTTCAGCATCATAGTCAGGAAATCGTTGCCAAATCCAATGTCATGAGACACTTTTTTTCCGTTTTCTTTAAAAGTTTTATGTTTAATATTTAGGTCTTTGATCCATTTTAAGTTAATATTTGTAAACAGTGTAAGATAAGAGGTCAGCCTTTATTCTTTTGCATGTGGATATCTAATTTCCCCAGCACCAGGTGTTGAAAAGACGTTGTCAGTAAGCATTTGACCATCTTTGTGGGCCCATGTGACCATAGTCAGACTAGAATAGTGACTATTTCTGGACGCTGTTTCATTGGTCTATGTATCTACATTTATGTCTGTACTACACTGTTTTGACTATGGTAGCTTTGTAGTATTTTTTGAAATCCGGAAGAGTGAAACTTCCAACTTTTTTCTTTTTTCCAAGATTGTTTTGGCTATTTAGGTCCCTTCAGATTCCATATGAATGTTAGGATAGATTTTTCTATTTCTGCAAAAAATGGCCATCAAGACATTGATAGAGATTGCATTAAATCTGTGGATCACTTTGGGTAGTATTGATATCTTAACAGTTATGAATCTTTGAGTTCATGAACAAGGGATTGTCTTTCCATTTATCTTAAGTTCTTTTAGCAACGTTTTATAGTTTTCAGTGGAGGTCTTTCACCTTGTTGAGTACATTGATTCCTAAATATTTTATTCTTTTTGATGCTTTTATAAAGTGAATTGTTTACATGATTTCCTTTTTGGGTTATTCATTGCTAGTGTTTAGAAGCACAGTTGAGCTTTGTGTGTTGATTTTATGCCCTGCAAGTTTGCTGAGGTAATAAGTAATTTTATTCCTTAAGTAAAGTGCTGAGATGTTTGAAAATCCCTTTTCTTTGGCTAAGAACATATCACCTAGAAATCTCATGAGAGCTCAGATGCAGGGTTTATCCCTCAGGCACTCTGCATGTCTGTACAGGTTGGCTGCTTGTGTAGGTTAGGTCTCGGGCAGCGGTATGTTATTTGTGCTTAATGTTACTGTGTTAAGTCCCTTCTTAATTCTGTTTTCTGCGTATTCATCAGCAGAGAGTAAGAAACCTGAAGTCTGATTATCCTGGAGTGTATATACTCTATACCAGAGTATCATCGGATGAGAAAATTTGTTGACATCTGATTTAGTCTCTGTTGATTCTCCTCCTAACCTGTTTATTAGTAGTCTAAGAAAATAAGGCAAATAAATTATTTCCAGGGGAATGTGGATGGGGTAGAGGAGTAATGTAGGAAAAAATTTTATGTTGTTAAATCAGAAATGGATATTTTGGTTTGTGAGTTAGAACGCTGTTGGTGTTCTGACTTAAGATTTGTGTTTAAGGGTTAGATTTTTTTTCACAGTGCAAGGGATCTACTGCTTGTATATAGTTGTAGGGGCTTCTTTACAACCACGTGTAGTGTGATCGTTCGTGCTGCTGAGCAGCTGCGAGTCTGATTCTATATGGGTATATTGTGAAAGTGTTTCTATGCTAGGTATGGTGACACGGCATTTTTTGGAAATCATCACAATTTAGTTACTTAAATTACCATCGTAGGATGTGTCCTCGGGATTGATGATGTAGATTAAAACATCTTTGTTTTATCCAACAACAGAATTGAATTATATGGGTAGGAAAACCAACAGGCATTTCCTGTCCTATTTATCAAAACAGAGTCTTTTAAAGAATGTGTAAAGTACTTTACTTAAACAAATCACTGTGTTGACTTCCTGTGGAAGATGATGATTTAAATCCATGTGTTAAAACAGACAAACACACTGAAATGACCAGCAAGATAATGGGAGAGTTCAGTCTCCTTGGAAACTCTGGAAGTGTGCCATAACTAAACTAAAAAGAATTTTGGCAGGAAAAGGTACAAATGTGAAAGAAATGTAGTGAGGGAAGTTCTTTCTGGTGTTCATTTTTGTGGTTGAGAAGCCTTCCTGGGGTATGAGGAAAGACCTATTTTGAACTAGAATTTCAGGGTGGTCCATAGAGTAGTTAGTTGGTATGAGATTTTGTACTTTGAAGCAAGGATTGAAAACTAAGGGGAGTATCAGTAAAGAAGGGCTCCCTACCATGGTTGCAGGAAAGAGACTAACCATGAACACATAGTTGAAACTTCCTGCTCTGAACCTACCTTATTTGGCCAGCAGTGCTATGACCTGACCACATATTACTGAATCTGTATGGTGACCAAGGAAGTGTGGCAGGCAGCTTCCAAGATAGCCCCCAATGATCCTTGCTTCCTGGGATTCATGTCTTTTATGTAATCCCCTTCCCTTGAGTGTGGCTGGACCTGGTGATTTCTCCAAGTATGGCAAAAGTGAGTGGACTAACTTGATGGCAAAACTCTTGAGGTTAGGTTACAAAAAGTCTTTGGCTTTCATGTTGGGTGTCCTCCCTCATTTGCTCTGAGGGAAACAGTCTCCCATTTTGTGAGCTTCTCTGTGGAGCTTGTGAGGCAAGGAGCTGGTGTTTCTGGCCAACAGTCAGTGAAGACCTGATGCTTGCCAACAGTCACGTGTATGAACTTGGACTGCAAGCAGATCCTTCCACCATCAGGTTTGAAGATGACAGAGGCCCTGGCTGACACATTGACTGAAGCCTTGTGAAAGATCTGAGCTGCAGGCCCCCAGCTAAGCCATGCTTAGATTCCTGATCCAAGAAAAACTGAGAGAGTAGAGTACATGTTTGTTGTTTTAAGCTGCTAAATTTGGGGTAATTTGTTAGGCAGCAGTTGAGAAGTAATAAAGGAAGAACCCCCCACCCCCCCCCCGAGGTTTGAACTTGATTCTGAATGTTTTCTGATTAAACCTAACACAATTCCCAAATGTTACATAAACGCAGCCCTTTCTCTTTAAAGATGAATACATGAACAGGTAGACACATACAGGCTCAGTCTATAAGAAGGTGACCAGTGTGAGCAAGTGATTTCCTGTGATAGGGACTTCTTGCAAAAAACAAAAACAAAACAAATAAGGAAGTGTTACAATTTTAAAAAACAACTAATTACTGCTCTCAAGGAAGCTCCTGAACATTTGGGGGGAAAAAAGAATCAGAGCAGGAAAGAGTAAGTGAAATTTGTGATTCTTAATTGTTGAGTTTTGGAGTGGTAGCAGAGGGCTTTAGAAATATTCCCACAATTCGCTTAACTGAGGACCATGGGGGAGAAGAAGGGGGGAAATGGTGGGGGAAAGGGAGAGAGGCAAACCATGAGAGACTCTTGAATGCTGAGAAACAAACTGAGGACTGATGGATGTGGGGGGGAGGGGGAGATGGGCATGGAGGAGGGCACTTGTGGGGATGAGCACTGGGTGTTATATGGAAACCAATTTGACAATAAACTACTTGTAAAAGTCAAAAAATAAAAAAAAGATATATTCTTACAATTCAGAGGAGAAAATGCGATGAAAATTATATAGGCACAAGTATAAGAAACACAGAGTAGATCCAGTGTATAATAAAGGTTCAGAGTGAGAGATCAGAGCTAACATATAAAACAAAGTCAGAGAAACAGTAAAAATTTTCCTAGAGAGAACAGATCAAAAGGGCCCAGGGAATATATAGCTAAAGTTTATTAAACACTAACTATGTGCCAAGTATTTTTCACATTGAAACTCATTTGAAATTCTCTACAACTCCCATGAGATCTGGTCTTTTAATATTCTGATACAGATAACTAAAGTGCATGCCAAGCAAAATAAATGAGATCCATATCTAGAAATAGACTAATGGATTTAAAATTTTTAGGGTATAGAAATAAATAGTACAAGTATCCTGACAAGAAACAGGTTACCTGCAAAGGAAGGTGTTATCAGATGAGCATTTCATTTGTCTTCTGTATCCTACAGCTGTGCTATTTAACAGTAGCAAGTGTGGCTGTTAAATTCGTTAGGTAAAATACAATTAATTTATTTCTTCAGTTTCACTGCCCACAGTTCAAGTGCTCAATAAATTGCTATGCGTGGCTACTGGCTACCATGTTGGACAGTGCAGAACAGAAGATTTCTGTTACAGTAGGGAGTTTTGTTGGACAGCACTGTGCTTAAAGATAGTGAAATGGCATTTAGAAAACCCTGAGGAGAAAGCTGTTATAGCCTAAGAATCTTAAATTGGTAAAACTTCACATAGGCAGGATAACAATGTCAGTTTTCAGGCTTGTAATGATTTGAAAGTATGTCACTGAAGTACTTTTCTTGAAAAAATTCTACTCTTAGTATATCCGGGTACCTGGGAAGTCGGCAGCTCAGAAGCATGATGAATCAGCTCCAGAGTCCTGTTTGTTTAACCCTCTGTTTCTCAGAATAACCCAAGATGTATAAAAAAGGGGAAATCTTCATTGATGGCAGCTCTGAAGTAAATTTCAGAGTGTCAGAGCAATGATTTTAGCCTACAACAGCTCAACTCCAGAGCTGTTTCTCCTTCTGACAATTGCTAAACAAAACTATAGAAAATATTTTATTTTTTATTTTTTCTATTTTTCTTTTTTTCCTTTAAAAAAATTTTTTTTTTTTTACTTTTTTATTACAGTTCATTGTCAAGTTGGAGTCCATATAACACCCAGTAACAGCTTTTATTTTAAGGACACTTATCCACTGAAACCACTTTTGTTGAAATCACACAGAAAATCTTCATGCCACCAAATCTACACTTACTTCTCAGCCCTCCCTTTACTTGATCTGGGCACTTTTTGGGAAACAGTTCATCCCTGCCTCCTTTTAGAAGCTCTTTGGGGCACCTGGGTGGCTTAGTTGGTTAAGCGTCCAACTTTTGCTTAGGTCACGATCTCGCGGTTCATGGGTTCGAGCCCCGTGTTGGGCTCTGTGCTGACTGACAGCTCAGAGCCTGGAGCCTATTTCAGAGTCTGTGTCTCCCTCTCTCTTGACCCTCCCCTGCTCACGCTGTCTGTCTCTCTCTCTCTCTCTCCTAGAAATAAAAAAAAAAGAAAAGAAAAAAGAAACTCTATGCCTGGCTTCCAGAAAAGCTCTTCCTGCCTTACTACCTTACTGGTAGTTCCCTGTGCAGTCTCCTTTACTAGCTAGTTTAGTGCTAAATGTGGGAGAACTCAGGGCTCAGTCCTCAGGCCACATCTCTTATTTCCTGTACTCATTCAACAGAAAATCCTACTTAGTCTTTAAATGCCTTCTGTTAGCCGATGATTTCTTAATTTATATCTCCCCTTCCTTCCCTAAACTGCTGTCAAATCTATCTAGCTGCCTGTATGACATTTCTACTGCATGTGTGGTTGAAATAAATACTAAAGTTGTAAAAATGAGATTCTTGGCTCCTTTCTTAACCAAAACTTGCTCTTTTCTGGTGTGTCTCTTGCCAGTAAATGACACTGCAAGACCTTGGAATCATCCTTTGATAACTTCTACCCATTAGTTAATTCTGGCAGTGCTCTCTGCAGAGTGTATTCTGACTCTACCCATCTCTCTGTGGTTGCCACCTTAGTTCAGACAGTCCTTATCTTTGCTTATGTGACTGCAGTAATTTAGGAACCATTCTCCTTTCCCCCCCCAATTTTGCGCTATAGTCTCACAGTACATAATCACTTGAAAACAAGGTAGAAATTCTGCACGGACTTCTTAACCGTTCTTAAAACGAATCCACAGCCCTTCTACCATGGCCTACAAGGTTGTATGTATATCTGGCCTCCGCCAAATGCTCCATCTCCTCTACCACCTTATTATGTAAGTAGTCTTGTCAAATATAGCAACATTTCTACTTAGGCTGCCTGCTTGAAATACTTTCCAAGTTTGGATGACTAATTCCGTTTGGTCTCTGCCTAGGTCACCTCAGAGAGGCTTTCTTTGACCACTCTACCTGAGCTAATGCCGTACCCTCATTACTTTTATTTATTCTCTTGTTGGTCTTTCTATTTTTCTATTTTTATTTTTATTCTGCTTAATACTACCGTGATACATTTTATATTTATTTGTTTATAATATGCCTCCATCACTAGAATGTATGTTCCACGAAGGCAGGGATCTTTATTTGCTCTCTTACCCTCAGCAACGAGACATGCTAGTCACACTTGAATGTCTAGCATGTGCTCAGTGCTCACTCAAATATTGCGGAAGGAATGACCCTCCTAAAAATGAGCAAAACAACAGAAGTGCACAAGATTTATAAAAAATACCAGTTTCCAGAATTAGAGGAATACATGTTTAGCTCAAGTAAATGGAGAAAACTTTTAATGCATACTTTTATTTTTCAATGAGATTCATGAAAGAAATTGCATCTTTGAGAACGGAGTCATGTGAAAATCTCAAATCATTGGAAAAGCATGATTACAATTATTTAAAAAGTTTAGTAGAGACCATGAATTGCAGTGCAAATATAATTTGCACTGGTTAGGAGCATCACTTTGAACAAACTAACCTGCCAAAGCTGAGAGAAACAGGATAAAAAAGGGAAAAGATGGGGAAAAAGACTTTTCTGGAATAAATTTCTTTTTTTATAATAGTATGTGATATATTTCTTTTGGTGGAGAATTTTGTTGAAATCATTCATGACGAATGGGGGCTAACTTTTTTGTTTAAACCTGCCAATTTTTCTTTGTATTGGCCATTTACATGCTATTAAAGAATACTTGATATAAGGCAAACATCAGCCTGTTAATGGTATTAAGTACACTTAATGGCCATAAGAACCTGGGCATTATTATTCTTGCTTTCATCTTTATTCTCCACACCTTATGAGTGATTGAGCCTTGCAGCATATATTTCATAAATGTATTTTAAAATCTGTACACTTCTGTCCCTTTGTACCTCGTGGTTTAGTTAATGGAGCAGGTAATGTTACTAAAATCAACTCTATAGGTTTGTGGTGAGAGTTAAATACCTAACATACTATAAGTACATTTAGGTGTTTGCTACTTATGATAATGTTACTGTACTGTCCTGGCTGAGATCACTATCATTGCTCACCAGGATTTCAGGAGTGACTCCAGGTTGGTCACCAGACTTCCCTCTACTTACTTCTCCCAGTTCCCAGTTCTTTTCACTTCTGCCTGAGTAATCTACAGGCACATCTAATTGGATTACTCGTATTTAAAACTCCACAGTGAGCTCCCTTTAATCATTGGGGTAAAGTCTGTAAAATTTTCTGTAACATACCTTAATGATCTCTGACTTCTTTCTGTAAATAGGCTACCCCTTTGTAGCGGGTTTGTAGCTGAGCAGGAGGAATCCTGTCAAAACAGAGTGGAGCTAAGTGTGACTCTGCAAAGACAGATGGACAGTGAAGGGCTTTCTGGTTCTTCTAGCATGGCCATAATAACCCCAGTTTGTAAAGATTTTAGGCAGATATTAATAACCAGATTCCCATTCTAGTTATAAAAATATCTTAAGGCATGCATAGATGCACAGCTTTGTGTGCTACTGCTTTGTATAATCTCCATGGAAACTATTTGCATTATATTTTGATAAGGCAACTTTAATGAGATTTGCTTTGTGGAATGAATTATGAGCCACTTAAAAGTTTGTGAACATCTAATAAAGATGGTCACTTTAGGTTTAGAATGGTCAGTTTCAAGCTCTTCATTCTAACATATGTAACATTAATACACCAAGGCTTGTTTTTTAAGATCACACCTATAGAGTAAATGTATTAGCAACTGTTTATCTTTTTGTTCTTTGTTGCAGGAGGGTATGGTTCCATTCCATTTTATCCAAACATGATATCAGATTATCCAGGAACAAGTTAAAAAGAAGGGAGACTGGTTCCAGAACACATCTCTGGAAATTACCCTATGGACCCTGACTCTCATGGCAACATTACAATGTAGGTTCTGTATGAGCATCAATAGCCAGTGGTCTTTTTTGAGCCTATCACATACCATGTTCCTGTTCACTGAGTCAGAGGTTGATAAAAGGTTATTACAAAGGCTGTTAGCACTCACTTTATTGTTGGAAGTCATAGTATAATCAAAGTTATATTTTGGTCCAGAGACCTAGGAGTTATAGAATTTTACCTATGACCAGTCCTGCTGCATCCGGCTTCTGAAGTGTACAGACGGTCACTGACTTAATGATGGTTTGACTTATGATTTTTCAGCTTTATGATGGTACGAAAGCAATATGCATTCAGTAGACATTGTACTTTGAATTTTGATCTTTTCCCAGATGGTATGGTATTTGCTCCCAGCTGGCCATGTGATCACAAGGGTAAACAGTCAATACGCTTAGCTGTTTAACTCTTCATTATCCAAATAGACTTTGTATTAGTAATTTTGCCTCACTATAGGCTGATATAAGTGGTCTGAGCACATTTAAAGTAAGCTAGGCTGAGCTATGATGTTTGGCAGGTTAGGTGCATTTACATGCATTTCAGCTTAACAGTATTTTCAACTTATGATGGGTTTATTTGGCTGTAACCCCGTCTTATGTTGAGAGTATCTGTATGTGCAAAGAAGCAGCGAAGCAGGCCAGCTCTGACACTTTACTAGTTGGGGCTTTAGCCTCAGTCTCCAAGGAGCTTTGCTGAACCGTTTGGAGAACTCTACCTAAGCTAGATTGGCCTCAGTAGCCTAGAAACAGATAAGGTTACAGTGCTTGCTTCTGCTTCGTGCAGCAAAGCCCAAACTCCAGCCAACATCTGCCTATCATGTGCCTGATTCAAGACTCATTTCTTTACATCTCTTGCTTGTTTAGCCCTCAAAGCAACTCTGTGAGATAGGTATTTAAAGATGAGGAAACTGAATCTTTAAGAGCCTTAGTTATTTCCACAGGGTCTTATAGGCAGGTTAAGTGAAGAAATGTCCAGTCTGACTTTTCATCATTTCCTGCACAAGTTTCTCATAGATTTGGCCCCAAGAATATATTACAGGTATGCTAAGATAATCCCTCAGCTCCTATGCGGTGCATGCTGAGCTGGACAGGGGGTGCTTAGCTGATCAGAGTTCCTGAACAGACGCGAGTAGCCTAATCTTCCCTTTATACTAGTGTGCCTTACAAACACTATTCTGTGTGTGCCCTGACATGAGGAAGATAGACACACTGTCCTGCTCCACTGAAAGTAACAAGTCAGCAAGAGGGAGCATTGACCCCAGTTCTTACAGCCATCTTCCTTTCAGCCTCTCAGGTTACGGTAGTATGCCCTAGTCACTGCCAGGTAGGAAAGAAAACTTCAGGATAGTCTGGAAGGAAAAGAGGAGGAAATGGTTGGGGCCCACTTCCCCAAGAGCAGGTGAGTAGGTCAAGCCTTACTTTCTTCATAGGAGCAAGAGATTCCTTAAAGGATGGCACATACTTTTTAGGCCGTAATAAAATGTTCTTAAATCTTGAATATACCACTTGGGTGGAAAGGGTGGACCTGACCTTTCAGAAAAGGTAACAAAAACTTTGAGCTCCCTCTAGAGGTCAACAGTGATAAAGGAGCATCATAAAGGGAAATACCAACCTAAAGCTAGCTTACCCTTTCAGCAAGAAGGTAACATTTTGTAGAGGCATTATCCAGGAAAATACTTTCTTACATCGAGGAGTAATTAGTTGCCTTTGAGAAGAAATTTGAGTTAATCATATTTTATTAGCTATATGGGGTCAATCCTAAAATTCAGTGTTTGCTGTATTAGGGGTATATTGAACTAATAAACGAAAAAAGATCATGATAGTAGATTGTGTCCAAACAAAATAGCATGCTTTTAATTAATTTATTTGTTTATTTTTTTGAGAGTACGTGTGCGGGGATGGGGGGAGGAGCAGAGACAGAGGGAGAGAGGGAATCTTAAGCAGGCTCCATGTCCAGGGCAGAGCCTGATGCAAGGCTGGATCTCACAACTGTGAGATCATGACCTGAGCCAAATCAAGAGTTGGATGCTTAACCAACTGTCACTCATATGCCCCCAAATTAGCATGCTTCTTAATGGGAGCTCTGGGTGTTGAAGCAAATCAGATCAAAATGAGAATTAATTTCTGTACTATCATGTGCCAGAACATTTTGACAGCAGGCCCTTGACTTTAGCAGATATAAAGGTGATGAGCATACCCACTGTGTTCCCACCCCTTCCTCTCCAACATCTGAAAAGACAAGATCGATGCGTACTAAGAGATTAATATTCTGAGGTCCAAGTTGCAGGCATATGTTAAAACTTCTAAGCTAACATACAATTTAAGTTTTAGAACCTCAATTGATCAAATGAGAAATCTATTTCAGCACAGCTATCTTCCTCCTGGTCAGATACTTCATGGATGAGAATTAGTTATGGGGCTGACTTTTACTGTATTTACTCCTTTTCTTCCCAATATTAATTCTTCTTTTAGAACTCACCAAGATAGTTCAGTTCTTAAACCTTAATATGTAAGTATAGAATGAAAAAGTTAGAAATCATGTGAAATTTATGGTAATGATTCAGAATATATGAAAGTTACATTTTTTAAAAGTTCCTGAAGTGCTTAAAAACCACACCAACAGAAGGATGGGAGCATCCCATCAAAGGGATCCAGAATCCAACCTGAAACTCTCGGTGGCCAAATATGGAATAATTTGAACAATACAATAAATTCCATAGTATGATTATATCCCAAAGTATGAAATAAATAAATAAATGAGTTCATACTGTTAAATAACTGAATAAAGAAGTGGGGGAGAAAAGACAAATTTCCCCTAGAGAAGAATTCTAAATATGCAGATACACCTCCTCAAAGCAGTAGTGCTTAATATCCCCATCCCTTAAATGTAGACTGCACTTAATAACTTCCTACCAGAGTACCTTCCTTGTTGGGGAGAGGGGATGACTTTATAGTGGAGAAACCTGGCAAACAGCATCTTGGCCAGATAATCTTGGTTAACATCAATAAGTCCTATTGATAAGATGTACCCTTGAATAATATAGTAAGAATCACATTTCATCCCTGTGATTTTCCTGCCAGTAAGGCATAATGGCAGTGTGGCCGTGAGAAAAACAGTCTCAAATTTAGGGACCTACTACTGTAAAGCACCTGGCCATTACTCTTCAAAACTGTCAAGATTACCAGAGAAGTCTGAGAACCAGTCACAGACCAGAGGACGCTAGAGACAAGATGACTAAATGCAATATGGGATCCTGGATGGGATCCTGAACTACAAAAGGATACTAGGGGAAAATGAGTGAAATCTGAATAAAGTGTGGAGTTTAGGTAATATTCTAGTGTTCGTTCTTCATTTCTGACAGATAAACCATAGCAGTGTAAGGTGAAGTTGTATCGGAACTCTCTGTATGGTCTTTGCAACTCTTAATGTAAATCTAAAATTAGGCTTAAGTTAATTTATGGAAAATAAAGATTCAGCTTAGTTAATTCTTATGCTGTGCAGCTTTTGTTCAGTGATGTTTGAAAAATCGCCAAGTGTTTTGATAAATGGAGACTTCTCTGCTATGTGTGTATGCATTATCACTTGTATGTAAGTAGTTTGTGACTACTTACTTTTACTGTGTAAAAGTGAGAAAGACCCCATCTCAAAGAAGTATAGTTGTTATCAACAACACAAGCATCTCCAGCACCATGGTTTCCTGCTGTAGCAGTGGCGGGGGTTGAGCAGAGCAGAATCCCGCTTCATTGCCTCGGTTCCATTCTGATTTCACATTGATTGGCTTATAACTTACAGAAAATAACCTCCATTAAATCACTGTTGTTGATGAATTCCAGGTTACAAAGAAATCTGACATCCATTTTTGTCAGAGTGAGGTCCCTGACAGACACCCATGGTCATAGGTGGAGTTAACGCAGCTTTTGCAGATGTGTTGTCTTACAGGTCTTTAATCTTCCTTATTTGAAGTTTTCCTGATGGAAGTACATTATTTTTCTCCAGCCATTATTCTAAATGTGTTCAGTGTATGAATACGTGTTGTATATGCTCTGTGAAAGATAAATTCTCTGAAGAGAGAAATCGTCTTTCAATGTTTCTTTGCAGATGAAATTTCTTTGAGATTTTGAAGTTCATAATCGACTTAACTCATGGTTGAATTGTTTCTTTTTAACTTTATCTATTTTGAGAGAGAGAGGAAGCACAGGGAGGAGCAGAGAGAAACAACCCCAAGCAGGCTCCGTGCTATCAGTGTAGAGCCTGATGCGGGGCTCGATCTCACAATCCTTGAGATAATGACCTGAGCCAAAATCAAGAGTTGGACACTTAAACTGAGTCACTCAGGCACTTCACTTGAGGTCGAATTATTAATAGCAGAGCTGAGGCTACATCTCCAGGTGTCTTCTTGTTGTTGCCATTAAGTTAAAGAAGTGGAAAGTGGTGAAAAGGGAGGAGTATTTCAAGAAAAATTAGAGGAAAATATGAACACATATTGGCAGAATAAGAACATCTGATGTTTCCCTTATATTCTTTAACACTTTAGATAACTGAAAGACATTAGTAAACATCTTTATCCTTTTTTCTATTCAGTCTTTGGATTATTAGGGTGCCTGGGTGGCTCAGTAGGTCAAGCATCTGACTTCAGCTTAGGTCATGATTTCGCTGTTGGTGAGCTCAAGTGCCTAGTCATGCTCTGTGCTGACAGCTGGGAGCCTGGAGCCTGCTTCGGATTCTTTGTCTCCCTCTCTCTCTGCCCCTCCCCTGCTCGTGTGCTCTCTTTCTCTCAGAAACAAATAAACATTTAAGATTTTAAAAACAAAAATTAAAATTTGGGGTTATTTTAGTAGGATGATTTCTGGAACTGACATGACGTTCCAAGAGAATGAATGCTTTATGGCTGTTGATATAAATTATGAAATAGTTTTCTAAAATAACAAGATGTGCTTCTCTCTACAGTGTAGATAGAGCAATTTATATTTTTCCTCTAGTTTAAGAGATAGAAAATGATGTGTTATTTAAAAATTAATTTGAGGGGCCTCTGGGTGCCTCAGTTAGTTAAGCATCAGAGTTTGGTCATGATCTCATAGTTCATGGATTCGAGCCCCACTGTCGGACTCTGTGCTGACAGCTCAGAGCCTGGAGCCTGCTTCAGATTCTGTGTCTCCCTTTCTCCCTGACCCTCCGCCTATCATGCTCACGTGCACGTGCTCTCTCTCTCTCAAAAATAAACATTAAGAAATGAAAATGTTAATTTGAGTGGATATTTTCTTATATTTTACCAGTATTGCTCTTCTGTGAATTATCTTCCCATGTTGTATGAGCTATTTTTGGAAATATAGGTATTATTCTCAGTCACTTGTCTTTAATTATTGTGTAAAAATCACATTTTTTTCCTACTGCATGTCTATATATTCTCCTTCTGATGTATTTATACCTCTCCAAAGATCTAATATGAAGGTGATATTTATTTATTCATTCATTCATTCATTCATTCATTTTACCTTTTTATAGTTATTTGTCTTCATTAATGCATCTAATTGAAAAGAATAAAATTCTTTGAAGTGTCCTCTAATCCGGACTTTGCAAAGATCACACTTCAACGCTGTGTCCTTTGCTCTCCATCCTGAGCCCAGGTTTAGTGTGGTTTGACAATGTTTCCTCTGTTGATGCTGCTGCAAGCCAGGGGGTAACCAGTAGCCTTTGGTTTCTTAGGTCAAAGAATGGTAACCCTCCTCATGGAGGTTCTGGAATCCTCTTGGTCCCCTGAGGCCTATTTGTCTAGGTCTTCCTTCCCTCTGTTCCTCTTGACTAGTTCTGGAAGCTGGAAATACGAAATCAGGGTACCATTGTGGTCAGGACTCTGGTGAGAGTTCTCTTCTTGACTTATAAACAACCACCTCTTGCCAGGTCCCCACAAGACAGAGAGAAGGGTGATATTTCAAGCAAGGGTAGACAGTACACTCAAGCTAAAGAAGGAGGCATGAGGGTGGGCATAAGTGTAACTGTGGAGGTGTATGGAGAACATCACCCTTATTAGACAATGTGGTGAATGCTGTGGTCCTAGAAAGTGAGGTGGTATGTTTAAGGGAAGGGTTCATATTGTTTTCTTATGGCATAATTTGCAAACAATGAAATTCACCCTTTTTAGGGTATAGTTCTTCAAGTTTTGATTTAAAAAAAAAAAAAAAAAAAAACAACCCTGCAGATAGTCACTATCATGATCAAGATGAAAAGCAGTTCCATCATTCCAGAAAGTTTCGCTTCCATTTGTAGCAGCCTCTACCCAACCTGTAAGCAAACACTGATCTGTTTTCTGTCCCTCTAGTGCCTTTTCCAGAATGTCAGATAAATGGAATCATATAGTGTGTAGCCTTTGAATCTGGTTTCTTTTGCTTAGCATACTGAATTTTGAGTTTTATACATATTACTACTTGTATTAGTAGTTCGTTTTTTATAGCTGAGTGGTATTTCACATATGGATATCTTGCATTCTGTTTATTCCCTGAGGGTCATTCTAGGTTGTATCCAGTTTTTGGTGATTACAAATAAAGCTGCTATGAACATGTGCATCCAAATTTTTGTGTGGCCATAGGTTTTTGTTTCACTTGGGTAAATATCTAGTAATGCATTTGTTAGATGACATGGTGTTTGTTTTCACTTGATTTTTTAATAAGTGTCATTAACTCCTTCCACCCCCCCACCCCCAAAGTTTTATTAAAATCTACTTAGTTAATATATAGTGTAATATTGGTTTCAGGAGTAGAATTTAGTGTTTCATCACTTATATATAATACCCAGTACTCACTTTAATACCCATTACCCTGTTGTAATTTTATAAGAAACTGCCAAACTTTTTTCCCCTAAGTGTGTGTGCCATATTGCATTCCCATCAGCTATATGTGAGATTTCCTGTTGCTCAGTATTAGAACTAGGCATGGTCTTTTTAATTAATCAATTTATTTATTTTAATTTTAGTCATTCATAGGGTGTAGTGATTTCTCATGACTTTGCCTTGTAGAGTCATCTGTTGTCAAGGTTTTCAGATGACTGTTAAGGTAATAGCTGTAGACTGTTTAACCTGGTCTCCCATCTGGAGCTTTGGAAACAAATACCATAATGCTCTGATTGCTTCATTTATGTTGTGTACAAATAGGATCAAACGTGCTTTATATCTTTTTGTAATCTCAGTGACATAATGTAGGCAGCATTCTTAATACAAATCAATATTATTTCTTTGCACTGAAATTGTAAGGCACACATAGACAATCTTTGGAAGGATATATACTAAAATCATAGTCTATCAGAAATGGGGTTAAGAATGATGATTGTCTCTTTTTACAAATCAGTTTGTGTGATTAAAACAAAGAGTTAAAGTTATAATCCCATTGCAGATCTTACACAAATCGTAGTATACAAATACAGATACAGATGTATACAAATACAGATGTATGTAAATACATCTGAAACATGTTTTACAATTTGCATATGTTTGTTGAAAGACTTATTATCTATGGTTATCTCTTAGTGGTGGGATTTTGGGTTTTTTATTCTTTAAGTTTGTTAAAATGATCACTGTATTTTTTTTTTTTTTTTTACAAAAACAATGCTGTCTTAAATATTTATATACTTTGGTTCCTGTAAATCTTTTTAATTTTATTGCAATACTGGTTTTTATCTTTTGTCTTAGAGTTGTAAGATTATCAAGTGGTTAGTTAGAATCAGTGGTTCTTAATCTTTAGCTAATTTTATTGAGGTTAGAGAGTGTGGTCTTCAAATTTGTAATTAGAATTCTTTAAGGGACTGTCTGTGGCTCAGTGTATGAGTTTTCATTTGCATAGCTCTTTGGAAGATAATATGTTTTTTATATAGATATAAAGTTCTCTGTATGTGTGTATCAATTTTATCTTTCAAGTATGTATACTTTCTATTCCCCTCCCCCTTCTTCCCTTCTCCCTTGTTTGATCTATCAGGCATAGAGAGGGATATGTCAGTCTTCTGTAGTTATAATTTTCTTTCAACTCCTTTATTTCTAAAATCGTAAAATATATATAGTAAGAAGTCTCTGGAAAGATTCATGACTGTTCATGTCTTTAGCATACTTTTTATCAATATATACATACTATAAACTCTTTGCCATATTGAATTCCTTTTTACTTAATTTAACCAGTGGTTGGAGGCATTAGTGACATTTACCAGGCATGGGCCAAGTGTGCTAGCTCTTTGGCAGTTTGCAGGGCAGTCTTGAACCAGAAAAAAATCATCCCATCCCCTGCATAACTTAGAATATTCTACAAATGTTTACGGTGCTTAAAAAAAATACACTTACAGTTTCTAAGCCTAAAATCTGTTTTATTTTTTGCATGGGTTGAATGTATATACTGAGGTTTGCTGTGTAAATCAGGGGAACTCTGTGCTTGGAAATACTAGAATTTTACAAAGAATTCTTAATGATTTTCCAGTCACATTACCAGTGAAAGGCTTTTGATGTTTTTTGAGTTACCTGTATAAGTCTGCATTTAGAGCTGATCTCTCATTGTGATTATTCTGCATATAGTGGCCTCATGCTTGAACATTTACATATTGGCCTTCTCCCCACCCCTCAAATATTTTCCATCTTTTTTTTTTCTGGGCTGCAGTTATCCATATGGTAGAACGCTTGATATTATCTTATAGGTCAGGACTTTGTTCTTTTTTCCTGCTTTGCTCTTGGTTTTGTTTTTTTTTCCTCCCCTATTAATAGCACTGAGTTCTTGATCTTTTCTACTGTAGTATCTGCTTGGTTAATGCCACCCAGTGTATCTTTCAGGTAGTGTGTTTTTTCATTTCTGGATGTTCCTTGTCTTTGCTCTTACATTTCTCAATATGTTTCTAATTCATTCTATGTTCTGGAACATATTTATGACAGCTGTTTTAAGGTTCTTGTCTGCTAGGACCTTAATTCCATCATTTTTGTCATTTCTGGTTTTTCTGGTGTATTTTTCTTCTGGTTATGGGTCACATATTCCTGCTTCTTTACATAACTGGTGATTTTGGATTGGATGCCAAACATTGTGAATTTACATTGTTGAATGTAGGGTTTTGTTCTAGCATATAGTTAAGTTACTTGAGATAGTTTGATTTTTTTAAAGTCTGCTTTTAGCTTTGTTAGTACAAACTCAGTCTAGTGCTGATTCAGTCTCACCTACTAAGGTGATGCTCTTCTGAAGACTTTACCTGGTGCTTCGTTAATTATGAGGTTTCTCTACTCCAGCTGGTAGCGTCCCTAACAGTCCTAAGCCCTCAGAAGCTTTCTAGTGGTTCTTCCGTAGGCCTTGTGGTGTGTCACACCACAGATGCCCAGATGGGTGTTCAGTGAAAGAACCCAAGTGTCCTTTCTCTTCCTGTGCTCTGCCTCAAATTCCACCTGATTCTGCTTTCCCTAACCCCCCGTTTCTGTTTCCACAACTAAGTGAGATTGCTGGTCTGTCCGTCTGACCACCCTGTCCAGAAAGTAAAGTGTTAAGCATGACTCAGTTCTTTGTCTTGTCTAAGGGTTCACAGTCCAACAATATTTTGTTACATTTTCTAGTCCTTCCCAGCAAGAGGATGCAGATCTCCCCCATGGCCACAACAGAAACCAACCCTAACCCTCATTCTCACCCTCACCCACATGTCAGAGCTAATAATTATTTGCTCACCTAATATATAGTAATTATTGTTAATTACTACCATTTATATACACCATCTACTAATTTTCTGTCTGTACCCTGTTTTGTTTATTATACCACTTAAGAAATAGGGAAGGTAGGTAACAAGAAGGAAATGTTGTGCCTGGTGAAATATAAACAGACCAGCAATACTGCTGTTGTCACTCGCACCACCACCAACCACCACTCTGCACCCAAAAGAAAGCAGTGATTTCGCCTCTTGAGGATGAAACCCGGGCTGCCAGTGGTTTACAAAGAAGGGAAAGGGAGGGTTGGAAGAAATGAAAATTCCATTTTATAGAATGCATTATAATCCTTGGTTTTATAAGATTTAATGACTCAAAAACATGTATATTAAGTTTTCTTACTAAAAATTTGTGCCTTTTAAGTGCTGTCTTTAAATGTTGCTTGGAATTCAGTCTATGCCTAAAATTGCCCTGTGTTGACTTAGGGCATAGTAGGGCAGTTGACTAATATTCTTATAAAAGAAGATTAATATGGGCAGTTTTTTTCATTGTGAAATAACATTTTTATTGGCCATAGGAAATATTCTTTTTTCTTTAAAAGAGGAAGTTTTTGTTCTTTGATTTTTGTCGTTTGTTGCTTTACACTGTTCAACTAAGCAGTGGCTTGGTTGGCTGTTTCTCAGCTTTTCTTTGTTCATTGACTTTTGGCAAGGTGAATAACAACAGACACCAGTGTATTAAGAATATCTATAAATCGAGGGGCACCTGGGTGCCTCAGTCGGTTAAGCATCCGACTTCAGCTCAGGCCAGGATCTCACGTTCGTGAGTTCGAGCCCCGCATTGGTCTCTGTGCTTACAGTTCAGAGCCTGGAGCCTGCTTGGATTCTGTGTCTCTCCCTTTCTCTGCCCCTCCCCCACTCGCGCTTGCTCTCTCGCTCTCTCTCTCTCTCTCTCTCTCAAAAATAAACATTAATATTTTTAAAATATCCATAAATCGAGAAGGTTGTATGCTTTTCACCCATTATTTCTGTTCCTTCCTCAGTGATTTAAAGTGGGTTGACTTCTTTGGTGTGTAGGAACTTTGGTTCTCGTCTTTTTCTTTCTTTGGTACGTAGGCTGGTTGTTTAATTGTTTCTAGGATTCCTGGCCTATGTCAAGTGTGCCTGTTAAAATTTTGTACCTTATCTGTGAAGCTGGTTCACTATTAAGCATTTATGACATCACTTTACTTTGGAATTTTAGTTGTAAAATAACCATTCCTGGGATAAGTGACCATTGTAAGAACAGAAGTCTTGTTATTCCTGTTACTGTTTGCACTAAACTATGAGTCTTTTTCTTTTCTTCCCTCCCCTTTTCTCTTCCTCCTCCCCCTTCTGTCTCTTGCATGCACACAGACACACAAATACACACTTCTCTTTCCTTCCCCGCCCTGCCACATATTCACTGACTGCATTATAACTAGCTTTGTAAACCAGTACTATCTTTAGTACCTTGGGGAATTATAATAAAGCCTGCTGCTTTATTACTTGATTCTTGTGAGGATAATATAGATGTGGACTCAGTCACCAGCATTCCTATCCCACATCTCTTCAGTCCTTTTATCATAATGACCTCCTTGTTGACTTAAATCATTTCTAGATTCTTTTTCTCCCGTCCAGGTCACTTAAGACAGATCGAGATTTCTCCCCCTTTGGAAATTGAGCACATTCTCCTGCATACCTATCCCTCTTGCTTTTCACTAACTCAGCAGGGAGGGTAGTCAAGTTAGTCATACCCTATTAAGTCATAGCCATGACAGTTCATCTACCTAACAAGGAGATGTAATTTTTTTAATTTCGGTGAATGCAACGATTGGTAACAGGAAAAAAGATGAAATAATTTAAATACTCAGCCACCTCTGCCTATTATTCTGTTGTAATGAATCTGGTGTTGGTATTACGTGTGAGCATTTCACCAAGACTTCTAGGTTCAAAAAAAAAATATTTTTGGTGTCACATGACTTTGTATTCAAATTAATTAGTTTATTTGGTGCATTAGCCCAAGAAACCATAAACTAGGGGGAAACCATGCACTGGGGGAGATTGGCTGAGTTGGACTGACAGCAGAAAGAATTTGTGTCTCCAAAGTGATGCTTGTCTGATGGTTTGAATGTAAAATAATTTTTATTATGGTTTTTAACCTCATTCCCTGATTTTAGAACCTGATCTTCAAATAAGAAATGACTCCATATATTGTGTCTGTTATTGTTAGCTACTGCTTATTTTCTCTCTTAAACTGTGTTCTAATGTACTTTAAGTACACAACTCTGTATGATTTTAATCCTTCAATGTAGTCACTACAGAAGTAAATACAGTACAGAGAACCCAATGAATAGCTTTTACGTGTGATTTCTTATTGGGCCCATTGTTGGGCAGTAGTATGTTGTTTAATATTTACATTGTAGCTTTTCCAGCTTTGTTTTATTGTTGATCTTTAGTTTTGCACCATTGTGATTAGAAAATGTACTTGGTATGATTCAAGTGTTCTTAAATTTGTCATATTCATTATGTCTGTTATGTGACTTAACTGGGGGATTCTCCTGTGTGTACTTGAAGAAAATGTGCATTCTGTTTTTCTTGGATGGAATGGTGTGTGTGTGTGTGTGTATTTATGTATGTGTGTATTTATATATACATATATATTTTAGAATCATGTATTCTCAAGTATGTTTCAAGTAAAAAATATTCTTTTTGAAAAAGAAAAAAAGATAACTGAGGGTACTCACTAAAGTAAAGCATGCCAGAGGGAGGTGAGTGAGGGGATGGATGAATAGGTGAAGCAGATAAAGGGTACACTTGATGAGCACTGATGTACTCATATATATATGATGTATAGACTTACTAAATCACTATATTGTATACCTGAAACTCATACAACACTGTATATTAACTCTACTGGAATTAAAAGTAAAAACTTACTGAAAGAAATAGAATGGCTTTTTAAGAATTATGTTTGTCTTTACAGAGTAGTCCATTATATTCAGTTTCACACCTTTATGTTACATATACAAACACTAAACTTATTTTTACTTTCTGATACCACTGACCATGGTGGGCTTCTGGGGTAAGGTTTTTAATCTGGAGGTGGGGTGCTATCCACACCTTCTGAAATAGTATGCAAATTTTTGTGTGCACTTAAGCATGCAGTTTTTTGGCACAGCACGTGTAACTTTTGGTAGGTTCCCAGAGTATTCAAAAAAGATAAAGTGCCTTGGACCTAAACAATGGAGGAAGCAAAGAAAGCTTTCCAAAATCAAGATGTTCTTGGAAAAATCACTAGAAAGAAAACTATAAATGCAGTGTTGGACAGGTAATTGATAAAGATACGTTGGTCAGTAATTTTTAAAATTTTAAGATACATAATGTTCTTTATTATATCAAATTAACATTTTAAATTCTTACAGTGAGCTGATACAGATCAGAAAATGAACTTTCTCTTCTAAAAAAAAAAAACCTTTTACTTAAAGTGCATATGATGAAGTCTTTCCTAATTTGGCTTAATGCTTTATAATGAAGAACTTGTTAATAACAGTGGTGAATTATACAGTGTAGTTGCTGTATCTTAATGCCTAATTCTGTGACTTAGATTTTTTTTCCCTTAGAAAAATGACTCTCATGTCAGTAAGCAAGTGAAATACTATATAATTTTATTTGAACTTACTGTGAAATTAACACTGACTTCAGGTGTAACAGGACCAATTCTAGTAGCCTCTGCAGTGTTGGTAGCCACAAGAGGGCTGTGCATATTGAAAATGCATGGCATAGAGCATTTCTGCCGTGTGTGTGTTCTGTTCGCAGACTTTTGTTTCTGAGGCTGTAATTTGAATTAACTGATTTTTGACTTAAAATTTCATCTAAAGTTATTTTTACATTTAAAAATTTCCCCCATTTCAATTATATCTGCTTTAATTTCAAAGGCCTCTTTTGGGTTTACATAAAGAAACTTATCAAAAGTATATAAGAAGGAAAATGATGAAGATAATTATTAAATGCTTAATGGTACTATCATAAAATGGTTCACACATTGTTGATTACACTCATGATTTTAGTGAAATACCAGTAAACGACTAGTATTTAAGTATTACTTGTATTCCTATTAAAATGGATTCGTACTGATTTATTCTAGAGAGAATGTGTTTTTGGAGAACCAAAATATTCATGAAAGAACCGTAGATTTACTTATTTCTGATGGTGGGTTGATATGTAGGTCTGGAATGTATTAAGGAAAACATGCTAAGTTCTGTTTAAGTTGAGAAAGAAAAACTAAAATCATTTTTTCTTTGTTTTGTTTCAATTATACAGCAGATATAATTTCTACAGTAGAATTTAATCATTCTGGAGAATTACTAGCAACAGGAGATAAAGGTGGTAGAGTCGTCATCTTTCAGCAGGAGCAGGAGGTAAGTGTTTAAAGTTTAATATATCTAAATTTCAGCTTGCTCTTGGGGCTAGAACTTGTACTGCACTGGAGTATTTCATCAGAGGATTTTGGCTTTTTTTCTTTCTTTGTTTTTTAATGTTTATCAAGCAGAATATCCCAATGGATAGTTGGCTCTGCTTCTCTTAGCTGTGTGTGTGTGCGCGTGTGTGTGTGCACGCGCGCGCGAGTGTGTGTGTGTGTGTGTTGTTTTGACTTAAAAACACAGCGCTTTAATTGTTAGATTTGGTTAGAGAAAGGAGTGGGAAGTGGTGTTAATTAATCCAAGATTTTAACTGGTTTTGAAGCCTTGGCCCTCATTTTTTTTTCCTCTTAAACACCATAAAGCAAAATTAGTTTGATCTCTTCTCAATGCTTAGTTTGCTTTGTGTAATTGAGGGTGGGAGGCTAGTTTAAAGAAAAAGGTGTTGAGTTATTTTGACATCAGTTCATACTAATATTGTTACTGTTTTTAAATAAAACGGTTTTAAATGACAATTGCATGTATACCCATATAATGTAATTTATAAGCTCAGTACCCCCCTTTAAAGCAGAGTTGATTTGAAAATTGTTTTCCTTTTCTCTTTGAAGAAAGGAATTTCTCATTGCAGATTCTTGATTAAAGTGGGTTTATTTCGTTTTGGGTACAGCTTAGGCACACTTCTAAATCCGATTGACAAGATTTCTCACTAAAATTTTATGTTAAACAAAATTTGTCACACGATTTTCCTTTAGTCTCTCTGTCCGTTTGTAGATCAAAGTTTGACGTTATTTAAAATCATCTGTTTTGAAACATCCTATCCCTGTTTATATATCCAAAAAGAGTTAAAAGTAATGTGCATAAATTGCAGGGTTTTACAAATAGATGTTTAAATCATAACAGAGAGCTAGGTTTAAAGGATTGTGAAGTTCCTTAAATAAGCAAAGAATCTAGTAATAATACTACTACTTTGCACTTCTATAGCGCCTTTGACCTGAGGATCTCAAAGTGCTTTACAAACACTAATGAATTAATCCTCACAACACCCCAGTGAGGTAGGTAATTTAATTTTAAAAGAAATGATTAATAGTGTCTGATTAGAAGATGCACAAACACTAAATATGTCTCCTTTTATTTATTTTTTGGTTGGAAGACAATATGGAAAGACTCCAGCTTTTCTTGACAAAGACTGTTCTTGTGGGAAGGGGGGAGGCAAAATCAGTTTTCTGTTCCTATTTTCAGGCAACTAAAATCTTGACCATAGGAATCTTAAAATACTTAGAGTTGAAATGGAACCTTAGATCATTATAGTTTCCCTTTCTATTTACAAATGAGAAAATTAGGATTTTAAGAGATCACTTGATTAGTGTGGCAGAACTGACAACTAGAACTCAAAGTTTCTGATCTGTCATCTTTTAATATTCTTCAGTGCCTTTCATCTTAGATAACCAAAATATGAACAGCAATTTTGTTACTCAGAATTTAGAACTGACATACTTTGCCCTTTTTTTTTTGTTTTTTTAACTGGACGTTAATGATTGTCTACACTTAGCATTTGTTTTAAATAAAGGTGTTTGGATTTATTGAAAATAAATCTACTAGGGGTTTAATAAGTGTACTCAAAGTAATAGTTGAAAGCCATCAGTAGTATGTTAAATTGGAATAAAAGATTTAACACAGTTACTGAAACTGTTCAAACGTTTCACTTGTATTGGCAAACAAGGCCCCATATTTGAAGAATAGATTTCCTTTGATTCTTTTCTGAAATTCCATTGAAGATCCTAAAGTGCAAATATTTAAAATACATACCTTATAGTAAGGAGTTAGCAAAATGACTTTCTGAGAAGGACCATTGGTAGCAAAAACAGGACTTCCTTTTTCACGTATCTGACACTCTTAACAGTATTTAAGAATTCAAGATAGATCTTGAGAATTACTTAAAGTATCAATATTTTTTAAGCGATTAAATAATCATGAGGTAATAATTTACTTCTTCCTCCAAAACTTTATCTTGTTAATATTAATTTGGTGCCTGTTACCTGATTTATTTTCCACATTTTAAAGTCCTGTCTTATATGGAGCTTCTAATATAGGAGTGTCTTCAGGACACTCACTGTCTGCATCACTGATAACGTCTGTAGCTTACATGTAGAGGCACCTTTATATAAGCACCTAATAGATTAGATTTTTATGAATCCACATCTGTTACATCTGTAAAATAGTGTTATAGTTTGAAAAGTGGAAGAGAACTTAAAGATGATCTTTTCCTAGGTTTTAGATAATCCCAGGAAAGGTTTATATCAAAAGGTTGTATTGCTTAGTTTAATAGCAGAGCTCTGGAATTAGAACTTAGATCTCTAAATTTCAGTTCAGCTTCTTCTAACAGTTACAGCTATTAAACATACATTCCAGGGGACACTGGTGCCTGTCCAGTGAGCATTTCTTAGTGTCTCATAATGATGCTAGCCCTGCTTTCAGAGCACACTGACATTTGCATTATGGTGGCTCTGTCTTCTCACCTGGTAGGTAGTTGGCAGGGTTCCTTGCTAAACTTAACTTGGCACGTCAGACTGACCCCTTTAACTCACCTTTCTCTCTCACTTCTTTTCCCCTTCCAGTGTGGCCGGTCCCCTTCCTGTCATCCTGTCAGGTACCTCTTGCTACCTATCCATCTGTTCCACAGTCAAAGAAACTGGGTGATCATTTAGAAGGTCTTCATTCTGTGCTCTCTTTGGCAGCACATATACTAGAAGGTCTTCATTCAGTTGGAATATGTTTCAGCCTGGTGATCCTATAACATTTTTTGTTGTCATTTAATAGTATTTTTATAACTAATATTCTTATAGTTTTCTATTTGACAGAATCTCTGTGATAGAAGCAGGTCATGTAGGGAAATGAAGGCACAAGAGTAAGGTGATTCCCATGAGGCATCCCACCTGTCATGTGGTCAGTAGGTTTTGATACCCTTTCCAGTGTTTTGATATCCAGTCCAGTGTTTGTAGCATGTCCTAAACAGGTGAACAGTCTTAACTGTTTTCATAACTTACATGTAATAGCTTTTGACAACAAGTAGATGGTGCGATATATTCTTTTTGATAATGAAAATATTAATAGTTTTTCTTGGGAGATTCCAGGCAACTATTAGACTAGGTGGTGTTGGTGTTCCATATTTTAGTTTTATGGGTGTTCAAGTTAGGTGCTCAGCAGTTGTTGAAATTGCTGATTTTCTTTTGACATTGGATTGCTCACACCTTTGGTTTTCTCTGAGGCTTTCTGATCCATCTGATAGGTTCAAGTGTGGGGGGGGTGATTTTTTTAAGGGACAATTAAGAAACATGAGAAGGGAGATGTTCCTCTTTTTTTCCCTTTATTCCTAGATTATTATATAGACCTTTGTTTTCTGTTTTCTAGGAGTGCTAGTAACTTTCTAGGCTTTTTCTCATTTTGAGGGTTCTTAATTTGGCAGTCCCAAAACTCCTTAAGATTTAGAAGAAATCTTAGAAATCATGCTTATCACAAAAAGATGGGTAGGAGGTTAGGGCACCTGGATGATAACAGTCGTTAAGCTTGATATCGGTGTAGGACATGATCTCACAATTGTGAGATCGAGCCCCCCATGTGGGAAGAAGTGATTAGTTTCTTTTGTATCTGGAAATAAATACACAAGATCTGGATACCCATCTGTCAGGAATATTATAGAAAGAATACATGAGAAGTTTAAGAAAATACCATTGTGGTTTCTTCTAAATTGAAGTATCTATAAAATAAGGTTCCTTTTCTTAGCTACCAGGCTTTAACTGTTTTCAGTTTTCATTCACTCTTTGATCTAAGTTTTGTGTTTTTCAGAGTATAAAATGTTAGAATCGCCTGGGAGCATGCGTTTCAAGTGCAGATTGCTGGACTGTGTCTCAAAACCACTAAAGAATGTCTAGAGCCCCAAGATTCCACTTTTACTTTTCTTTAAAAGTCGTTTGGGGACCTCATTTGATAGACAATGTCAGATTGAAATTCTCTGCATTCCAGTACCAGGATAAGGATAAAAGCTCTATTAACACAGCATCAAGTTTATATCTGAAAATACATTTAAACTGTTTTCTCAAGATAGATCACATGATACATATAGAAAAGTGCACAAAATCACAAGTATACAGTTCTGTAAATTTTCACAAAACAAACACACTTGTGTACTCTTCCTGGATCAAGAAATGGGATATTCCCGGCCCCTCAGAAACCTGCTGTGTCCTTTCTGATACTGCTGCCCTCCTCTATCAAAGATAACTGTGAATTTGTTTTGCCTGTATTGAGTTTATTGTGTATGGTGCATTCACAGAAACTAAGTGCTAAAATTTATAAGGTTTTGCAGGGGTTCCCTTTGGTGTCATGGATTTCTTTAGTAGCCTAGTCAGTTCTGTAGACTTCTCAGAATATTTTAATTTCATAAAATAACATAGCAGTAGGAAGGAAACTATATTGAAAAATACTTTTCAAAGTGTTTTTAAAAACACTTATTATAGAGTAATTCTTTTGCAGATAACAACTGGGGTGTGGTTTTAAAACAAGTCATTTCAATATAAAAACAGGAGGACAAAACATAAAAGACTCTTAAATATGGAGAACAAACAGGGTTACTAGAGGGGTTGTGGGAAGGGGGAATGGGCTAAATGGATAAGAGGTGTTAAGGAATCTGAAAAATCATTGTTGCACTATATGCTAACTAACTTGGATATAAATTTTAAAAATTAATTAAAAAAATAAAAAAGTTTCTATAGTGACAAAGTGATGGATGCTGCTAATATGGTGTTTTATCACCTATATCCATAAATGAAAGAAATGACATTAGTGGGAAAAAAATACGTAAATTTCCGCCACATCCAGGTTCACAAAATCCCTGGGTTCCATCCATGAATAGGTAGTATATGGACCCCAAATTACAGCCCCTGGTAATGAGGTCTCCTTTTACCAATAAAAAGACTCGGGTCCCAGACAACAGGTTTAATCCTCCAAAGCTATAGTTAAGAAAGAGGTGAACCCTTAATTCTAGAATCCACATGTCTTGTTTCTCTGCCACAGTCACAAAATCTTATTTAATCATCACAGCAAAGTAATGAAGATGTAAGCACACCTCATGTGTCTCAATTTATTACCAATTATAAATGAATTGAGATTAGAGAAGATAAATAACTTTTCTAAAGTCACGTAACTAGTGAAGCAGGTAAAGCTAATTCTGTATAAATTGGAATGAATATCCACAATGCTGAATATTGTTTAATATAGAAAAAATGTGACTTCTCTAAGTAATGAGCCTAGGTGATACAGGTCACACAGGAAAATCAGTTTCATTATTTTATAATAGTAGGGAAATACTTGATCTTGAGTTTTTAATAGTAGCCATTAACAAATGATGACCTTTCAGTGGTAGGCTTAGGAGGGAAACGTTGGAAAGAGTTTGGATTGAGAGTTTAAATACCTCATTTCTATTTGTTCATGAATTCATCCAGCCACCTTTCTTATTCTCCTGTCTGTTGTCCACATTTCTATCCAACCAGCTGTCAAACACGTATCAACTACCTAGTAATCTTTTGAGGTTCCAGCTCATTTGAGAATTATATTTTCCAGAGTGGAGTATCAATTTAAAGTGCCTTTCCTGATTGCTAAGCCTGTCAGTATGAATATCACTTAAACAACTGTTAGACAGGTAGGATTCTTCTAAATGTTATTTTTCATAACACTAGGTTAGATCTCAAAAGGATGCTTTTGACATATTAAAGTAAAATTATTTTTTCACTTTACCTGTTGCCCAGAAATTTGAATTAACCGTATTTCTTAACATTGTCCTCCCAGATCCAAACAACAAAAAGCAGACCCAAATCTATGAAACTAATAATACCTAGTAATTTTAGAATTTACTTTTCTTCTCTCTGCCATCTTCTCAACCTCACACATACACCACTTCGTTGTGTTTTTCTTATAAGTAATTTTTTCCTCTTAATTAAAAACTCATATTCATTACAGACAATTTAGGAAATATGGACAAGGGGCAGAGAAAGTACCTATAACTCCACCAAACAAAAACACACACTTTTGGTGTGTATTAAAGATTTGTCTTTCTAAAATGAGATTATATTTAGGGTGGTAAATTTTTTCCCCTCGCATACTATATGTAAAGATCTTTCGTGTTGTTAAAGATTCTAAATCATCATCTTTAATGATAATGTGACACTCCATTACAGACACATACTGAAGTTTATTTAATGTGATCTCTGTTGTTAGATACTACGTAGATTAGGGGCGCCTGGGTGGCTCAGTCGGTTAAGTGTCCTACTTTAGCTCAGGTCATGATCTCACAGTTCGTGGGTTCGAGCCCTGCATCCGGCTTTGTGCTGACAGCTAGCTCAGAGCCTGGAGCTTGTCTTTGGATTCTGTGTGTCCCTCTCTCTCTTACCCTCACCTGCTCATGCTGTCTCTATCTCTCTCTCAAAAAAAAATAAAACATTTAATAAAAAAGATACTACTTAGATTCTTTATTTCTTGCTTTCTCTTCTTTTTTTTTCTTTTCTGTTATGAATAACACTATAAAAACATTCTTGTAGTTGAAACTTGGAAGCACCTACTACTTCCTTAGAACTTCCTAGAAGTTAAGCAGCTAGATCTAAGGTTGTGAATATTTTTAAGTCTTATATTGGCCAATTCTCTTAGAGTAAACTTTACCAATTTATACTTCAACCAAAAATTTCTAAATACAGAGAAGAAGAAATAAAATCAACAAATAGATGATTAAAAAGCTATTTTTTTACTGGATTTTAGTTTTATCTAACTACTCTTAATACTTCCAGTTATTAAAATTGTTTCCTCTGTGTCCTGTTTTTCTGATGTTGTATTTATTAAATTGATTTGTTATAGGCCGTGTATTGTGAGGAGATTCTGTTCTTTCATGAGGCTGTGTTTCTCAGTTTTGTAGATTGGCTGCCTTTAAGTTTTGTTTACTTGTTTTTGTTGGTTTCTGCCTCTACATTATTTAGACATTTAGCTGTAATTCATATTTTCCCATTTCAATTCAACATCTGGTTGAAATTTATTACCCTGCTTTATATGATTTAGAGATCTTCCCTTCTACCTTCCTCACCCCCTCCTAAATCGACGGGCAGGTTATTCCAACATATATACTGATAATCTTTTCACAATGGCTGTTTTAAATGTGTCTGTATCAGACAAAACGTTCTTTTATAGAACTATGTCTATCTTTACTGTATTTTACTTTTTCAGTTCCTTAAGGGTGTTGAACTACTTTTTTATTTTCTTCCATATTGTTATTGAGTTGTATATACAAGTTTTAACATTTATTGAATGTGGTTTCTTTCTCAAATAACTCCTTTTGCTCTTTTCAAAATAAATAACTTGGTCAGAATAAAGGGTGTTGCAGATTTGCTAATTTGAAGAACTGACATTAGGCTCCTTGAATTGCAGACCATTGTATGTTTTGCCATATCATGTTATGCCTAAAATAATGTGGATTGATTGGACATTAATTAAAGATGTGGGGTCCATTTGCTGATGGTTAAGCAGTCTGGCTCTTAATTTTGGCTCAGGTCATGATCTCACAGTTTGTGAGATTGAGCTGAGCCCCCATGTCAGCACAGCCTACTTGGGATTCATTCTCTCTCTCTCTCTCTTCTCTCTCTCTCTCTCTCTCTCTCAAAATAAACATTCACAATCATTTCATCTCATGAATAAAAACCAGTCTGTGTGTTAAACTTGTTCAGAGAGAAACCAACTCCTTAAGAGTCTTAAGTTGTCTAAAGTGTGTGTTGCTTAGTATATAGTATAGGACAGGCATTCAGTGAAGGGGCACAACTTACTATTTAATAAGAGCTGAAAAATCTTCGAAGTATTCCACTGCCATCATTGTGATCAGAAAATCCTAGAAATTTCTTTTTTTGTTCTTTACATCGATTGTGTTATAGCTTGTTTTATTCTAGAAAAGTTCCACATATTTGCATTGATAGTTGTTTCTTATCAGTTATGAATTGATTTTGTTTTGTACCATTTCTGTCATTTCACAAGCCTCAAACTTTTTTTAAATTTTTTTAATGTTTAGGTTTTTAAGAGAGAGTGCGAGAGACACGAGCATGAATGGGGGAGGGGCAGAGAGAGGGAGGCACAGAATCAGAAACAGGTTCCAAGCTCTGAGCTGTCACCACAGGGCCCCAACACAGGGCTCGAACCCACAAATGGTGAGATCAAGACCTGAGCCAAAGTCAAATGCTTAGCTGACTGGGTCACCCCACAAGAGTCAAACTCTTTTAAACTATTTGAAATAAAAAACAGTTGTTTGCCTGTTACAAATATAACATTAAAGGATCATTAATAAACTAAATTTTAGTCATGTTCTGTTTGGAAGCTTAAAAATTTATTGTCATTTATATGAGATGATCAAATAAAATACATTTAATTTTTTCTGAAATTTGTTACGTTTTGTTCAAGGAGCAAAGTAAATCCTACATTTTCATAAAGTTTCTTTAAAAAGAAGTAAGTTATTAGTAAAAAGCACAGCGCTGTTATTTATATTTAGAATTAGCTGTTATAGAATGTCAAGTGACATTCTTTCAGATATTGTTTTTAATTCTTGATTATTCTTTTTTTTTTTTTTTTTTTTTAGTATTTTTATTTATTTCTAGGAGAGAGAGAGAGACAGTGCGAGCAGGGGAGGGTCAGAGAGAGAGGGAGACACAGACTCTGAAATAGGCTCCAAGCTCTGAGCTGGCAGTCAGCACAGAGCCCGACGCGGGGCCCGAACCCACGAACTGCGAGATCAGGACCTAAGCGAAAGTCGGACGCTTAACCGACTAAGCCACCTAGGCGCCCCAATTCTTGATTATTCTTAATATGTTTACCGTGAAAAGTATGAAAACTATCATTTTCACAAAGAAAAAAGATAAAAATCCAAAATCATCCCATCTCATGGGCGCCTGGGTGGCTCAGTCTGTCAAGCATCCAACTCTTCATTTTGGCTCACGTCATGATCTCATGGTTTATGAGATGGAGCTGATCCCCTGTCAGCACAAAGCCTACTTGGGACCCTCCCCCTAGGCCCACCCCCCGCCCCCAAATAAACATTCAGAATCATATCATCTCATGAATAAAGACCAGTCTGTATGCATTCTGGGTGTTTTTGTTTTACAAAATTAGAATCATGTTGCACATGTGACTCCATAACTTTCAGTCTTTCTATCTGTTGGTGTTTGCTCAGGTTGATCTTAGACTAGAAGGTGAAGAGACTGTTGGCAGTAATTGAGTGGAAAGGAGTGCATGTGTAGTTTGGAAGAACATGCCCAGTCTGCTTTTACAACTTAAGTGACGAAAGTTAAATGAACATGGAGCTCGTGGGAGCTGCAGAAGAAGAGTAGCAGGAAACATTGTGCTTAAGTATTTCATATGGTTGATAGACATTGATCTGCTGTTTAATGTAATTAGCTCTAGTATTTAATAATTTACTTAATTTGGTGGATATTGAGGTTGTTTATGCATAAAGTTCATACATCTTTGCAAACATTGTTTTCCGTGAGGTTATACTTTTGAAGCGGAATTGTTGAATATCTAAATTTTTAAGGCTCTCAATAAGTATTGACAGATTATCCTCCAGAGAAGCTGTATAAATATTCATACTTCTTCCAGTAGTATATGACTTTGACCATATTCTGACCATTAAAACAATGGTCATTATCACATTTTCTGTTCATCAATTTAAGGACAAAAGATTATTCCTTCATTTTTATTACTAACAGTAGTGAGCAGTTATACATATATTTACTGACCATGTTTTATATAAATTGACAACTTTTGAACTTTGTCATCTTTCAAGAAAAGGTACTGTTATTTTTCATAGTGATTTTAAGGACCTTTTACAATATATCCTATATAATATATAATTTTCTAGCCAGTACACATTTTTTAACCTTTAAATATTTCACTTCTTACTTGTTAGATGTCAGTCTTTCTCTGCTCTTTACTTTTGTCTTTATAGTAAAAAGTTCTTTTTCATTTTAAAATATATAGAAATACACCATTGTACTTTTGTTGCTTTTATTTATTTTTGAGCATTTAGTTGCGCCCTCTGGAGTTTACTTTTGTATAAAACGAAGTTCCAGTCTTCTTTCCAAATGGTTGGTTGGTTCTAACACCATTGAATTTTATGGTTTTATATTTTGTTTTGGTTTGTTTAAACCTCAGGGGCATACTTGAATTCATGACACACCATGGTTAGCTCTTTCGAGCTTGGCATAACCCTGGCGAGCTCCAAACCTGTGCACATAGGCGTGGAGGTGCATATACATTGCTTACGTTTCCATCCACCTTTCCCTATAGATGACAATAGAGATAGATTCATCTGTTCCTATAGGTAACAATTTAAATGTATTCTTAGAATAATGTATTTTGTTTTTGTGTGCTGTATTATTGTGGTAAAATACCATATGACATGGAACTTCTCAACAATTTTCAGGTATATGATACAGCATTGCCAACCATATATACAGTGTTGTATAACAGATCACTAGACATCCCCCCACCCCCAGTCCTGCATAACTGCAACACTGTACTCCCTGAGCCACAACTTCCTACCCTCTTCCTGCTCCCAGCCCTTGGCAACCACCATTCTAACTTGCTATTTCTGTGAAGTTGGCTACTTTTGATACCTTTGTTTAAGTGGAATCATGGAGTATTTATCATTTTCTGACTGACTTGTTTGACTTCGCTTAATCTCCTCATGGTGCATCCATATTGTGGCATAAGATTGTGGCTTTTTTTTTTTTTTTTAAGGCTGAATAATATTCATGTCCGTTTGTATGTCATGGTTTCTTTATTAATTTATCCATCAATGGATATTTAGTTTGCTTCCATCACAAAGCTATTGTGAATAATCTCTTTGAGATCCTGTTTTAATTCTTTTGAATATATACAGAAAAGTGCAATTGCTGAATCACAAGGTAGTTCTATTTTGAGGAACTGCATGCTGTTTTCACAGTGGCTGCACTTTGTGTGCTACTTTTTTTACACTTTATTGAAATATACACAGAAAGCAGACAAAGCATTAGTAGATTATCACACAGCTGACATCTAGGTCAAGAAATAGAACTTTCCACCCTTCACATAACCCTTCTCATTCTCCTTCCAAGTCATTAATGTCTCCTTCCTCCCCTTCTAATATAAGCATATTTATAAGCCTGTCTTCTAACACTTAGTTTGATTTGTACTTTTAGAGCTTTCTATAAATGAAATCATAATAAGGGTGTATCTAGCCTTTTTGCTCAGTATTAGGTTTGTGTATATATAATTTGCTCATGTTCATTGCTATATAATGTTCTTTTGTGTTGCTCACCTACAATTTATCTGTTATATTGTAAATGCAAACATCTTGGTTGTTTCAGTTTGTGGCTATTAAGAATAGTGCACCTATGAACATTCTTGATCGTATTTTTTGGTGCACTTGATCATGCATGAAATTATTTACATCATAGGGTATACAACACAGTAAAAAGTTGTTTTGCCAATTTTCTCATGAACAACACGTCTTTGCCAGTACTTCGTCATTATCAGTCTTTTTAAATTTTCAAATATTTTGGAGGTTTTGAGTTGTCATATTGTACTTTTTTCTAACACTGTGATTTATCATCGTTTTATATGTTTGTTGGCCATTTGATATTATCTTTTGTGAAGTGCCCGTGTTTCCTACTTGCATAGGAGCCGAAATCAAGAGTTCCCTGATTATAGGAGAATTTTTAAAACAAAATAGCATTCTTTGATGCATGCTTGTTCAAGTGGCACAGTGCTGAGGACAGGGAATTCTGTTTCCTTTTCCTCATATTTGCCCAAAGTACTTAGTTCATACTTGCTCACTGTCATGTCATGATCATTATAATAATATAAACATACCTCCCTAAGTTTTAGGGGAAATCTAGCTGCTGGCCAAGGATTCGGCTCTCTGCACTGCACTAGTCAGTTCCGGTGCACGCATCTGTTTTTAGGCCTCTTCTGTTTGTTACTGCTGCCATAATCTCTGCTGTTATTCTTGGTTCTTGTTGATTTGTCTTTAAAAATTCCCTTATTGTAGGGGCCTGGGTAGCTCAGTGGGTTAAGCGTCAGACACTCCATTTTGGCTCAGGTCATGATCTTGCGGTTTGTGAATTCAAGTCCTGCATCAGGGCTACGCTGATAGTACAGAGCCTGCTTGGGATTCTCTCCGTCTCCATCTTTTCCTGCCCCTCTACTGCTCGTGTGTGCATGCACACATGCTTGCTCTCTCTCTCAGAATATATAATTTAAAAAATTTTACTGTAATTTTAATGGAGTTTTGGGAATATAGTTGCTAATACATGAGCCCAGCCTGTGATCTTTAACTTTGTAGACCTAACTTTCTCTTCGTGTGATGTATTTTTTATTTGCCTGTTTAAAGAAAAAATGCTTTTTGAAATCCATTAAGACTTCCAGTCATCTCCATGTTTTGTTTTTGTATCATGTAATAGGTCATGTTTAAACCCATGTAATAATTACTGAATCTTTAGGGTGAAGGATTTTTTTCTGTTTCAGAAGATAATGTTCATGTTTGTGCTTTTCTTATCATTTTATATATTATAACCCATATAGACCCAGTTTTTGCATATAGAACCATATGTTTTTGCCCTTGGTTCTCTATATTGCTTACCTGAATTAAATGGACCTTAATTTCTACCTTTTTTAAAAAACTTTTATTTTTTTATAAAATTTTTAATGTTTATGGAGAGCGAGCACGCACAAGCAGGGGAGGGACAGAGAGAGGGAGGGAGACAGGATCCAAAGCAGGTTTCTGCTTTGAGTGGGGCTCAAACTCAAGAACCACTTCATGACCTGCACTGAAGTCGGGTATGACTGATTGATCCACCCAGGCGCCCTAATTTTTACCTTTGACTAAAGTTTCACATACACAAGTTACGTGAAGATAGAGATTATTGAAGATAGAGTTTATTAAGTCGTTCTATATCACTAGTACTTAATGTAGGTAGTAGGAACTGTGCACTTCACTTTCTTAAGTTCAAAACACAGCATTCATATTAAAAATTGAACTGCTATGATAGAGTTTTTTTTGGAGAGTATCATGACAAACCTTTTGAAACAGTAGTTTTAGGTAGAAGATTTGTTTTTTTCTAAAGTGATATTAGCATAAACTTAATGGATTGAGTTGCTCATTTGGTGTAAGATTATGGTAATGAGATCAAGGTCTAATCCCCATGTAGACTATGGTTTGTCGTATGCCCTGCATTCTTAATATTGGCAAACTCAGTAATACTTGATGCTACTATCAGAGGGTACAAATATAACTGTAACTATGAATGATGGATTCAGGTAATCAAGCTACCGGGGGAAAAAAAACAACAGCCCTAAACATGCTTTTAAGATGATGATTCCAGGGGTGCCTGGGTGGCTTAGTTGGTTAAGCGTCTGACTTTGGCTTACGTCATGATCTTGCAGTTTGTTAAGTTCGAGCCCCGCATGGGGCTTTGTGCTGACAGCTCAGAGCCTGGAGCCTGCCTCAGGTTCTGTGTCTCCCTCTCTTTCTGCTCCTCCATCTCTCTCTCTTAAAAATAAATAGTAAGAAAAAATTTTTTTAAAAGACCTATGTTCTAGTTTTATAAAAAAGTGACTCAGCAAGGTCTTCTTTCTGTATGGAGAATAATAACTAATGAGCCATTCTTTTATTCCGATAACCTTAATCATTTCATATGACAATTCAGTTTTACTTTAATATAGTTGACTGTCAGTAATATCTTTCCTTTAAACTATTTTCCCATAGGTTCTTGTTTGAACTAAGCTTTTAATGTTTTTGATGGAAAGATTTTTAATCATGTGATAATAGGTTAAAATATAAAATTCTGAATATGCTTATAACTGACTTTTGCTAAGGTATTAGTGTTAACTGAAGAAGTTCACAAGTAGTCTCTTTATCCAGTAGCTTAAACTGTATTCACTTACCGATACTAAATGAAATAAATCATCAGTGCGTGCTAGGCTCATAATACAAGAAGGCTAAGTAAACAATTGTTGATGGGTTTGTGAGGAGACGTTTGCTGAGTGATGCTGAATGTGGACTTAATGAGTAACTGAGCTATGTGACAGTGGTCTTGGGGTGGGACTTGTGGTGCCACGACATTGATGAGAGCTCTTAATGAGTTTCTCAGTGGTGAAATGACCTAAAGGCAGGCATGGGATAGGAAGGGGAGGAGGAGAGTACGTCATATTAAATCACTGAGGATTGACCCTGCAGTGGGCAGAGAGAAAGGCGGTGTGCCTCAGCCAGCTTTTTCTCACAAGCTTTTCCTATGTAATTTTCCCTTTTTGGAGGGAAATGTATCATTAAGGATGCTTAGATTTTTTTTTTTTTTGCCAGTAGTCCTCTACTATTTGTTAAATAACAGTAAATTAGTAATCAAATTGATCTGTACCCTTTTCCTATTGAATTGGGCCTAATTATTAGCCTTTATTTGGCTTTTCCTTTTTAGGGGTAGCTGTTTTATTTATTCCTTGAAGACCTTAAATATAAAAAGCAGTATAACTGTGTTTAAGATGCAGGTAATGAATTAACCAGAATTTTGCAAGGTCTGTTGGAATTGATTACATGTTTGATTATTAGTTGAAATACTTCTCAACAATGGTCCAAATATTTTTGTTTCCATTTTAGAACAAAATCCAGTCTCATAGCAGAGGAGAATATAATGTTTACAGCACCTTTCAGAGCCATGAACCAGAGTTTGACTACTTGAAAAGTTTAGAAATAGAAGAAAAGATCAACAAAATTAGGTGGTTACCCCAGAAAAATGCTGCTCAGTTTTTATTGTCTACCAATGGTAAGTGTTATGTTTTTTTCCTTTTACGTGCCCACTGTGTGTGCCTATTCCGTACCATACTTTTCACCTTTACAAAGAGAAATAGTTCAGAGATTTCTGGAAATAGGTCTTCCACACATAGGATGTGTAAATTCTTTTTTGTCTTCCCTTTTTGTATTCTCTTTTAGTTTTTAAATTCCATGAAACAGATCTGTAGGTGTCCGTTTTCTTTTAATACACACACAGTCTGTAGTGGGGGAAAAAGGGCTTTACTATTGGATTTAGATCAGGTACCATTTGTTCCACTTCTTGGCTTAGTAGCCTTGAGCAGGTAATAATACTTGAGTTAAGTTTTCCTCATGGGCAAACTGGAGATAGTAGTAAGTATGTTACAGTATTTTTATGAGTAGGAAATGTGAGTGCTCATAAATATTAAAGTGTGCCTAAGCTCTCCAAAGAGTATTTCACTATAAATATACACTATCTTCTCAAAGGATAGTCTCCATTCCAGGGTACTTTCTGAGGGAGCACTCTTCTACCTGATGCTTGTTCTGTAAGGACACAAACTGGAATCGACATGCTGCCTTCTTCCCAACAAACCTCATGGGTGGAAGTAGATGATTCTTATACCGTTTTGTTTGCTCAAGAGAAGTTATAAAATAAGAATTAGAATTGTGTAATGACTACCAGAATTTAAGAACATTTCATTTTGTTCCTCTAAATTTTATTTTTTGTAAGTTGTTGTGACTTGGTTTATCATTGGGAGTTTGGTCTGAAGAGAGTCATTAGAGTGACTAAAGGGGTACATCCACGTTCTGGCTAGCCGTTGTCTGTAAAAATTTAAATTGAAACTTTCTTGAGGCTGGTTTAAGGCACTATTAATGAAATTAGATTTTAGTACCTAGATCTTACTGTTCTTTACCATTTGTAGATTATAAAGTCAAGAGATTTCTGGGGTGACATGGTAGAAAATACTGAGTGTCCCTTTCATTCAGCTTAGGCCTCATCACCCACTGTGTCAAGTTCTTAGAAATGCGGTCCATAAAATGATGCCGCTAGCTGACATCATGAATGTGATGATGCTGCTTCTTAGGGAACCACTTTTCTGATCATCAGAGCTCTCCCCAGCCAGCACATTGAAACCTGCTGCCCTGTCTCTTCTCACATAAACCGCATTTGCCTCTCTTCTCCTTATTAAAAAAAAAAAAAAGTAGAAATAAAAATGATTTAAATCTTATAACCAAGGGCACTGTAGATGAAGGAACTATGTTTATTCCTGTCATATGTTGGCTTCTAATCTTGGTTCAGTTTAAATTTGTGTGGCATACTACATTATTTCAGATAACACTTCAGGTCTTGCTGTTTCACATCATAATAAGACTTGACCATATCATTTATACGGTTTCTGCTTTTGGAAGTAAATGCCCCAAGTGTTTTGGGGCATCCATGCCTCACGTATTGGGATCTTTGTTCTTAAAAATTTCGGCAGTTCACTTCTTATGGGATAAATTTCTATTCTTTTCATAAAGGGAAATTTTTTAAATAAAAGCTGAAATAGAATAATGGAGTCTGCATACCCATCACCCAACTTCAACAGTTCTCAGTTCATAGACAGTTGTTTTTTCAGGTGCTGCTTCTTCTCCTCCTCAATATTTTTCAGAAGCAAATCCCATTTCAGTTCACTTACCGAATAAATCTCAAATATCTTTCAGTTCTCAGCAGATACCCACATGTGTCTTCCATGCAGGTTTCTCTGTACTCTGATTTGAAATGAGCAAGACGGTGTATAATCATATGAGCCTTCATAGACAGTAAATTTTACAGAGGGTCAGTGGAGAGAGAAACCACTAGGGATCCCAGTGTTTGGGTCTTAGGTATGTGACTCTATGGTACTTTTCTGTAGAAAAAATCAACAGTGTCTCCCAAATAGGTTTACTGTGTACATTTTTAAGTCATTATTTTAAAGAAAGTGCACAGTGCATTATAGTTATCTTTTTGTTGTTGTTATTAAAGAGTACTAAATAAAATAGTTATTTGGGGCTACATTATGTTTTTGTACTAAAAAGTAGAGCTCACTGTGGAAGGATAAAGAACAGGTATGGGAATTTTACACACTGTTGTGTCTGGGTGTGGCAGGATGGGAAAGGGGTTGAAGGAGTAGAACATAAGCTCTATGTGGAAAGCTTTATTCTTTTAAAAAGAAAGTAATCATGGGAGAACATGAACATCCCTTAAATCTGAGTAATAACTTTATGTAATTTGGTATAGTTGTCCGTGTGAGACTGAGCATAATAATGCCTCCTCTTCCACATGTATGGGCCTTTACACTCCTAAAAGATGAGAAACTACTGTGGGAGAATGGTGGGGAATGGGACTAAACATCCCAGCTTTGATTGACCAAAAGTAATCTTACTTTCAGCTTTGCATTGGTTTCCCATGGTCACACCATAAACTGTCCAGTGTTCCCCAAATTATTCTTCCTTAAACCACTTCATAGTGCCCTCCTTATGACTTTAGTTTATTTAATGTTTCTTCACCTGGTTGGTTTTATTCTGTTTCTCTTTCATCTCCTTTTGCTTTCTCTGAATTCTCTATTCTTCCATGTTGCAGAAATGTCCACCTCTAATCTCTTAGCCGTGAGAGTCTTGAATATATGAGTAATAGAGTTCACTAGTAAATAACTTGTGTTTTAACAGCTTGTTACTAAGAAGCTTTTGAATAATACAGCTGCATTCCCACAAAGGAAACTTGGTAGCATTGTCTTCCCTCTCCCAACCGTCTTTCCATGGTGAGAGGGACACTGGGGCTTGTGGACTTCCGGAACACTCTTTACTTGTTAGTATTGACAGTGTAGGGAAACACCATAGAGCAGTGATTCATAACCTTTTGGAAAAAACACATTGGATTCTTTGAGGAATTCAATAATCTTCTTTATAGAAAAGCACGTATACTTACATAATTTTGCATGCAGCTCTATGGAGTTTGATAATTGTCACATAATTCCAGTAGGCCAAAAACTACAGCTAAAAAAGTCACTACTGCAGAGCTTAAGACTTTTTTAAATTGTTGTATTTATTAAAGTATTTTATTTTGGAAGGCTCTTGGGTCGCTTAGGCGGTTAAGCACCTGACTCTTGATTTCGGCTCAGATGCATGCATGCTCTCTCTCAAAAATGAATTAACTTCTAAAAATATTTAAAATATTTTATTTCTTTTCTTTAAGAAAAAAAAAAAAAAGGTTATTTGGGGGAGAGGCAGAGAGTGGGAAAGAGAGACTCCCAGGCAGGCTCCCGGTTGTTAGAACAGAGCCCATGCGGGGCTTGAACTCGTTCACAAACCAGGAGATTGTGACCTGAGCCAAGATCAAGAGTAGGGCATTCAGCCGACTGAGCCACCCAGGTGTTCCTAAAATATTTTATTGCTGACCTGCCTTGTTCCCATGAAAAGTTTGATATGTACATTGTGATTTCTTTATATCTTTAGTGACGGTGAATTTGGACAGGCCAACAGTTATGGGATTAGCAAGAGGAAGCTTTTCATTCTTATAAAATAAAGAGTTTAGGCTTGACTTATTTATATTATACATTTGGGGACAAGTAAAATACTCTAAAATGTATAAATCTTTACCTAAATTATATACTGTGTGTGTGTGTGTGTGTGTGTGTATATATGTATATGTGTATATATATGGCACATAGAAAACCTATAACTTAACTGCAAGATAACTCTAAACAAGACTACTAGAGGTTAAATGAAATATTAGATTACAAGTTAGCAAATTAGCAATTTTTTTCTGTTTACACTTCATCTTTACAAAGGGCATCCACAGGGCTAATCAGCACAGTCTTCCCCAGAAGAAAGAGGTTTCTTCCCCAGGCTAGAAGAGTCCCTGTATATGACCAAATTTTATAAAGTGCCCCCATACACTATTTTTTAAAATTGTGTTTTACCCATTTGCTTATGAAAAGACCATTAAGAATATGATAACGTTTATGTGAATGCAAATTTAGGATTATAACGACATATTAAATAAACATGTTTGAGTCCATAATGATTTAAATAAATGATTGGTTAAATAAATAAGCAGGGAGAGGGGATGCTTCTTATAGGAGAATTTCAAATATATGGATGAATGCTCCTCCCTACAAGAACTGTAACTGAATTCTCTCTTTAAGTGTGGACCAGACTTAGAGACTCATTTGCAAAGAATAGAGTATAACGAGGGGGAAAGAGTGTGCAGTGGAGAAACCTGGCAGATGCTGCTTTAGCCACAACGAGTAGAGCTAGCTCACCAGTGGAAAAGTCATGGTGATACCATGTATACGTGTATACTTCACATCCGGTACTCTTCCTAAAAACCGGTGATCGCAGTCTGATGAGAAAATGGACATGCCCAGCTGAGGGACATTCTACAGTACCTCAGCACTGCTTCTCAGAATGGTCAGGATGATGAAAAACCAGGAAAGTTGGAGAAATTGTTAAAAGTCATAGAGACCAGGGCATGTTGACAACTAAATATAGTGTTGTTTGGATCCTGGAAGAGAAAAGGGGTATTGGTAGAAAACCTGGTGAAATCTGAGTATTCTGGGGTTTAAGTTCATAGTAACGTACAATGTTAATTTCTTAGTTGTAACAAATGCTTAAATAAGATGTTGCAGAAATACCATGGTTGCATAAGATGTTGACATTAGAAGAAACTGGGTAAAGGGTATAATGGGAACACTCTGCTACCTTTGCAACTTTACTGTAACTCTGAACTTAATCAAAATAAGCATTTACTTAAAAAATAGTACTTTATATATTCTTGATAACCTACGAATTTTGTCTTGAAGAACTTGGGGACATGGCTTTTAATTTTTTTTTATGCCCTATTAACAACTTGGCTTAAATCCCTAATACAACAGGGAAAAGAGATTTAAACAAAGGCATCTAGCCTATGAAGGAATTTGTGGATTGTGGAGTCTTTTTTTTTTTTTTTTTCTTTTGGAGAGAGAGAGAGAGATTGCACACGCATGCACACACATGAGTGGGAGAGGGAGAGAGAATTGTAGGCAGGCTTCTGAGCGGAAATCAAGAGTCGGGCGCTTAACTGACTAAGCTGCGCTGGCACCCCTCTGGGGTCTTTGACAGATCTGCTGGGAAGTATGGGATGGAAAGAAAGCCATTCTTAAGCTTTCTTAACTAACTCTGTTGTTTATTCTCTACTAAAAGTTAAATATTAAGTGTATATATGTATATGTGTTTGTATATATGTACAGACGTGTTTACATGCACACATACATATATGTATAATTTTTCCCCTCTAGCTTTAATTATTTTTTTAATGTTTGTTTATTTTGAGAGAAATAGAGACAGAGCATGAGCAGGGGAGGGGCAGAGAGAGGGAGACACAGAATTCAAACCAGGCTCCAGGCTCCGAGCTGTCAGCACAGCACCCAGTGCAGGGCTTGAACCCATGAACTGTGAGATGATGACCTGAGCTGAAGTCAGGTGCTTAAGTGACCGAGCCACTCATGTGCCCCATAGCTTTATTTTTAAAAGATGAGGACCTGGCTGTGACTTGATTTTAATATCAAATGGTACTTTATGAATGCTATTAACATAAATTTGTGACTTCTGTACTGTATTTCTTTGAACATGAGTTTTTATTCATCAGGTAATAGGAAATTTGTTTTTTATTAAGTCACATAAGTGATTTTATTCTTGGGATCTTTTAGATGAAATATGAGATAGCATTTTTTTTAATATTTATTTATTTGGGGGGGGGGTCATGAGTGGGAGGAGGGGCAGAGAAAGAGGAAGACAGAGAATCCCAAGCAGGCTTCATGCTGTCACTGTAGAGCCCGACACAGGGCTTGGTCCCATGTGATCATGAGCTGAGCTGAAACCGAGATTCAGACACTCAACCAACTGAGCCACCTAGGTGCCCTGAAGTAGCATGTTTCTATATACCTATATGTTTCTTCTATTAGTATTACTCTTTATTTGAGGAGTTTTTCATTTTTCTCTCCAGATAAAACAATAAAATTATGGAAAATCAGTGAAAGGGACAAAAGACCAGAAGGATATAATTTGAAAGAGGAGGATGGAAGGTATAGAGATCCTACTACAGTCACTACACTACGAGTAAGTACTTAGGAAAAATGACAGCGTGATGAATAGTGTTCCATATTCATATTATATATTCTAGGTCCTGAGCAGAACTTGAATAGGATTGACATAATCAGCCCCCTCCCAGCAATTCTATACCCAGTAGAACATTAAGAACTCCCATTTTAAACAACCATGTCCCACATAGAGGTCTGTGCCAGGGGCTGAACCAAGACCTAATGCAAGACTGTTTTATAGTACATCACATACTTTTTTTTTTTTTTAATGTTTTATTTATTTTTGAGAGCAATAAAGAGACAGTGTGAGCAGGGGAGGGCCAGAGAGAGAGGGAGACACAGAATCCGAAGACAGTCTCCAGGCTCTGAGCTATCTGTCAGCACAGAGCCCGATGCAGGGCTCAAACACACGAACCGTGAGATCATGACCTGAGCTGAAGTCGGAGGCTTAACCGACTGAGCCACCCAGGCGCCCCAGTACGTCACACTCTTTTGCTCTCACGGTTTGAATGTCAGCTAACACAACCTTAAAAAAGTAAATAAAAAGTAGAAATGGACCAGATATTCTAGTTCTAGCTAAAAAAATACCAAGAATTAGATGCTCTGGGCTAATTTCCTTTTCAGCCACTTCAAACCGGAAATGTATTGCTTTGCAAATCTCAAGCAAAAGATTGGAACTAGAAAACACATCAAATTCTAACAGTATGGCTATCTGTTAGATACAAGAAGGCAAATCGAACAAATTGTTTTTCTTCTCATTTCAACACTTTAAGGATCAGTATCAGTTGCTGTATAAAAGTAAATCTGTGTAATATTTGTAGTGTTCCTTCAAAAACTGGAGTAAAGAACCAAACCTTAAGTGCCATTGTAAATAAATGAGCATTTTGTAATGACTCTTTTTCTTGTGTCTTATTTATCGACAGGTGCCAGTCTTCAGGCCCATGGATCTAATGGTTGAGGCCAGTCCACGAAGAATATTTGCCAATGCTCATACATATCACATCAACTCAATTTCTATTAATAGTGATTATGAAACATATTTATCTGCAGATGACTTACGAATTAATCTTTGGCATCTGGAGATTACAGACAGGAGTTTTAGTATCCATTTGGTTTCTTTTTTTGGTGTTCGGTAAAGAAGGCATGTTGTGCCCACGCTAGATTTATTTGCATCTCTCCTTCATGTAGTATTACATTTTCTGTTTATAGTAGCTTCTTACTATACCACTTTTTTTAAAGTTTGTTTATTTATTTTGAGGGAGATAAAGAGAGAGAATCCCAAGCAGGCTCTGCACTGTCAGCATGGAGCCTGACATGGGGCTTAGACTCATGAACTGTGCAATCATGACCTGAACCAAAATCCAAGAGTTGGTCACTCAACTGACTAAGCCACCCAGGCATCCCTTTACCACTTCTTCTTTGTGCTTAAGTGATTAGCTACTAGGGAAAGTTTACTAATAAAGGGCATAATGTGTTGATTTTTAAAATAGGCTTCTTAGGGGCGCCTGGGTGGCTCAGTTAGGTAAGCGTCTCACTTCAGCTGAGGTCATGATCTCACAGTTGGTGGGTTCAGGCCCCACATCGGGCTCTGTGCTGACAGCTTAGAACCTGGAGCCTGCTTCAGATTCTAGGTATCTTTCTCTCTGCTCCTCTCCCCCCATCTCTCTCTCAAAAATAAACATCAAAAAAAATTTTTTAAGAAGGATTCTTGGAATTTTAAGTACTATTATATATAGTAAGTTCAGCACTTAGTACTAAGTACTTTGCTATAATAGTATGTATATTAAATACTATTGCAGTCCTATGAAAATAGAATTTTTTAAAAAGTAATTATAAAAATATTCTCACTAGAGTTGGAAAAACAGTTCATGCAAGTCATGATGCAATAGTGGTATAAAGTGAATAGAAATACTTTTCCAAATGCCATTCTCATTGTTCATATTATCCTTCTGAAATTTTTCTGTACATGTACAAGTGTGTGATACTATACATACCTGGCATACACAATATACTATGTACATATAAACCTAGGATTATATATAAATATATTTGTTGTTTTTTTTTTCTTTTTTAAGGTTTCAGTACGTGTTAGCAGTTGTTACTGCTAGTGTCATTGTATGTATTTTTAAATAGAACTCTTTTGAAAAACTAGCACCATACTGGAATTCATGCTCTACCCATATTATATTAAAGAAAGAGCCTGTTTCCCTGCAGTCTAGTCCCTTTACCAGCCTAGTTAGTGAAAAGTCCATTTATCAACCATTTTTATTTTTGTTCTTTTCTAGTTTTTTCATTGGATTAGCACATAGTCTTACTGGGGTTGTTTTTAAAACTCCCTTTTTTTTTATATTAAGTAAATTAGCTCCATTGTTTATGGTGCAGATAGATTCCCTTTGAAGTTTCTTACTTTTGTTTGGAATGTACACTAATTCCTGTTAATATTTAGGAAGATAACCTATGGAATCAGTCCCTTATGGCTTCTGGGATTTGTATCATACTCAGGAAAAAAAGGCCCCTCTACATTCTAACAGGATTTAAAACTTAACCATGATTTCTTCTAAGATTCTTTCCCAAGGATTAGAATCCCTCTGGGATTTATACTCCTTTAAGGAGTAGAATGCAATTCAGAATTAATACTTGTGCTTCGTTTAATTTATGAATGAATGATTTGAGAACTGTAAAATTCTATTTGCCCTTTTTTCTAAGTGGAAATTCCTTAATAAAGTGCTATTCAGATATTGTGGATATCAAGCCCGCCAATATGGAAGAGCTGACAGAGGTGATCACAGCGGCCGAGTTCCACCCGAACAGCTGCAACACGTTTGTATACAGCAGCAGTAAGGGGACCATCCGGCTATGTGACATGAGGGCCTCTGCCCTCTGTGATAGGCATTCTAAACGTAAGTTTACTGTGTCCTTTTTTCAAATGCTAACATTTTCTGGTTTTCTGAAACTAGTGTGCCATGTGGTGACCACATTTATATAGGTTGGTGATCTGGGAACTCTGTGTCCAGGGCCTCCCGCACCCTCTGCCAAGCTGACTGGCCCCACCTGAGGCATGGCAGCTTATCCCACTGGGACACATAAAAGGCCCTCCTGGGAGCATGTCTGTAGATGTCCCAGTGGATGTATTTTTAAATGGAATGCTATTTTGGAGGAACCTGGGGTTAGGCTTTCCAATTCTGTTTTCAAGTAGAGCAGGTTTTATTTTTCTTCCCTTCTTCCTTTCCCTTCTCTCTTTTCTCCTTGCCTTCCCTTTGTTGCTTTCTATTTTGAGCTTTCTAGGAAGTCTTTTTGGAGAAGAGCTTTCCTTGGCTTAAAAAAAATGAAAAAGCACCAAGTTAAAAAATTTAAGGGTTGCATTATTGTTGTCATCATGTTACTGTAGACATGAAATTCATTTGGTGCGTGCCTGTTATCAAAACCATTTTACCTGGCCACTGAAACAACAATCTGGTACGGCTCTGGACAGTGCGTTTCCTTGCGGTGACAGTACAGGCCGTCATGGGGGATGCGGGACCTGCAGGCCTGGTGCCTTGGAAGTCCGAAGCCCTGGGTGAGCTCAGCTCTGCTGAACCAGCTATAGGGCTCTAAGTGTGTGCTGTGTACTTGGGTATCTCCAGCGTCAGCGCTGAGAAACCTCCAGGGAGGTCATGTTCATATAGCCAGAGAGATCTGTACTGGCTTGTCATCTCTTAACTCGTAGGAAGTGTGTGAATGGTTGTCTCAGCAAGTGCTTTGTCCAAGCCACAGTATTATACAAATTGCCCTTTTTTGCTTGTTTTTAGTGTTTGAAGAACCTGAAGATCCCAGTAACAGGTCTTTTTTTTCTGAAATCATCTCCTCTATTTCTGATGTAAAATTCAGCCATAGTGGTCGATATATGATGACTAGAGACTATTTGTCAGTCAAAATTTGGGACTTAAATATGGAAAACAGGCCTGTGGAAACATACCAGGTATTTGCAGTTTTCTCTTTCAATGAGCATATAACGTATTTACTTCTAAGTTTTTATAGAGGATTTTGTACTATGTTAATCCCAATACAGCATGGTCAACTCGTAGGCTTTTCCCTTCAGACATCCATAAGCATATTGCTCTTCCATATGTTAATTTTATATGTATTTTTGTAGGTTGTGTTGTCTGTTCAGTTAAAGTGTGATTTTTGCTACCAGTTTGCTTCAGTGGTAACTTTTTTCCCCGCCGCTGTCTACATGTAAAGTGAGGAGGGGAGAGCAAACACTGTATTAATGTCTAGATGGGGAAGAGGATTGGGGAGAATGGCCAGTCCGAGTGGAGATGTCCCGGTTGGAGTATGTGCAGTAGTAGTTGAACTGAAGCTTCACTTGGGCGTGCCCAGTCAGGTGGACTGGCTTTCTGCCTTTTGGCTGATAACTGTTGTGTTAAGCTAAAGCAGAAGGGCTTGAAAGCCCAGCGGACGGCTTTAGGTGTTGTCTGTCATAGGATGTTAGGTCTGGATTCTCTTCTCATCAGCCAGCCACTACCAATGATCCCCTGTCCCTTTCGTCTAGAGAAGAGAATGAAGATGCTCACAGCTGGGAACAGGGTGGGGGGCAAGCAGAAACCGGGGGTTAAGCCCTAGGCCACAGTGTAGAAAACCCCACTGCTTCAAGAATAGAGAATTTATAAACAGTACCTTCTTTATGTTATGTGTCTTCCATAAAATTAGAACAATGCTTCTCAAAGTTTTTAATCCTCTTTGACAAACATAAAGTACTTAAGACTCTTCCTTAATGGTATTTGAAATTTTAAAGTAAACGCTATGTTGAAACAAAAGCAAATACATACTTCTTTCTTTTCACATTACATTTGTGTAACTTCCAAGATTATGATCTATTTGCTGGTGTTCCTCACCACCACTACTACCACCACCACCCCATTGCCACTGAGAATAATTGATTTGAACCTTAACTTTGTCCACTTAAAATTGTTTGGTGAGAAACCCTTATATGTGCATCCTAAAACTTTGTTTGTTAGGATTTACCTAATTTTATCTGATTTGCAGGTTTTCTGCCTATGCTGAGTTAGTGATTCAGAGTAGAGTCACATTATACTCAAATGTAACATATGCAGATTCAACTGTTACTGAAGTTATATAATCCGCAGTACTTAATGATAGTGTAGGGCTTCAGTTATTTAGGCCCAGAAAATGGTCTTTAAGAAGGAAGTAAAACATAATATTGAGTGTTTTGATCAGCAATTTATGGATTGAAAACCAAATGTTAATATACATTAGTCTTTAATTATTATTCTCTTATCTGTACCATTTTCAAATGTTTTCTAGCCTAAATAATTTAGTCAAGCCTATAACGTGTTCATGTGCCATGCCCCAAAGGGTATTTTTCTCTGCCCCACAGTGGGAAAGGTGTGTTCTTTGGAAGGGGGCTCATTTGTTTGTAAGAGAATGAAATTATTGCCTTCATTGTTACTAAGAGAATTCGGTTTTAATAAGAGTAAAAAGTTTGTATGTGTGTCTGTATATTTCTTTTTTTAAAAAAAATGAGTAAGGACTTGTTTAAATCGTTTTCCTAATATCAGTCAGCAAATAGTAAGATGTAAATAAATGTCTATAATAATACATTTGTACTTAAAACTCAGGTTCATGAATACCTCAGAAGTAAACTTTGTTCACTGTATGAAAATGACTGCATATTTGACAAATTTGAATGTTGTTGGAACGGATCTGACAGGTAATTGATTTTAATTTGAACTTCTCATTCAGTGTGCATTTTATTAGAGGAAAGAAATTTGTGATTTCCTTCTATGATTGCCACATTCACTAAAAATACAACTTCTTTTAGATTTACACGAACTATAAATCCTAACTTCATTATCCTCCAATTTCCTTGAGATAAATCCAGTAATCTTGGAGCGATAATAGCAGAAAAAAGTTAAGCATTGTTTCACTAATAAATATGAAAATGCACAACAGAGTTTCAGGATCTTAAATTATGATTTAAATGTCTTTAAATATTTACTTTTATCAGCCAGATCAAATGACATTTTTGACATGCCAGTAGTTAAAATGGTGAAATTTCAGTTTATTTGTTCATCTAGTATGAGACTGTTCTTAGAAATATTTAGGCAGTGAGTATTTCATTTGGAATGTTACACACCAGTTTCTCCGGACACTACATTAATACCTCATAGAAGTGCCGATTACTATCTGTATTTGTAACCGTATTACCACGAGTCATTAGGGTTTTCATATATAACCCACAACGTTGCCGTCATATGCTTCATTTTCATGATGTCATGAAAATGTGTACCATTATTTCCAAGGATAAATAAGTCTTAATCTCTCAGTTTTTTAGTTGTCCATATTTATTTACCATTTATTGTGTTTCAATAGAACAGAACATAGTACAAGAAAACATAATTTTGGAAGTACTTAAACTTGCCTTCGAGGTAATTAGAAGTACTTCTGGTGTAATCATCGAAGCTTGTCAAAATTCTGGTTTCATGGTGTTATGTGTTATCAAGGATGATAGAACTTGGATCTTTTATCTTTGGTATGATTTTTTAAAATTACTTTTCTCTGATTCTAACATGACGCCCAGTAGTAGGCTGCATGGGACACCTAGACTAGGAATCAGCAGACCTTGCCTTTGAACACACTACTAACCCCAGGGCATCAGGACGTTTCAAAAAAGAAGGAAGAAGAGAAAAGGAGAAATGAGCAAGTATGAAGAGAAAGAAGATACTGATAGAGTAGGATCTGGCACACTGCTACAACTAGTTCTTCCTCACATGGTTTAAACTCTTGATGTCCCTTAACATTTAAAATGTTTTTTGAAATAATTTCAAACTTAGAGAAAACTTGTAAGACTGAACAAGTCTTATTTAGCCCTTACTCAGGTTCTCTTGTTACTGGTTGCTGTATCATTCTCTTGTCTTTTTACCTGTCTCTATATAAGACATGCAGGTAGGAGCGCCAGGGTGGCTCAATTTGTTGAGCAAGCAACGCTTAATTTCAGCTCAGTTCATGATCCCATGGTTTGTGAGTTCGAGTCCCACATCGGGCTCTTGGGATATCTCTCTCTCTCTCTCTCAAGAGAAATAAATAAAACAAAAAGACATGCAAACAGACACACATACTTTATTTGTGAACCTATTGGGAGCAGATTCCAAACATGATGGCCCATTGCCCTTACATGTGCTAATGAGTATATCCTAAAACATGAGATTTTCTCCTAATGATGGCAGGGCAGGCCTCCTGTCTAATCCACAGAGCCCGTTACAGGTTCCCCAGCCCTCTCTCTGAGGCATGTCCTTCCCAGCAGAGGAAAACATATGGTCAAATAGCCAATCCAAAACTATGTGTAACATTTAATTGTCCTATCTTGTTAGTCTTCTTTTATCTGGAACAGTAAGTTCTTCATGTTTTCCTTGTCTTCTGTGACTGTGGCACTTTTTGAAAATGGGCCAGTGATTTTATAGAATGTTTCTCAATGCGAGTGTTGTCTGATGTCTCCTCATGATTTGATTCAGGTCACACATTTTTGGCAGGTATACCACAGAAATGCTGGCTTAACAGAACCTTTAAAATTTACAAATAGTCAAAGACCTATGTGTCCTGATCCATAAAACCTCCCAAATTCAAATAATACAGGATGCCAGTCTAAATTACATAAATCATTTTACAAAAAATACAGTTTTAATACCTCCACGTCCATGCACCAATTTGATTAAAATATTGTCAAGTGTCCTTTGGGGGAATTGACAGTACTGAAGAGATGACAGTCAATTGTATTTCATACATGACCTGTGTAGTATATGACATTTGCAGTTTGTTGATGTTCTGTGATCTTATTTACAATAATAATTTAAACCATGTGGGAAGAATGTGGTAAGTAAGACTAGCACCAGGCCCTTTCCAAATGAATGGTTTCAAACAGGAGGTTTTGCTTACTAGATACTTAAAACTTAGTAAATGTTGAGCAGTGATGGATCGAAAGTTGAACTGACAAAGAGCTACCCTGGGACAGGTTAAAACTTGGCAGCCCTTTAAGCGGATACTATTAAAAATATTTGTCAAAAAAAAGTGCTTCAAGTTTATTTTATGGTAGAACGATTTTCTGTTAATAAAAACTTGATATGCTACCCTCTTAATATTCTCAGAAGCGGATATCTTAAACCCTTCATAAGGTGGGATGATCCCAACCAGACAGCATCCTGGGAATAAGTTCTCTAGTTGATAATTAAATCACAGAATAAAGCATTGGATTCTTATGAGCAGCTTTATGCCATGCATTTTGGAGGCTTTAGGATCTGTGGTTCCACAGTTGGTACATCAGGAAGCTACAGGTCTAGTTAATCACAGCCTGTAGTGGCAAAAATGTTCAGAGGTAATATCTGTACTGCTAAGCAGCTATACTTGAGAATACTTCCCACGTTAGTGATGGTTTGGGCAGTCATGAAAAGGGGTCGTTGAGAGAAAACCAAGTTAACTAGCCCTAACTAGTACCAGACTAGTACAGGTTTGTTTGAGGGTCTCTGGGTTGGTGTCAGCAGCCCTCTTCTTAAATCAAACTCTGCTTGAATAACTGTTTCCTGTGGAGCACACCGGGCTAGATTCATCCCTGAATCATTTCACTGAACATAGGCTTCTGTTCATGTATTTGACTGCATACTTGTTTGCTTTTGCAGCGTTGTCATGACTGGATCATACAATAATTTCTTCAGAATGTTTGACAGGAACACAAAGCGAGACATAACCCTAGAAGCGTCACGGGAAAACAATAAACCTCGCACGGTTCTGAAGCCACGCAAAGTCTGTGCAAGTGGCAAGCGAAAGAAAGATGAAATAAGTGTTGACAGCCTAGACTTCAACAAGAAAATACTTCACACAGCCTGGCACCCCAAGGAAAATATCATTGCTGTAGCTACTACAAACAATCTGTATATATTTCAAGACAAAGTGAATTAGGGTTGGCATTCCCAGCAGAAGAGCCCACTTCCTGCTTAGTTGAGATAGTTGAATCTAGCATTCGTACCTAAAAAAGAGAGAGGTCCATTGTGGCGCCCCTTTCCAGTGTTTGACAATGTGCCATTCGACAACACATTTTTATAGCTACATGGAGAAATCTCTGTGGATCCCTCCCTGCAGTGTTCTCCATGTCTGCTAGCCATGTAGGTAAGGGCAGGGCACTTTTAATTTAAATGACTTCTTGCACCATCTTGCCTAATGGACTAGATTGGACTGTATCAACATTGATTTACTCCACTTTTTATGCCTTCCATTGTGATGACGTCAAACACAGTGAAAGCCTTCAGTCATGCTTATGGGATTTAATTGTGTATCCTCATTACTGTATCATTTGTGGGGTACACCCCTCCCCCCTTTTTTAAATTAAACACAGCTCATTCTTACTGTGGCTTGTAGCATTCCTCCTCTTCTGGCCTCCTGGACTCTTCCCCTTCGTCTCTCACCCCTGCCCCTCCACCCAGTCTTGGTGGTGGTATATTAAAAAAAAGAAAGAACGAAAGCACACAATATGAGTCAGTTTGGGGTCAGTGGTAAAGGGGGTATATGTTGCGAACAAATGTTTTAAATAACAGTTGGCTGTAATCACTCCTTGCCGTGTCTGGCACCGAAAATAAGGAAAAAAATACTACTACTGAATAAAAGTGACAAAGAATGGAGAATCTGGTTTTCTTTTTCTTTTTTAATCTACCTCTTTAAGCCAATATTTTGTGTCATACTTTTGGGCGCCGTGAAATGAAATGAGTTTCCATTGTTTAATTGGTATTTTTGTTAATTATTTTTAATAAGTGTTCTTTTACATGGAGAAGAAGAGGTCATGGTTCTGTATGAACATGTTTTGAATATATATTGGTATTACTAAGGATTTCACAATCTATAAATTGCTACTAGAGGTTTTTTTTTTTACTGTGGTTATAAGTATTGGATACATTGTATCTACACTTAACTCCTCTGTTAATGAAAATTGTTGTAAATGGGAACCAAATTTGTAGAACTTCATTTTTAAAGACTTTACCGTGCTTAATTTCATTTTTGCCTTACTAAAGACTTAAAACACTTTAACAGTTTAAAACTTTTGTCATTCAATCATAAAACATAACAAAACTCTCCTCACGTGATTTACATAGTTAAAATTGACACTGCACTAAATATTTTTTTTTTGTATTTTACTGCTATCAAATCTGAATGAAATGTACTTTGCCATAGATATGTTTTTCCTCTATTTTTGGTTTTCCAAAGTATTAATATTAAAGACAAACTTTAAAGGTACAGTGTTCAGAAAGTGCTTAATGGACTCCCAACAGCTGCCTCAAATAAAAATTTCGTAATCTGTCAATGATTACATTTTCCTTAAGTGGTTGATACCTTTTCCAAAGATGAAGAGTACCCCTATTTTTTAATGGGTAGAATGTACCTTTGTCAATCTCGCAGAAGCTTTACTGGAGAAAAAAAATGGATTTTATTTTTAAAACTATAAATTGAGTAGGCATGTATATTACTAGAGAATGGTTAGGATGTTTTGGGTGAGCAGTAACAGACAACCTAGAATTTCAGAGGACTCTGAGTGCTTCGCATATATATGTCCACTACCTATTGTTCTATTCTCATCAGTGAAAGATGATGGAGCAATTCGACCATAATTCCCTCTATACCTATATGAATATTATGTCTTGTAAGTCAGAATTTTTAGCACACAGGAGAAATTTTATGTAATAAAATTACTGTATCTTTTGGACTTAACACATTTGGAATTTGTATTTAAACCCGTTATATGTCTGAAAAGTCTTCAAGTAATGGCACTTTTACTAACTTACTTGGGGCTCTTGGGTGCATTCCTAAGTTGTGTTATTGATTCTTCACACCTGACTTGGAGTGGGAAGTTCTCCTGCCTCAATATTAAACACTGATATTCGTCTCTGATCAGGCAGCTTTCCAGATCTCCGTGGAAGATTGTTTCCCTAAAGTTTGGGTGTAGATCTTGCAATCATACCACCAAACAGCTCTTGGAAATTCTCTTTTGATTCAGCAATAGGTATAATGATTCTCACCCATGAAACTAAGGGTTAGTTTTTTATGTTGAAGAGAAACACTGCTACAGTTAAAATGCTTCTATAAAGGAATGCTATTACAACTTGTAATGATATTCTCGACTATCAGTTTTTATTTATTTGATGTAGCAAATTAGAAGCCCAGCCACTCATCTCATATGGTCATGGTTAATCTTTTTACTAATAAAAATTTTGCTTAGAATAAACTTAGTCTTGTCAAGTTGCTTGTATTCTCCTATTCTCTTGACATCTCCAAACATATTCTATCCCTTCTGTCTTCACCTGTTCTTAAAATTACAGCAGGAAAAAGGACTTTCATTCTGTTAACCTCCTTTGATCTCTTTAGTGGCTGGGCAATAGTTGTTTTATAAATCTCTGTATTTAGGTAAACACATGTTTATATAACAACTAACTACTGATATTAAGCTCTCTTCTGTGCAGCTCTTAGTCCTTTGGAATAAATTATTCCACGCAGGGCACCTGGATAGTTCAGTCGGTTAAGCATCCAACCCCTGATCTGAAAGTCGTGAGTTCAAGCCCCACGTTGGCTTCCATGCTGGGCACGAAGCCTTATTTAAAAAAACAAAAAGACATCCATGCATTTTTTCCCCCTTTCAAATTAAGTGAAGATATTTTTGTTAGGGTCTTTTTTTTTTTTAAACATAGTTTATTGTCAAGTTGGTTTCCACATAACACCCAGTGCTCATCCCCACAAGTGAGGATCTTTTTAAACCATTAATGTGAGAATTCTTGTTACAGATAGTCCTAAAGACAATGAGAAGTATGAGAATAGGTTCTTTGAGTAACAGTATTTTTGGTCTTGGAAACTGGATATGTGAAACCTAGACACTGATGAGTGTTTCTAGTGAAATATAAATCATTACCTTCTTGGAGAACACTACTTCATCTTTTTTTTTTTTTTAATCGTATTTAAGTTCAACTGGAGATAGTATTATACACTTCTGGAAGAACACAGCCAAGCCAAGAAGAGGGAAAAGGTGAATGCTAGGTAATCGAGAATCAAGTCCATTTACTTTAGCATTCAAGAGCATTACTATTTTGGGTACCTGATTTATTCAGTTGGTTGGTAAGCTCTCTCTCTCTCTCTCTCTCTCTCTCTGTGTGTGTGTGTGTGTGTGTGTGTGTGTGTGTGTGTGTGTGTGTTCACCATGACTAATGATTTTTTTACACACCTTTTCCTCAAAACCTTAGAACCTGACCCTGCTTCGTTTTGTAAAATTGCATGAGGTCAAAACAGTCTAACTCACATTTAGTATTATCAAATCCTTGGTGAATTTACAAAGCCTTGGGGTGTTCTCAAATGCTGAAGAGAATTTCTTAAGCGAGTGATAAATTCAGTTTTGTCTCCTTGACATTTTATTGCATAGTGGTATTGGACTTTTTAATCTGTCTCTATGTAAGAGTTAAGAAATGCCCACCGAAAGTTCCTCTTTGGCACAGCACCTGTCAAACGAAAGGCACTGCAAAGATTCCTCCAAAATGAGAAATTTAGCAAAGAACTAAGCATAAGGGGTAACTGGCATAAGGGGGAAAGCTAGTACTTGTTTCTTTTAAAGTTCTATGCTTAAACTCAGTAGTATGTGAACAGCAACAAGTTATGTGAGGGCTTTCCCACTAGGGGGCAATGGTTACGTCCTGAACAGCATTTACCAGGTATTTTTAAGAATGCATGAACAGGAGAGTTCTGTTCCTGTACTGTGAGAGCGCAATTATCAAAAGCTAAATTGGGAGCCAAATAAAGGAAAAGCCCAAGGTATTCATGCCCAAATAAAACCAATATTCAACATGACTTAGCAGTAATTAACAGGCCCAGTGATAGAGGGGGATCCCACATGTCACTTGTGGTGTCTTTTGTGGTCCTTTCTTATTGAGGAAGCAAAAATGAAATTGGACAAGAGTTGAGCGGTCCTTTGTTTAAATCCTAGCCTCCACTGTCTGGCGCTCCCTTTGCAAAATGAGATCCATAAGTGCCATGTTCGCTTCCTCTTTTACAAGGAGACCAGGGAATTTATTTTAACTTTGGGACTCCCATTTCTTTTTAAAAAGTAACTTCTAGATCCTGAGTACATGTTTTTCAGTAAGCACAGAAAGAAAAAAATAACCCACCAGTGATCTCACCATGCAGGGAGAAACCCATTTGTCTTTTTTATTTTTCCATAGAAAATGGAATCGTGTATACGGTTTCATGTTCTATTTCTACCCTTAACATTGTGTTGAGCAGTGTCCCTGATCAGATCAGGTATGAGATTTCCCTGTCTGTAGAGCCTCACATTTGTGTGATCATCCACTATTTTATTTCATTGGCCCCTGTTGTGAGTACTGAATTTTGTTTTTGTTTTTGCAAATAAAAGTGTCGGTGTGTAGGGGCGACTGAGTGGCTTAGTCGGTTAAGCGTCCAACTTTCGCTTAGGTCATGATCTCGCAGTTTGTGGGTTCGAGCCCCGTGTCGGGCTCTGTGCTGACTGCCAGCTCAGAGCCTGGAGCCTGTTTCAGAGTCTGTGACTCCCTCTCTCTCTGACCCTCCCCTGCTCACGCTGTCTCTCTCTCTCCTAGAAATAAATAAAACATTAAAAAAATTAAAAAAAAAAAGTATCAGTGTGTAAGATTTTTCGGATACCTTCCTAGAAATATAGTTCCTGTGTTAAAGGCTATGGATGTATTTAAGATTTGATACATATTGTCAGATTGCCTTCCAAAAGGAAGTTCCATCACTAGTTTGTGGGATTACCCATGTTTTCACACTGTGAGAAAATCCCATGTTTTAGTTGTATTAATTTGAGAAAGTCAGAAATGGTACATCAATTTGTTTTCCTATTCCTAGCCAGAGAATTCATTTCTGTAATACAAGACATGTACTCTGTAAATATTTTCTCCCACTCTGAGCCAGTCATTTTTTCATTCTCTTAACAGAGCTTTTTGAAGATCAGCAGTTCATAATTGTCACAAAGTCCATTTTAGTAACTTTAATGGATTGTGCTTTTGGTGTCCTCTAAGAAACCCGCCTAACTTATGGTGACAAAGATTTTTTTTTTTTTTTAGAACTTTAATAGTTTCAGGTTTTTACATTTAGGCCTCATCCTTTGAGTGAGCTTTTATATATGGTACATGTAAAGATTATACACCACAGATAGATCAAGTTTTGTTTTCTTTACACTTCTGTTGAAAATCAGCAGACACAATGTTAGTCTGTTTCTAAACTCTTCCATGAGTTTATGTGTGCTTTCATTCATGCTACATTGCCTTGATTCCTGTCGCTTACCGTAAGTCAGTACATCTACTTTGTTCTTTTTCAAAGGCATTTTTGCAATTTTAATTCCTTTGCCTCTCCATTACACATTTTAGAGCCAGCCTGTTGAGAACACAAACACCCTCTTGGATTTTGATGGTAACAGCACTGAATGCACAGACCAGTTCAGGGACAGCATTTGTCCAACCCATGAATATAGCATATTGCCCCGTTTTCTGTAGGTTGTAGAGTTCTTTTATCACTGTTTTTAGTTTTTACCATACAGATCTTACACATAATATTGTTAGCAGTTCAGGGTTTGTGTGTGTGTGTGTGTACTGGGTAATTGGTGCTTATAAAATTTTCCATTTCTAATTGTTCATTGTTTATATCTAGAAATAGAATGGATTTTTCTATATTGACCTTGTATCCTGACATCTTACCAGTTCACTTACGTAGATTTCTAGAAGTTTTCTATTTAGTCATGTTGTCTGCAGATTACTTATAATAAATGTTGTCTTTCTCTATAATCTTTCTAATTTCCTTTCAGATGCCTTTTATTTCTCTTCCTTGTCCTGCCGCACTGGTTAGACCTTCCAGCTGATGGTTAAAGGACTGGTGAGGTCAGTTCTGACACATCCTTGCCTGGTCACCAATATTAGGGGGCAAGCATTCATTTACCATTTACCATTAAGTAGGTTAGTTTTTGGGTTTTTCCAAATGGGCTTTAACAGGCTGAGGAAATTCCCTTTTATTCCTGGTTTTCTGAGACCTGTTAATCATGAGTGGGTTTTGGATTTTGTCAGGTATTTTTTTGCATTTGTTGGAATGATATCTTTTGCTGAAGGACCAGCTTTTCATTTCCAGGCTATCATTAGATTCTTTTGCTAAGTATTTTGCTAAATACTTTGTTGAGTATTTTTTTTTTGCATAAGTGTTCATAAGAAATATTGATCTGTAGTTTCCTTACCTTTTAATATCATTGTCTGGTTAGTGTAATGTTTCCCTCATGAAATAAATTTTCCTCCTCTCCCATAGTATAGAAGAATGTGGATAGAATTCATATAATTTCCTCCCTAAATGTTGGATGGTATTCACCAGTGATGCCATTTGGCCCTCTTTAGTGGAAGATTTTTATCTGAATTCAATCTTTTAAATAGAGTTATGCAGATTATTTCTTCTTGAGCTTTAGCATTTTGACTTTCAAGGAAATTGTCCATTTCATCTAAGTTATCAGATTTATGAGCATAGTTTTTCATAATATTCTGTTTTGTCTTATTCTGCTCAGACTGCTATAACAAAATACCATACACTGTGGGTTTTCTTTTATTCCTCCTTCCCCAATTCCAGTCCTCCCCCTCCCCGCCCTTCCTTTCTCCTCCTCCCCTCCCTCCATTTTTTGTAGTGAAACCAAAGAGTTTATTTCATTTATGGTTAGAAATTCCTCCCCTTCCCTTCATTTAAGGTTAGAAAATGAGATAAAGTTCTTTTATGTTCACTTTTTGCACTTAAAATAGTTTTTATTATGAATCATTTTATTTCTTCATTTCATTTTCATTTCTATTAATGATGACATATGAGAGCTACTAATTTCACTATATTTTAAATGTAGCCATTAACTAGAGCATTTCATAATTCTGCTTTTGTCAGTTGATTCTTTGGTGTTTTGTATAACTATATTGTCTCCATATAATTTCATTTATTTTCCAATATTGAATCTCTTTTCAAATCTCTTATTTTACTTTTCTGCTTTAATTGCAGACACTTCCAAATAATGGTAAATAAAAGACAGATACAAAGTTATTTGCTTTATTCATGGCTGCATGGGGATACCTTTGGTGTTTGTCATTAAATATTATGTGGGCTGTTGATGGAGATAAATACTCTTTACCATGTTAAGGAAATCTCCTTGGTCCTGTTTTACTAAGTTTTTTTTTTAATTGCATGTAATAATATCAAATACTGTGGCTGTCTATTGAGTTTATTTTTTTCCCTTTGACACTACTAAACTGATGGATAATTTTTGTGGCACTTGACTTCTGTATAGTAGAGGACATTGATCTTTTGTTCTTGTATGTAGCTTTCATCAGGATTGGGCCAGCTTCGTAAAATTAAATGACATGGTCTCATCTCTGTCAGTGCTTTACGTCGGTTTTGCTTCTTCTACTCAAGCAAACTCTTGGTAATTCCAGTGGAATGGGGGCGGGGTGGCAAGAGGTAAGGTGATTTTTTTATGGTGGTCACACCTCCAAAAGGTCCTTCTTATATTAATTGAACTCCATCACGGTTATGGTCGTTAAGATTATTGTAGGTAAAGGATTTGCTCCAAATTACCAAATAATATGTTCTGTTAGCATAATCTTGACTTCTACATCAATTAAGCACTTTATTGCTTAAAGGGACCTCAGACCTCATTAAGCCAACCTCCTCATTTGAAAAATGGCAAAATCTAAAGTTCTCCTGTCAAGAGTCACACAGCTGTGAGGCACTCTACAAAGAGAACTGTAATATATGTCCCTTGTGGAAATTGAAATGTATGCCCGCTTTATTCTCTGAATTGCCCAGCAGTCGGCAGAATGGAGCACTGTAACTTGAACTTTTAGTGGTGACATTGTGCTTCTTGGCCTGAATCTAGATCAAACTCTTGTTTATGAGGCAAATGAAGTTTATTTAGTGATGCCTGAAAAGATCCACGGGTGAGATTATAGAATTGTGATCCTAAGTAGCAAAGGACAGGTGGTTAGGATGGGATGGGGTGCCATACTAGGAACCCTGCCAGGCTACGAAAATACTATTATAAAGTCCTTTCCTCCTCTTACCCTGTCTTCACTTCCTCAGCTGGTGGCCAAGTGCTGACCTGTCTTGAGGATAAGTTTATGTGGCTATCAGATGAGAACGGCATCCAACACACTACTCTTTCCACTACATCTACTTACTTCCCTTTCTTCTGTAATGATTTAAGTTTGCACCTCGCCTGCTTTGGAATTAGGGCAAAATTACTTGTAATTGCGTATGATATTAAGGAGACAACACTTGATATAATCAGATACTTTGCAGAGTATATTGTGGTTTTTGTAGTCTTCTTATAAACTCTCACTTGATCCCAGCTACATTTCTGAGATGGTGAAAGAGTATTACTTTCCCCATTTGACCCTTGAAATCAGGCTCGGAGGATGTGACTTGCGCAAAATCTCACCACTGGTCAGCTTGGGCTCACACCCAGTTTTTCTTACTCCGGGTCCCCTTTGTCTTTTGTTGTTTGGTTGGGGGGGGGGTGCTGTATAGTATTATACACGCTGCCTCTTCGATATTAAAGATATTTTTTATTTTGTTTCCATTTGATGATGATGATGATGATAGTTTCACTGTACTAAGGACTTTTTAAATTCTTTTTTCTATCTTTTTCTTTTTGAGAGAGAGGGTATGAGTGACCAAGGGGCAGAGAGAGAGGGGAAGAGATTGAGTCCAACAAGAACACAGAGAGGGAGCAAAAGAGAATCGAGAATCCCACACAGGTTCCACACTGTCATCACAGCCTGAAGCAGGGCTCGAGCTCACCCAATGCAGGGCTTGAATTCACCAACCGTGAGATCATGAGCTGAGCCAAAGACAGATGTGTAACCGATTGAGCCACCCAGACGCCCCTGTACTAAAGATTTTACATAAATTAACTCATCTGATTTTCCTAAAGTAACTTGCCTAGGACTACACAATTAGTAAATAGTAGCGCCAAAGTCTGAATCCTCTTGGGCCACCTCCAGAGCCCACAGTGTTAACAGCTACTTTAGACTGCAAGACAAGCTGTAGACAAACCTTTGCTAGAAAGTAAACAAGCTTAAGGTCCTAATTTAGATGTCAGTGTTCAGGCACCAAAGCAGTTCCCAAAATTCCAGATCAAAATGTCCATTTCCTTACCAATTAATGTTAAGTTTGGCCCTTATTTCTCTCTCAGCAATAAAATTACAGGATTCTAGAACTGGATGAAATTTCAGCGATCAAGGTTAAAACATTTTCTGCATGAATAAGTGTGCCTCTTACCTTTCTCTTGACAGGAGAACATTGAGAGATCATTCCTTGGATTACTGCACAAGCAGCCAGCACTTTTTTTTTTTTTGAGCATCTGAAAGGAAACAAATTCTTTCCTACAAGAGAAATACTAAAAAACTGAATCTCATAGATTGAACTTGGCATAAGCCCCTAAATAAAAAGTGGGAAGTCTGATAATGAGATTCTGACTGAAGTGTGCATGGTGATACAGACGGTGTAGGATAACAGCTTGGGTCCAGGTGGGATCTCTGTGAATCTGGGTAAAGAAGAATCTGGCCCAGTCAGAGCCATTTTTCTAGACAGTCCCATGGGGGCTGAGAAACTAGATTATAATTAGAATACACGAGTCACTTTATCCACATTTGTGTTAAAATCCAAGGGGAGCCTAGTAGCTGTGGGTCTGTGCTTTGCAGTCAAGTGGTCTAGATTCAAGTCCATATCTATCACTGCCATCTTGTGTGCGGTGCTTTGCAAGTGTGTCAGTTTTCTTCTCTATAAAATAATAGGCATACCTAACTCAGGAGATTATTAAATAGGACATTAACTCTATGAAGTACTTAGAAAGTCTGGCATATATTAAGTTCCCAGTAACATAAGCCACTATGATAAATGTCTGACCCTCTTTTCTACCTGATTATCTCACTGGTTTTGAATAAACGCACTGGGGGAAATAACATGTAATGTAGTTCATACAAACTCTCTAACATCCAGACCCAGTTCAACTCAATATGTAAAACACAAATTTCCCCTCAGGATAACATTCTTTACAGACTCAGGCCTCAGGTCTCAGGTCTTCCTCTAAAGTGGGGCCAGCCAGACCACGTGTTTTGCCCCTCACTAGGATCTCACTTGCGTGTGGCTTATGTCATTAGGATACATCTGGGAAAGGAGTATTTATCAGGTCAGTTGGGAGTAAGTCAGGCTTAACTCGGTATTCAGTTAGCCTTAACTGAAATCTGCTTCTCGACGCAAGGAAACCCTGCTGTAATTTACAGACCCCTGAATAGTAGGTCATTGTCTCCAACTCCTTTTTCATCCCCCACGGCTCTTCCCATGGGCCCTCTGTCCCCGTCCGTGGCATGCCAAGGCTCTCTGACACAAGAATAAAGGGTGTTACACAGGGGCATAACTCCTGCATGTCTTAGTTCAGGTGTCAGAGAGTTTTCTCCAAACTAGCACCTAACCAGCTCCCCTTCAGTGAGCCTTGATCACCAATTCCCAGGCCTCCGATTTTCTCCATGCCACTAGTTACTCTCTGAAACTGTGTCAGTCATTCACTTGATAATTATCTGTCTCCCTAATGAGACAGGAAGCTACAAAAAAGAGGCCTTGTTTGACTGCTTAACTGTAGTTTGTCTGCTTAACTGTAGTAACCTGGACCCCAAAACATGCCTGGCACTTAACAAACACTCAAAGAATATTTATTGAATGAATGAATACATCCTCGCTTTTTTATTTGTCCTTTATAACCTTGCCCAAGCCACCCCATGGATGTAAGTTTTAGATTCCTCAGTTAAGTGATGCTAATAATGAGGATGGATTGGGGTAAATCTATGCAAAGACCTAGCATAAGCTATGGCACTAAACAGTAGCTATCATCACGTTGGCACTTTCAGCGATGAAAGTGGTGTGTTGTGGGGCGCCTGGGTGGCTCAGTCGGTTAAGCGTCAGACTTTGGCTCAGGTCATGATCTCTTGTGGGTTTGAGCCCCCCATCGGGCTCTGTGCTGAGAGCTAGCTCAGACCCTGGAGCCTGCTTCAGATTCTGTGTCTCCCTCTCTCTCTGTCCCTCCCCTGCTCACACTGTCTCTCTCAGAAATAAATAAAAACGTTTTTAAAAAGTGGCATATACTGGGTGTTATATGGAAACCAACTTGACAATAAACTATTTGAAAAAAAAAAAGTGGTATGTTGTAACATATTTAGTGAGGGAAATTTTCCCTGAATATAGATTCCAGGTTGACTTTTTTTTTAAGTTTTTTAAAACACTTTTATTCATTATTGAGAGACAAAGAAAGAACATGAGCATGGGAGGGGCAGAGAGAGAGGAAGACACAGAATCTGAAGCAGGCTCCAGGCTCTGAGCTGTCAGCACAGAGCCCGACGCGGGGCTCAAACTCACAAACCACGAGATCATGACCTGAGCCAAAGCCAGACGCTTAACCGACTGAGCCACCCAGGTGCTCCTCTAGGTTGACTTTTATACTCTCAGCACTTTAAAGAGATTACAGTAGTTTCTGTTTTCCATAGTTCCCAATGAGAAGTCTGTTATAGTCTTCTCTTTGTCTCCCTGTAAGTTAGGCGTCATTTTTTGCTGCTCTTTTTAAGATTTTCTCTTTATCAGTGTTTTGTTGTCGTGCTTTTTGTTTTGTTTGCCGTGGGGTTGTGATGTGCTCTGGTATAATTTTCTTCATGTTTTTCCTGCTGGGGTTTGTAGAGTATTTTGTAAGCATCAGACTATAGTTTGTGTCAATTTGGAACATTTTCTTCTAAGAAATTATTTCTTGAATGGTTTTCTCTGTCTTTCCCTCTGCTCTCCTTCTAGGACTCCAATTATACACGTCAGACTTTGTGACAAACTCCCTTACATCACTGTTCATTTACCTTCCCCATCCTTATTCTCTGTATTAAAAAAAATGAATTCTATTGCTTTCTTCAAGTTTACAAGTCATTTCTTCTGCAATATGTGATTGACCTTAACCCCTATCCAGTGAATTTGTTATTTAAGATATTTTATTTTTTCATCCCTAAGGGTTCTATTGGCTTTCTTATTTTTCAACTCCATATGTTAATGGCTTTCCTTAAAATCTCTGAATATATTTACAGTAATTATTTTGACTTCTCTGTCTAGTTATTCCATCATCTTTGTCCTTTGTGGATCTGGTTCTATTGATTGATTTTCCTCCTAGTTATGGCTCACATTTTTTCTACTTCTTGGCATACCTACTCATTTTTTTATCAGTTTCTGGACATCTTGAATCTTTGTTGGACATTCAAATTTTGTTTTCTTCTCTTAAAGAGTATTGGGATTTATTCTGACAAGCATTTATTTGTAGTTCAACTTCATCTCCTCAAGACTTGTTTTTGTGAAGGTTCATAAAGTTGGCCGTGGCACTTCATTATCCAATATGGTAGTCCCTAGGGCACATTTGACTGTTTAAGTTTCAATATAAATTATTTAAATGAATTAAAATTAAGTAAAACTACAAATTCAGTTCCACAGCCCCACTAGACACATTTGAAGTACTCAACAGCCACATATAGCCAATAGCAACTGTATTGGAAATTGCTGGCCTGGAATATTGTTACTCTAGAGATAATTTAGATCTACTCTAAGGCATGATTTTTCTAGGGTCTTTACTGACTGTTCCATGAGAACTCTCTGGTCTGCCTTCTCAGAACCTAAATATATAATTTACATCCCTGGAAATTGTTCAGCTTACAGTTTCCCATACATTCTTAGCTTATAGCGTTGCACTCTATGCTTACATGGCTTGGTATTGGGCAAAGACTGAAAGGGATCAATGCAATTTCTTTTTCATGCACTGGTTCTTTCTCTCCAGAAATCTGCCCAACTCTGCCAGTTATCTTACTTCCCTGGACTCCAAGGTCTGTGTTCATATCACCATCACCTCATCAGGTCTTCCGTGCTCTGCTTTCGATTCTCTTTCCTGCTCTAGTTCCTCCTTCAAGTAGCAAGCCAGGGTAATCACAGGACTTATTAGTTTCCTTTCTCTCATGTTTCAAAGCCCTAGGCAATTGTGCAATAGGACTTTCAGCAATGTCTGAATATTATTGTTCTGTATATTTGATCCAGTATGTTAGTTGTGTATTGTCAGAAGATAGGTCTGGTCCCCGCTCGTCTATGATAACTGGGAGTGGAAGTCCTTGATTCATAAACATTTTTTAAATTTTATTTCCTGTCCTAGTGATTACTCCAAATATAACAGATTCAACTGATTGACTGAATAAGCCAAACTAATTTGTGTTTCTACCACTATTGCACAGAATGATGAAATTATACAGAAGTGTAATTTTGGTAACTTGAACAGTTCTACCCATGTTCTTACTCTGGCTAGAAATGTTTTATATGCCTCTTCGGTCAGTGATGCGTTTTCTACTTGTGTCTTTCACAGTTACACAACTTTTGCTGCATATTTCTTTTATATTTAGATACTTACATATAAAATCTTATTCATAAGGAAGATCAAGGGCAATGACCACCTATTTCAGTGGAAATTCTGAATAACAATAAACTTTGTAATATGTTAACACTCACATGTAAAGGAAAAGATACATACAGTAAGAGGTAGTAGTTCAGAAGCTTCAAATTCATTCATTTCTTATTTTAATGTATCATTTTGATCTCTTCGTTTTTAAATCAATTGTACTGAAGACGTAGAATACATTCTTTTTCTGTTGCTTCCACGCACAGCTCCACAAACTTCACAGACTTAGTAACTCACAGTTGTGCAGGTCAGAAATCTGCATGGTCTTGGCTAATGTCTCTGCTCCAAATCTCACAAGCATGAAATCACTGTGTCGGCTGGCAGGGCTCTTCTCGGGATTTCCAGGAAGAATCTGTGAAATACATCCAGGTTAGTGGCAGGATCCAGGTCCTTGTTCGCTTATGCAACTTGGGCCTTCCTTAGCTCCTGGAGGATCTCCCCATGTGGGTGCCTAGACCTTAGCACCAAAAATAGCAAGCTGAATCCTGAAGTGTTTGGAACCTCTCTGACTTCGTGCTTTGATGCATCCCTTTTTAGAGACATAATTCTCTCCTCTTGAGTGCTCATGTGGTCAGATTGAGCCCATTCAGCTCAGCTGATCCAGGATAATATCCCTGTTTGTGCGTCTGTAAGCTTCATTACATTCACAAAGTCCCTTTTGCCATGTAATATAATACAGGCACAAGTTCAGGTGATTAGGACCTGGACATCTTTGGAGGGAGGGTGTTATTCTGCCTATAACATAAAATATTCAGAGGAAAAAAGTATAATATTTAGAAAGAGAAAGAGCAAAATGATTAGAAATTGATAGATACTAAAGACAGGCAAATTAGTTCTATCATATCCCTAATTTGTGTGTGTAGAAAAAAATACTCTAATGGGATAAATACTTAAAGAAATAATTCAAGGGGCACCTGGGTGGCTCAGTCAGTTAAGCGCCCGACTTAGGCTCAGGTCATGATCTCATTGTTTTTGAGTTCAAGCTCTGTGTCGGGCTCTGTGTTGACAGCTCAGAGCCTGGAGCCTGCTTCAGATTCTGTGTCTCCCTCTCTCTATGCCCCTCCCCCACTTGCATTCTTTCTGTCTCTCTCAAAAATAAATAAACATTTAAAGAAAAAAAAGAAATGATTCAAAGAAATTTTCCAGAAATGAGACCTAAGTCTTTAAGCATAATACATACAGATGTCTGGGAAACTGATATAGAACAAGCCATATCCAGACATATGGATAAAGCTAGTGTGTGTCATAAATGAAGGAAAAACTCATCAGTACCCAATAAAAATGTTAAAGCAAATTATAAAGTGGCGGGGGGGGAATCAAGCTGACCTCAAATTCCCTCAAAATAATATTCAGTGCTAGAGGACAGTGGAGTAATGCTGACAAAATCTTTAAATAAATAAAGTATAATCCAATTATTCTATATCTTTTTATAAGACTTAGTGCTCAGGGGGAAAAAAGTATTTTGGATGTTTTGAAGAAATCATAGATTGCAAAGAAAATTTAATACAAGACACTGATTAAGCAAAAAGAGTTATATATACACTAGTTACTTCAGGTAGCCACTGCTAGCCCTGAAGCTGAAGCATCCAAGTGGGAAATGGTGTTATTCATTTACCTCAATTATTTCTGCAATGGTGAGGAAGCTCTTAGAACCACCAACACTGCCTTATATTCGGAAGCTAGGAATGCACATTGCTGGTGAAGCTACAGAAACCCATGCACCCAGAGTGCCTGCTGCTCCCAGGCTGAGAGCACGCAAGCGCCAGACTGTCAACACTGCAGGACTTCTACAGCTGCTACTGAGGGAAGCACGATATCTGAATGGAAAGCCAGTAGCCAAGACTTACCTGCTTCTGCTACAACTTCCACTGCCAGACACACCTGCTAAAAGCACAATAAAGAAATTTTTCTACCACATAATAGGTGTTGGTGAGAATATGGAGAAAGAGGAACCCTTATGCACTGTTGGTGGGAATCCAGATTAGTGCAGCTCCTATGGAAAACAGCATGGAGGTTCCTCAAAAAATTAAAAATAGAATGACCCTCTGATCCAGTAATCCCACTACTGGGTATTTATCCAAAGACAATGAAAACACTAATTTGAAGCAATATATACACCCTTATGTTTCTTGCACCATTATTTGCAATAGCCAAGATATAGAAGCAACCAAAGTGCCCACTGATAGATGAATGAATGAAGATGTCACACACACACACACACACACACACTATGGAATATTATTCAGCCATAAAAAGAATGAAATCTTGTCATTTGCAACAACATGGGTGGACCCAGAGAGTATAATGCCAAGTGAAATAAGTCAGAGAAAGACAAATACCATATGACTTCACTCATATGTAGAATTTAAGAAACAAAACAAATGAACAAGCAGAAAAAGATGAAAAACACAGATTCTTAAATATAAGAATGAACTGGTGGTTGCCAGGGGAAGTGGGTGGAAGAATGTGTAAAATAGGTGAAGGGAATTAAGTGCACACTTACTAGGATGAGCACTAAGCAAGGCATAGAATTGCTGACTCTATATTGTACACATGAAACTAATGTCACATTGCATTAATTATAGTTAAATTTTTTAAAAAAGAAATGCTTGCCCCATTCTCCCACCTCCCAATTTCCTGCCAAAATGCCCCATAAGCAGAGCCTAAGTGGAAGCCAGATTGCAAACAGATGTAGGAATGTAATATTTAGGCTTCTAGCTCCCAGGGTTCAGAAGAGAACATGGAAACCCGAGAATAAAGCTGAGAGACAACAGACCAATAATTGGCACACTAGACAAATTGCATTACCATCTAAAAACAACAAAACAAAACCAAAAAAGTCACTTCCAGGCAAGATAGGGTAAAGGAAACTAGATTTATCTGCCTGCATAAAGTTTGAAAAACAACAGACAAAACACAGGACAATGGATTTGAAGACACTGGACATCAGGCAACAAAGGACAGTGATCTCTGAGAAAGAAGTCAAACAAGGTGACCCCTATGAGCACTGCAATTTACTGCCCTGGGAGAGTTTCCAGGCTGTGGTAAAATGCAAGGGAACTAGAGTGAAATCTGGAAAACTCGCTGAGGCAATATGGTTCTTCTGAGACCAACGTGGCTACATTCACAGGACAAAAAACTTCAATGGTGACAGCTGTACAAAGAGAAAATCCCAGAGATCTGCAGAAGAACCCCCTTGAGTACTCATCAGAGTACCAACCCACCCATGGTCCATAAGGAAATTATAATTGAGTTCTGCAAAAGCCTCACCAGAAAAGATTAGAGGGACAGGATGACAGAGGGCTGGGAATAGTGTCTGCTCCTGTCAGCCAGGCTTGTAGTTCATGTGGCTTTAAGCAGAGGACTCACTCAGAAAGGTCTCATCTCAACAGTAGAGACTAAGTAATCCTAAACTAAGCACTACTCTGGGCCCACCTAAAAAAAATCACAAAAGCAAGACCACCCCCAAATGAAACTTTTCTCAAGTAACTGAATGGCATCACAGAAGAAAGCTCAAGAAGATTTATAGGAATGCAAAACTACCCAGCACTGACTATGGCAAAAATCACCATGTCTGAAATCCAATCAAAGAAGACCAGGAATGCCAAGAAGTTGTAAAAACACAAACCATGAGGAGAAAAATCAACCAAATGATGTCAACAAAAACAGCTGCAGGAGATAGAGTGCATTAAAATAATTTTTAAATCTGTATTTCATTCATTTTTTTAAGTAATGTTGACACTCAACGTGTAGCTCAAGCTCATGACCCCAAGATCAAGAGTCATATGTTCTTTTCACTGAGCCAGGCAGGCATTCGTTAATATGTACTTTATATGTTAAAAAGAGGGGCGCATGGGTAGCTCAGTCAGTTAAGTGTCCAACTTTGGCTCAGGTCATGATATTGTGGTCGTGGGTTTGAGCCCCATGTCAGGCTCTGTACTGACAGCTCAGATCCTAGAGGCTTCTTCCAATTCTGTTTCCCTCTCTGCCCCTACCCTGCTCATGCTCTGACTCTTTCTTAAAAATAAACATTAAAAAAAATTTTTTTTTAATTAATGAAGATATAAAACAGATTCAAATCACATTCCTAGGGATAGAAACTAAAAGGTCTAAGATGAAAAATATACCAGATGAGATTAATGGTAGACTAAATATTGCAGAAGAAAAGATTAGAACTTGAATTACTAATAGAAATTATTCTAAAGTAAACATAAAGAAAAAATAATGAAAATAGCAGTGAGCTGTAAGACAACATTAAGCAACCTAGTATATGGATAAATAGCATCCATAAGGAAAAGAGAGAGAGCAGGAGACAAAAAAAAAAAAAAGATTTTTTTAAGGAAATCATGTCTGAAATGTTTCCAAATTTGATGAAAATTATAAATACAGAAATCCAAAATGTTTAATAAGCCCCACACGTATGAAATATAAAGGAAGCTAAATCAAGTTACCTCATAATCCAATGGCTGAAAATCAGTGATAAGGAGGAAATATTAAAGGTAGTGGGGAAAGAAAAAACAGTGTTATACAGAGAAACAAAGAAAAGGATGATATCAGATTTCTCATTGGAAATAATGGAAACAAGAAGACACCAGAGCAACATTTTTTAAATACTGAAAAGAAGGGGGGAAAAAACATGATAAACCTTGAATTCTATACCCAGCAAAAATAGCTTTCAGAAACATTGGAAAGTAAAAATTGTCAGAATCAAAATTTTCATGACTCTGGATAATAATAAGTTTTCAGCATTCAAAGGAATTCCAAATTAGGAAAAGGCAACAAAAACATGGCAGTAAAACTTGATGGCATTTCTACTCACTCTGGCCCTATGCATCCCTGGTGCAGAGGCAGTCTTGTGGATGGCAGCCTGCATTCCCACTGGGAGACCCTGGTCCTTGGCTTCAGAGAGAGAGGAGCACACAATATTTTCAAAGAAATATGTTTGTCTGTTCTAACCTGTGTGGGGGTTGCCCAAAAGTCCCTGCCTTCATTTCCCCTAACTGGGAGACCAATCAGGGCAGAAAGGTGGCTGTACAAAGGGAATCACTAATAATCATTGTAAGGCAAATGAACTGCTGCTGCCTGGGCAAAAGATTACAGCAGCAGCAAGCAATAGATGTGCCAAAAGTGTGGAAGGAAAAGCTGGGAAGAGGGCTTTAATTAGGTCATTCAAAAGTGACTACATATACTGAGGAATTAAGAAAACCATGCACATGCCCAAAGCAGGATGTGTGATTAGAAAATACGTGGAGGGGTGCCTGGGTGGCCCAGTGGTTAAGCGTCTGATTTCTGCTCCGGTCATGATCTCACAGCTCATGAGTTCCAGCACCACATTAGGCTCTGTGCTGACAGCTCAGAGCCCGGAGCTTGCTTCAGATTCTGTGTCTCCCTCTCTTTGTGCCTCTCCCCTGCTCACACTCTGTCTCTCTCTCTCTCAAAAATAAATAAACATTTAAAAAAAAAAAAGAATGAGAATGACTCTCTACTTTTAGAAAAGACTTGGAAAGAAACTACACTTTCACCCCTAGCTAATCTCTAGGCTCAGCAGAAGCAAGAAGTAGAGGCTCAGAGTTGTAAATGGCTTGTCAAAGCACTGAAGGAGTGAGTGCCCCAACACATACTGAGAATGTTTTTCCCATTTCTTCTTTTTTTTCCCCCTCTTTTTTCCTTGGTTCTAGACATTCAAAGAAATCACTGTCAAAACCCCAACTGATTTCAATCTAAAGGGTTGAGAAATTTCACATGACAAAGGCTTCAGAATTTCACATAAAAGAGGCTTCAGAAATTTCACATGACAAAGAATATGGACTTTACAGCAATCATTTTTAAAGGCCACTAAAAAACGAAATGGCTATAGTCCACAGCTAACAACAAGATAAACCCTAAAATAGGGGGCAGGGGGAATCTGATTTCCAGAGTTGCCATTGTATATTCAAAATGTTCAGTTTTCGACAAAAATTAGGGAGCCTATGAAGAAACAAAAATGGATGGCCCATTCACAGAAGGAATTAGCAAAAACTATCTGAGGAAGCACAGACATTAAATTTATTAGATGAAGGCTTTAAATAAACTGTTTTACATGTACTCAGAGAGCTAAAGGAAGCCATAGATGAAGTGCTAATAGGAACAGGGAGAATATCTCAATGAAGAGCAAATATCAATAGACACAAGTTGGGGATGTCTGAGTGTCGCAGTTGGTTGAGCATCCAACTTTGGCTCAGGTCAAGATCTCACAGTTCATGAGTTCAAGCCCCGCACCAGGCTGTCTGCTGTCAGCGCAGAGCCTGCTTGGGATCCTCTATCTCCCTCTTTCTCTGCCCTTCCACCATTTACACTCTATCTCCCTCTCTCAGAAGTTAATAAACATTAAAATAATAATAAAGAGGCACACATTATAAAAAGGAACAAAACAAAAGTTCTGGAACTATAGAGTACAATAATTGAAATGAAAAAAATCACCATATTGAGTAGGTGGAAGAAACATCAGCACACTTGAAAATAGGTCAACTGAAATCCAACATGAGGAACAGAAAGAAAAAACAATTAAAAAAAAAAAAAAAAAGCCCAAACCTTATGGTTTGTGTCAGTACATACGAAGCTTGGAAGTCACCACTCCATCATTTCATAAAGTAAAAAGCTGAACAAACTGAAAAATCAACAAATCTTACATCCCTAAGAGAAGGGAGGGCACTGAGCTAACCCCTACCCCCCAAATCGGAGAGATTGGCAGGCAAATACAGAGAATCATAGTTTTCTGGAGTAGAAACTGATGAGCTAAAGCTTTCCCAGGAACCAGTGCTGGGGGTAGGAAAACCTGACAGTAACTGATGAAATTCTGAAGGGTCAGTGTGGACCACTCTGAGAGTTTAAACTCCAGGGAAACCAATCACTGGGAAGTCCTCACCTTTGTGAGTTTTACCTCCTGGATTTCTACCATGTTTGTGCAGTGAATATTGGAGAAAAATCCACTTGTGCCTAGTGAGGGGAGGGGGAATGGAACCATTTTAGAAGAGGCCTGACCATTCTGTTCTTAACAAGGTCTACCTTCAAGAGAAACTATTTAACCAAACCTATACCTGTCTTTTTTTTTATTTAATCAGAGCTTAATTGACCTCAAGGAAGGAAAACACCCAATCCCAGATGACTCTAGTCTTCTACATGCAGGCTAGAGGGAAGGGAGGGGGAAAGGGAACTACTCAACCCCCTTCTAGACTTACACATAGGAGACAGAAAATACCCAATGTTAGCCCACTGTAGCCACCCTGTCTCACCGAGGGGGGTGGCACTGAAAATCACGTGTGAAGGTCACAGTCTAGAAGCATAGCCTCACTGAAAGACTGAGACCTAATCATAGGGCTATAGACTATTTCCCCTTACCTACACCTTACCAGCACATTCCTTAAGGCTTATTTACAGCAGATTCTTTTACTGAGTTCACCATGCTCAGTTATTAAAAAAAAAAAAAATTACCAAGACATACTAAAAGGCAAAACACAGTTTGAAGACTCAGATATGGCAGGGATGTTGGAAATTTCAGGCTGGGAATTTAAAACAATTAGGATTAATATGCTAAAGGCTCTAATAGATACAGTAGACAACATGCAAGCAATGAAAGCAGAGAGGTGGAAATTCTCATAAAGAACCAAAGAAGAAATGCTCAAGACCAAAAACACTGTAACAGGAATGGGGAATGCCTTTGATGGCTTTATAAGTAGACTGGACAGAGCTGAGGAAAAAACCCTCAGAGCCTGAGATCTTAATAGAAACCTCCAAAACTGCAAAGCCAACAGTCAAAAAACTGAGAGTTTCTCCAAATTGGAGAAACACCAAGCCACTAATGCAGGAGGCTCAGAGAACATGAAGCATGATAAATACCAAAAAACTATACCTGGGTAAGTGGCGCCTAGGTGGCTTAGTTGGTTAAGTGTCGGACTTCTGCTCAGGTCATGATCTCACGGGTTCATGAATTCAAGTGGGGAGCAGGGGGCCAGGAGCCTGTGTCTCCTTCCCTCTCTGCCCCTCCCCTACTCATGCTCTGTCTCTTTCCCTCAAAAACAATAAATAAACATTTAAAATTTTGAAAAAAACTATACCTGGGTACATCATTTTCGAAAAACAGAAAATAAAAGAAAATCCTGAAAAAAGCTAGAGGGGGAAAAGAAAACCTTACATATAAAGGAACAAAGATACATCTAAACACAATACTTCTCCTCAGAAACCATGCAAGCATGAGAGTGATGTGAAATATTTAAAAGATTCAGAGAAAAACCCTAGCACCCTAGAAAATTCTGTATCCTGTGAAATTATCCTTCAAAGGTGAAAAGGAAATAAAGACATTCTCAAACAAACATTGAGGGAATTTGTTTCCAGTAGACCTGCCTTGCATAAGGTGCTCGTACTACCCAAGAAATAGCATACTGTTATTTGAAGGAAGGCACAGATTAGTTGTATGTGTATATTGCAAACTCTAGGGCAATCACTGAATAAAAGATACAGAAGTAATATGTTAAAGAAAAAAAAGGAGAGAAAATGGAATTATATTAATGTTTAATTAAAATGACATAAAGCAGAGGGGCACCTAGGTGGCTCAGTCAGTTAAGTGTCTGACTCTTGATTTTGGCTCAGGTCATGGTCTCACAGTTCATGAGTTCAAGCCCCTCATCAGGCTCTGTGCCGACAGTGCAGAGCCTGCTTGAAATTCTCTCTCTCCATTTCTTTCTGCCTCTCTTCTGCTCTCTTCTCTCAAAATAAATAAATAAACTTAAAAAAAATGACATAAAGCAGAAAAAGATTGGAAGCAAAAAATAAAAACAAAGACAACAAATAGATAAAGGGAACAGATATGGTAAATATTTATCCAACTATATTAATAAGCACTTTGATGTGTATTTGTTTTTGAGAGAGAGACAGAATGCAAGTGGGGGAGGGACAGAGAGAGGGAGACACAGACTCTGAAGCAGGCTCTGGGCTCTGAGTTGTCAGCACAGAGCCCACTGTAAGGCTCAAACTCAACCACAAGATCATGACCTGAGCTGAAGTTAGACACTTACCTGAGCCACTGATGTGCCCCTCAATAATCACTTTAAATATAAATGGTCTAAATGTGCCAATTGTCAGAGTAGATCAAAAAACAAGACCCAACTATATGTTGTCTAAAAAAAATTTTTTTAACTTATTTTAGGGGCACCTGGGTGGCTCAGTCAGTTAAGCAACCGACTCTTGATCTCAGTCAGGTCATGATCTCACAGTTTTTGAGCTTGAACCGCACATCAGACTCTGTGCTGACGGCATAGAGCCTGCTTGGATTCTGTCTTTCCTTCTCTCTGCCCCTCACCTGCTTGTGCTTTCTCTCTCTCAAAATAAACTTTTTTAAAAAAGGATTAAAAAAACCTTATTTTAGGGGCGCCTGGGTGGCTTAGTCAGTTAAGCGTCCGACTTTCGCTTAGGTCATGATCTCACGGTTCGTGGGTTCGAGCCCCGCGTCGGGCTCTATGCTGACTGCCAGCTCAGAGCCTGGAGCCTGTTTCAGAGTCTGTGACTCCCTCTCTCTCTCTGAACCTCCACTGCTCACGCTGTCTCTCTCTCTCCCCTAGAAATAAATAAAACATTTAAAAAAAAAACTTATTTTAAATATAAAATCAAAGATAGGTTAAAAATAAAGGGATGGAGAAAAATATACCATGCTAACTCTAAATCAAAGAAAGTGGGAATAGCAGCATTAATTTCAGACAGAGAAGACTTTATAAAAAGGGAGGTTTTAAGGGATAAAGAAAGGCATTACACAGTAGGTACTAAAGGGATCAATTCTCCAAGAAGACATAACAATCCTTAACATGTATGCACCAAACAACATCAGACAAAAACAGTGCTTCAGGGAGAAACTGATGTATCATTATTATAGCTGAAGACTTTAACACACCTGTGTCAGAAATGGACAGATCCATTGGCCTGCAGAAGACCAATGAATACATAGTAGAAATCAACAACACCATGGATCAACTGGGTATAATGGCCATCTATAGATTACTTCATCCAACAACAGAATACACATTTTTCTCAAGTTCCTATGGAGCATTCACCAAGATAGACTACAAGAATGTGGCCATAAAACACACTTTAACAAATTTTGTGGAATAGAAATCATATGATGACTGCTCTTGGACCATAGTGGAATTAAACTAGAATTTAATAACAAAGATAGCTGAAATATCCACAAATACTCAGAGATTAAACAACACACTTAAAAGTGACACATGGATCAAAGAGGAGATCTCAAGACAAACTTAGAAATATTTGACCTAAATGAAAATGAAAACACAAGTTCTCAAGATCTGTGGTATACAGGGAAAGCAGTGCTTAGAAAGAACTTTATAGTATTGAATGCACATATTAGGAAAGAAGAAAGATTAAAAATAATCTAAGTTTTTACCCTAGGAAACTAGAAAAAGAAGTACAAGTTAAATTCAAATTACACCAAATAAAATAAATAAAAAAAATTAGAAATCAATGAAGTTGAAAGCAGGAAATTAAGAGAAAGCCAATGAAACAAATAGCTGGTTCTTTGAAAAAATCGATACAATCAATAAGCCTCTAGCCAGTTAATTAAGAAAAAAAAGAGAGGACACAAATTACTAATATCAAAAATGAAAGAGAGAAAATTAATACAGATCCCATGGACATTAAATGGACAATAAAGGAATACTATGGGGATGCCTGGGTGGCTCATTCAGTTAACATCCAACTTCGGCTCAGGTCATGATCTCACAGTTTGTGGGTTCAAGCCCTGCGTCGGGTTCTGTGCTGACAGCTCAGAGCCTGGAGCCTGTTTCAGATTCTGTGTCTCCTTCTCTCTCTGTCCCTGCCCCACTCCTGCTCTGTCTCTCTCTGTCTCAAAAATAAATAAACTATAAAAAAATAAATAAAGGAATACTATGAACAATTCTCTGCCCACATTTGACAATCTAGACGAAATGGATGAATTTCTTGAAAGGTGCAATCTGCCAAAACTCACACAAGAAGAGATAAAGCATCTGAATAGGCTTATATCTATTAAAGAAATTGAATCTAAAATTAATTCCCTTAAACAAATGGTATTGGGAAAACTGGACAACAACATACAGAAGAATGAACCTGGACCACTCTCTTACATCACACACAAAAGTAAAATCAAAATGAATGAAAGACCTAAATGTGAGACAGGAGACCACCAAAATCCTAGAGGAGAACAGAGGCAGCTACCTCTTTGACCTCGGCTGCAGCAACTTCTTACTAGATATGTAGCTGGAGGCAAGGGAAACAAAAGCAAAAATGAACTAATGGGACTTCATCAAGATGAAAAGCTTCTGCACAGCAAAAGAAACAATCAACAAAACTGAAAGGCAGTCTACAAAATGGGAGACAATATTTGTAAATGACATATCTGGTAAAGGGTTAGTATCCAAAATCTATAAAGAACTTCTCAAACTCAACAGACAAAAAACAACCCAGTTAAGAAATGGGGAAAAGACACGAATAGACATTTTTCCAAAGAAGACATCCAGATGCCTAGAAGACACATGAAAAGATGCTCAACATCATCAACATCACCAGGGAGATACAAATCAAAATCATGATGAGATAACAACTCACACCTGTCAGAATGGCTAAAATTAAAAATACAAGAAACAACAAGTGTTAGCAAGGATGCAGAGAACGGGGAACCCTCTTGCATTGCTGCTGGGAATGCAAACTGGTGCAGCCATTTTGGAAAACAGTATGGGAGTTCCTCAAAAACTTAAAAATAGAACTACCCTATGATCCAGAATTGCACTACTAGGTATTTACCTAAAGGATACAAACATACAGATTTGAAGGGGTACATATACCCAATGTTTATAGCAGCATTATCCACAGTAGTGAAATTATGGAAAGAGCCAAAATGTCCTTCCACTGATGAATGGATAAAGAAGAGGTGGTGTATGTATGTGTGTGTGTATACATACATATATAATATATAATATATATAACATATATATATGTATTGGAATATTACTCAGCCATCAAAAAGAATGAAATCTTGCCATTTGCAACAATATGGATGGAGCTAGAGTGGATTATACTAAGCAAAATAAGTCAGTCAGAGAAAGACAAAAATCATGATTTCACTTATATATGGAATTTAAGAAACAAAACAGATGAACATATGGGAAAGGGGCAGAGAGAGAGAGAGGGAAACAAACCATAAGAGCCTCTTTACTATAGAAAACAAACTGAGGGTTGATGGAGGGAGGGAGGTGTTGAGCACTGGCTGTTATATGTAAGTGATGAATCACTAAATTCTACTCCTGAAAACAAAAACAAAAATAAGTAAATACATAAACTGCTTTGTACATAAAAATAAGATAAAACAAAACAAAATTAAATTAAATTAAGCCTTCCAAAAGAGAAAGTACCAGGCCAAGACGGGTTCACTTGTAAACATAGTTAAAACATATCAATTCTCTAGAATCTCCATCAGAACATAAAAGCACAGCGAATTCTTCCTAACTCATTCTATGAGCCCACCATGACTTACTTAAAACCAAATACCAAATACCAAAACCAGACAAAAGCATTAGAAGAAAATTGCAAACCAATATCTCCTATGCACATAGACACAAGAATCTTTAAAAAAAAAAAAATTAACAAAACATATCCAACAATGTGTAAAAAGGGTTATGTACCACAAACAAGTGAGATTTATCCCAGGTATGAAAGGCTGTTCACATTAGAAAATCAATTCATGTAATCCATAAGATCAACAAGCTAAAGACAAAAAATAACATGATCATATCAATAAATGTAGAAAAAGCATTTGACAAAATCTAATACCCACTCATGATAAAAACTCGAACATCCTCAACTCAATAAATAATATCTGCAAAAACCCTACAAATAGTATCATACTTAATGGTGAGAAATTTGCAGCTTTTCTTCTAAGATCAGGTATAAGGCAAGAATGTGCCCTCTTACTACTTCTTTTCAATATTGTACTGAAAGTTCTAGGTAATGACATAAGGCAAGAAAAGGAAATAAAAGGTATACAAACTGGGAAGGAAAAAATAAAATTGTCTTTGTTCTTAGATGAAATGACTATCTATGTAGAAAATCCAAAATAACCACACACAAAACTCCTGGAACTAAGAAGCAGTTATAGCAAGATTGCAACATAAAAGGTTAATATACAAAAGGCCATCACTTTCTATATACCAGAAGTGAGCAAGAGGAATTTGAAATTTGAAAACACAACATGACTTCTTAGCACCTAAACATAATGAAATATTTAGGTATAAATCTAGCAACATATATGCAAGATCTATATGAAGAAAACTGTAAAAATCTGATAAAAGAAGTTAAGGCAGAACTAAATAAATGAAGAGCTACTCGATTTTGATGGATGGGAAGACTCAGTATTGTTGAGAATACAGTGCTTCCCAACTTGATCTATACATTCAATATATAGATTCAATACGTTGCTAATCAAAATCCCAGCAAGTTATTTTGTGACTATCGACAAACTCATTTTAATATTTATATGGATCTGTAAAAACCCCAGAATAGCCAACACAATATTAAGCATAAGAACAAAACTGGAAGACTGTCACTAGCCAACTTCAAGATTACTAAAAATCAAAACTAATCAAGACAGTGTGGTATTGGTGAAAGAACAGATGGAATAGTAAGCCTAGAAATAAACATATATAAATATAGTGAACTAATCTTTGACAAGAAACAAAGGCAATACAATGGAGAAAAGACAGTCTTTCCAACAAATGGTTCAAGAACAACTGATATCCATGTAGAAAAAAACTGATTCTAGAGACAGACTTTATATCCTTCACAAAAGTTAACTCAAAATGGATCACAGACCTACATGGAAAACACAAAATTATAACACTAGCAAACGCATTTGGCAATGACTTTTTAGCTACAACAGCAAAGTCTCAACCCATGAAGGAAATAACTGATAAGCTAGACTTCATTAAAATAAAAAAAATCCTTTTTTTTGAAGTACATTGTCAAGGAAATGAAAAGACAATCCACAGACTGGGGAAAAGATATTTCAAAAGACATATCTAATAAAGGGCAGTTTGGCAAAATATAAAAAGGACTTTTAAAACTCAAGTAAGAAAATAAACAATCTGAATTTTTTTTTAATTAGCTAAAGACCTTAACAGACACCTCACCAGAAAAAGATACACAGATGGAAAAAGAAGGATATGAAAAGATGCCCCAAATCATATGTCATCAGGGAAATGCAAATTAAAACAACAATGAGATACCACCACATACCTATTAGAATGGCCAAAATCCCAAACACTGACAAATGGTGGCAATGATGTGGAACTCACCAAGAGGAAGTCTCCTTTATTGCTGGTGAGAATGCAAAATGGTACAGCCACTTTGCACTGGAAGTTTGGCAGTTTCTTACAAAACTAAATACTTTTAGCATATGATCTAGCAATTGCACTTCTTGGCATTTAATCAAAGGAGTTGAAAATTTATGACCACAGGGGCGCCTGGGTGGCTTAGTCGGTTGAGCGTCCGACTTTCGCTTAGGTCATGATCTCGCGGTTCGTGAGTTCGAGCCCCGCGTCGGGCTCTGTGCTGACTGCCAGCTCAGAGCCTGGAGCCTATTTCAGAGTCTGTCACTCCCTCTCTCTCTGACCCTCCCCTGCTCGCGCTGTCTCTCTCTCTCCTTGAAATAAATAAATAAATATATATATATAATATATATATATATATATTATATATATATAAAAGAAAATTTATGACCACACAAAATCCACACAGATGTTTCTGGCAGCTTTATTCATAACTACCAAAACTTGGAAGCAACTAAGAGGTCCTTTGGTAGGTGAATTGATAAGTAAACTGTGGTACATCCAGACGATGAAATATTATTCAGTCATTTTAAAAAAGTGAGTTTTGAAGCCATGACATGGAGGAATCCTAAATCAATATTACTAAGTGAAAAAAAAATCTGAAAGGCTATAAATTGTATGATTCCTTTTATACAACATTTCAGGAAAGGCAAAACTATAGAAACAGTTAAAAAAAAATCAGTAGTGATATCAGTGTTTAGGGGTGAGCAGGCTGAATTAGAAAAACGGAGAGGATTTTTAGGATAGTAAAAACACTCCATATGATAACATAATGATGGATACATGTCATTTTACACTTGCCAAAACCCATAGAATGTACAGAAAGAGTCATTCCTAATGAAAACTATGGGTTTTAGTGCTAATGATGTATCAGTATACGTTCCTCAACTGTAGCAAATGTACCACTCCGGTGGAGAATGCTGACAATGGGGGAGGCTGTGCATGTGTGAGGACAGGGTTACATGGAAAATCTCCGTCCCTGCTAGATATTGCTGTGAACCTAACTCTGCTCTAAGAATTAAAGTCTATTAAGAAAGAAGGAAGGAAGGAAGGAAGGAAGGAAGGAAGGAAGGAAGGAAGGAAGGAAGGAAGGAAGGAAGGAAGGAAGGAGAAAATGAACAGAGAGTAAGATACCTGTAGGATGCCATCCAGCATACCATCTTGTCCATAATGGGAGTCCTAGAGAATATGTGAAGAAATGATGGCCAAAAACTTTCCAAATGTGGTAAAAGGCACAAATTTATACACCAAAGAAGTCAATGAACTCCAAAATGATAAAGCCAAAGAAATCCACATTGCAACACATTATATTCAAATTGTCAAAAGCCAAACACAAAGAGAATAAGAAAATCTAGACAAATGTTGATTTTAGATCAAAAACCATGGAGACAAGAGAACAGTAGGATAACATTTTTTTTAAATTTTTTTTTTAATGTTTTATTTCTTTCTAGGAGAGAGATAGAGAGACAGCGTGAGCAGGGGAGGGTCAGAGAGAGAGGGAGTCACAGACTGAAACAGGCTCCAGGCTCCGAGCTGGCAGTCAGCACAGAGCCCGACGCGGGGCTCGAACCCACGAACCACGAGATCATGACCTAAGCGAAAGTCGGACGCTTAACCGACTAAGCCACCTAGGCGCCCCGGATAACATTTTTATGGGATGCTGCAAAAGCAGTGCTCAGAGGAAAATTTACTACTATAAATCTCTACATTACAAAAGAAGAAAGGGGTGCCTGGTTCATTAGGCAACATGATTATAGTAATAGCTATTGGATACATACAAATATATACTATGATGTATTAACTCCAATAATATTGAAATGAACAATTAACATGTTAATTATTGTGGTTGTGAAGACAAGGGAGAAAAGTAAGAGATAGGGATGGTATGCTACCTTATTTTTACTCATGAACATTTATCAGATTAAGTTGATAAGACAAGTGATAGATGTACAACAATATCTAAAACTACAAAGATAAACATAAAGAGGATATGATTGGGATGCCTGGGTGGCTCAGTCTGTTAAGCGTCTGACTTCGGCTCGGGTCATGATCTCACAGTTCGTAACTTCAAGCCCCATGTCAGGCTCTGTGCTGACAGCTCAGAGCCTAAAGCCTGCATGGGATTCTATGTCTCCCTCTCTTCCTGCCCCTCCCCCCACTCACACTCTGTCTCTCTCAAAAATGAATAAACATTTAAAAGAAATGTAAAGAGAATGTGATTAACTAAAAAATGATTAGTAGAGTAAAAGCTGGAAGAGAATGATAGTAATTTTATTATTGTTCTTTTCTGAGCATTAAAAGAAATTGAAGAAAGAAGAAATGGAGGACTAAAGAAATTATATACAAATGTATAGTTACAAAAGAAACTAATTGAACAAAAATAAAATTTCTAAATTATAAAATGAAATATAAAACAGAGAACTATGGTGAAAGATATTTTGAGATATCAAATAGAAAGCATGATATATAATAACAATATTCAATCCAAACACACTTATATTATTAAGGGATATAAATGTGTTAAACAGGGCACCTGGATGGCTCAGTCAGCTAAGCATCCAACTCTTGATTTTGGCTCAGATCATGATCTCTGGGATTCATGGGATTGAGTCCTGCATTGGGCTTTATGCTGACAGCATGGAGCCTACTTAGGATTCTCTCTCTCTCTCTCTCTCTCTCTCTCTCTCTCTCTCCATTTCTCATGCTTCCTACCCCCTCTCTCTCAAAATAAATTTTAAAAACTTTAAAAAATAAATGTGTTAAACTATTGTAGTAAAAGAAAAAAATTATGATTAGATCCTAAAGCAAAGACTAGTTTTTGCTGTTATATGACACACCTAAAAGAATGTGATTCGGAGAGGTGGAAAATTAAAAGGGTAGGTAAAGGTATACTATGAAGTTACAACTAAACAAATACCACTACCCCAACAAAAAGCATGATCATGATGTCAGTATCAGAATGATTTGAACCAAGGACAAAATTATGGCCGCGTCATTATGATAAAGACACAATTACGAATATCTGTGAATCAAAAAATGAAGTATCGGGGCACCTGGGTGGCTTAGTCGGTTAAGCGTCCGACTTTCGCTTAGGTCATGATCTCGTGGTTCGTGGGTTTGAGCCCCGCGTCGGGCTCTGTGCTGACTGCCAGCTCAGAGCCTGGAGCCTATTTCAGTCTGTGACTCCCTCTCTCTCTGACCCTCCCCTGCTCACGCTGTCTGTCTCTCTCTCTCTCCCTCCTAGAAATAAAAATAAAACATTAAAAAATTTAAAAAAAAAATGAAGTATCAACCTTAAAAAAAAAAAAAAAGGAGATAGAGGGGTGCGTGAGTGGCTCAGTCAGTTAAGCATCCAACTTTGGTTCAGGTCATGATCTCACGATGTGTGGATTCAAGCCCCGCTTTGGGCTCGGTGCTGACAGCCAGCTCAGAGCCTGGAGCCTGTTTCAGATCCTGTGTCTCCCTCTCTCTCTGACCCTCCTATCTCTCTCTCTCTCTTTCTTTTTCTCTCTCAGAAATAAATAAAACATTAAAAAAATATTATAAAAAAGAGATAGAAGAAATAAAATAGTTAGGGGTGGGAAATGTTAACTGACTTCTTGAAATCCATGACACATAAAGATGGAGAAAATATTAAAACATAAGTGACATTACTATTAAGGGAGTTCCAGTAGACACATGGATCTGATGTTAAGAACGCAGAAACTACACCTCCTTTTCTTTTCTTCTTTTTTTAATGTTTTATTTTTTTTTTGAGACAGAGATAGATACAGCGTGAGTTGGGGAGGGTCAGAGAGAGAGGGAGTCCCAGAATCCAAAGACAGGCTCCAGGTTCTGAGCTAGCTGTCAGCACAGAGCCCGGCAAGAGGCTTGAGACCACTGACCTGAGCTGAATTCAGACGCTTAACTGACTGAGCCACCCATGCGCCCCGCTACACCTCCTTTTCAAATACTCATGGAACATTCTCTAAAAGAAACCATATATCAGGTTTCAAAGAAAACCTAAAAAAAAATCTCCAAACTAAAAGTAATATAAAAACATACTCTGATCAGGAAAAAGTCTTAAATACCCAAGTTAATAAAAAAGAAAGTAAGTATCAAATGTAAGACTTTAGGAAAAAATGAAGAGTGGTGGCTAATGAGTATAGGGGGAGAAAAATCCAAAATTAGATTGTGGTGGTGGTTGCACAAGCCTCTGAATGTAATAAAAACACTGATTTGTGAACTTTTAACGGATTAATTGTAGAGTATGTGAATTATATCTCAATTAAGCTGTTAAAAGAAGGATGTAAGAATAATACAGTTGGGTAGGAAGAATGAAATTTAAAAATCAGTAAAATAGGATTCCGGAAAGATGGCGGAGAAGTAAGGAGCTCCTTACTTGCACTGGTGCCCACACCTCACACAGAAAAGATCTGAAGCCATCGGAAACCTTACAAAACCCGAGAGACTGGGAGAAAAAGGACGCAGAATCCACTGAGAAAGCCTTCTAACGTGAGTGCGAACGGGGGAAGATAAAATCGGGCCGGGATCGGAGACTCCAGGGTCGGAGGCGATCCCCCTCTGTGGGGAGTGAGGGGAAAAAGAGAGAGTCCGAAAGAGAAAAATTTACGCTTGGGGTAAAACCTCCGCTCGGGGCATAGAAAGACCCTGCGCGCCAAATACCTGCACGCCAGGTCCCCTCGCGCCAACTGGTCCCGGAGGGGCTGAGCTCGCGGACTGCTCCTTTGTGCTGGCTCCCGGCGGCTGCACTTCTAGGGCAGCGGGCGCGCCTGCCGCCATTGTCNGGGGAAGATAAAATCGGGCCGGGATCGGAGACTCCAGGGTCGGAGGCGATCCCCCTCTGTGGGGAGTGAGGGGAAAAAGAGAGAGTCCGAAAGAGAAAAATTTACGCTTGGGGTAAAACCTCCGCTCGGGGCATAGAAAGACCCTGCGCGCCAAATACCTGCACGCCAGGTCCCCTCGCGCCAACTGGTCCCGGAGGGGCTGAGCTCGCAGACTGCTCCTTTGTGCTGGCTCCCGGCGGCTGCACTTCTAGGGCAGCGGGCGCGCCTGCCGCCATTGTCCTCCTGCGGGCTCGGGCCCCTGGAAGAGCCGCGCGGACACCGGGCGTCCGCGCTCCTGGCTGCCTGGAGCTCTAGAGGGAAGGCAAAGGGCTAAAAACTGGGAGATTTGCCTGTGAGTTCGTGTTTCGGGTGATGAGCCATAGAGGGACCTGGTTTTCATCACTCCAGCGGGCTCAACGCACCCGGCAGGCAAGACCCCGCCCATGCTCGCCAGCCCAACACAGAGACTGAAGCAGCAATTCTGACTCCACCCCCAGAGCTCGGCAGGGGGCCTGGAATTGCCCCGAGGGGGTGGCCTGGGAAGTTATGTCTAAGGCAATTTCAGCGGGGCACGCGGACTGGGATTTGGAGACTGGGACTGGCCTGGGTTGAAGAGTGCAACCAACTTCGGCTGCGTCCCCAGTACAGGGAGTTTACATGCCCAAAAAACCGAGGTGCAGCGCTTGGTTCAAGGAGGGACTGAAGCACCGCCACTCTCCCCACAACCGCCAAGGCAGAAATCAGGCCTGAGGCATTGGGTCACACCACGCCAATCCCTGCTTGAGAGCTGCCCTCCTCCCTTTTTTTTTTGTTTTTTTTTTTTTGTTTTTTGTTTTTTTTGTTTCTTTCATTGTTTTTTCCCCAGAACACTGACCTGATTAAATCTGGTCACCCAGCTTGCTTAAACAATCACATTTAGTCCATTCTGTAGATGTAAATTCTACACCTACCTATATTTTCATCTCTTTCTCTCAGGAGTAATTAGACTATATAGTTTCTCTGGATAACACCAGCGTCCTTCTCTCACAGATCCAACCATATTCTACCCTTTAGCTCTGAAAAAAGCTTCTTATCCTTTCTGCCTGTTCATTCTATTTCCAATTTTGCCTCATCCCCGCCCTGTCTTCACTCTCTTTCTCTATGCTCTTCAACCAGCACTGCATACACACGGCTATTTAACTATAGCTGGGAAAACCGGTTATATGCTTTAAAACGTTCTTTGTCCATCGGTTTTCTTCTCTCTTCCTTTTCTTTTCTCCTTTTTGACCCTTTTATGTATTTTATACCCTCCCTCCTCCGTCTTTTCTCTTAACTTTTTTGTTTTCCCTCTCAGTTTGCGTGTTAGTTGAATTAGTCTGTGCGTTTGGGTGCTCCTGCTCCCTGTATGTTTGTCTGTCTGTTTTCTTATCCAGGGCTACCTCAAGAAACAAGGCAGAGTACACGAAGTGGAGAGTAGGAAGTATCACTACGAGTAGGAAAATAAAATAACCAAGGTCCCAACAAGAGAGACCAAGAGATACCATTCAAAAAACACTCTCTGAAAGGATAGGCCCTGGACAGTCAAAGAGTCTTCTTGGATACAGCAGCGGTCATAGGTGCAGAGAGCATAACAGGTCTTTAAAACTAACAAGAGCCAGAAAGGTAACTAAAATGACGAAATGAAAGAGCTCTCCTCCAAAGAAACTCCAAGAAGAAATGACAGCTAATGAACTGCTCAAAACAGATATAAGCAGCATAACTGAACAAGATTTTAGAATAATAATGATAAAATTAATAGCTGGGCTTGAAAAAAGCATAGGGGACATCAAAGAAACTATGGCTACAGACAGATGGAAAATAAAAATAGGCATGAAGAATTAAAAAATGCGATAAATGTGATACATAATAAATTAGAGGCCTCCAATGTACGGATTGAAGAGGCAGAAAAGAGAATAAGTGATTTAGAAGACACCATTATAGAAAAACAAGAAGCTGACAAAAAAAGAGACAAACTGATCCAGGACCATGAAAGAAGAGTTCGAGAGCTCAGCGATACGGTCAAACGCAACAATATCTTTATCATAGGAATCCCAGAAGACGAAGAGAGAGGGAAAGGTGCTGAAGGAGTCCTGGAACAAATTATAGCAGAGAACTTCCCCAACCTGAGGAAGGAAGTAAATGTAGAAATACAAGAGGCTCAGAGGACTCCCTTCAGACGTAATTTGAATCGATCTTCTGCACGGCATATCATAGTAAAAATGGCAAAATACAAGGACAAAGAGAGAATTTTGAAAACGGCTAGGGAGAAAAGGGCCCTAACATACAAAGGGAAACCTATCAGAGTGGTGACAGACCTATCTACTGAAACTTGGCAGGCCAGAAAGGAATGGCAGGAGATCTTCAATGTGATCTACAGTAAAAATATGCAGCCAAGAATCCTCTATCCAGCAAGCCTGTCATTCAAAATAGAAGGAGAGATAAAAACCTTTCCAAATAAACAGAAATTGAAAGAATTTGTCACCACGAAGCCAGCCCTACAAGAAATCCTGAGGGGGATGCTCTGAAGGAAAGGTTGCAAGGAACAAAGATACCAGAGACACCACCACAAACATGAACCCTACAAAAGATACAAAGACTCTAAACCCACATATTTCAATAATAACACTGAATGTAAATGGGCTGAATGCTCCAATCAAAAGACATAGGGTAGCAGAATGGATTAAAAAACAAAATCCATCTATATGCTGTCTACAAGAAACTCATTTTAGACGGGAAGATACCTTCAGATTAAAAGTAAGGGGATGGAGAAATATATATCATGCTACAGGAAATCAAAAGAAAGCCGGAGTAGCGATACTTATATCAGACAAACTGGACTTTAAATTAAAGACAATCACAAGAGATGAAGAAGGGCACTACATAATAATTACAGGGTCCATCCATCAGGAAGAACTAACAATCATAAATGTCTACGCACCGAATATGGGAGCACCTAAATATCTAAAACAATTAATCACAAACAGAAACAAGCTTATAGATAAGAATGTGCTAATAGCAGGGGACTTTAATACTCCGCTTACAGCAATGGATAGGTCAACCAGACAGAAAATCACTAAAGAAATAATGGACTTGAAAGACACATTGGACCAGATGGATCTGACGGATATATTTAGAACTTTACATCCTGAGGCCAGGGAATTTACTTTCTTCTCAAGTGCGCATGGCACATTCTCCAAGATAGATCACATACTGGGACATAAAGCAGCCCTCAATAAATATAAAAGAATAGAGATCATACCATGCACACTGTCAGATCACAATGCTTTGAAACTTGAAATCAATTACAGGAAGAAGTCTGGAAAACCGCCAAAAACATGGAGGTTAAAGAACACCCTTCTAAAGAATGAATGGGCCAATCAGGCAATTAGAGAGGAAATTAAAAAATATATGGAAACAAATGAAAATGAAAACACAACAATTCAAAATCTATGGGATGCGGCCAAGGCAGTCCTAAGAGGAAAGTACATTGCTCTCCAGGCCTATTTCAAGAGATTAGAAAAAGCACAAGTCCAAAATCTAACAGCTCACCTAAAGGAGCTAGAGGCAGAGCAACAAGAACGCCCTAAACCCAGTAGAAGAAGAGAAATAGTAAAAATTAGAGCAGAAATAAACAACATAGAGACCAAAGAAACAATTGAACAGATCAATGAAACCAAGAGTTGGTTTTTTGAAAAAGTAAACAAAATTGACAAACCTCTAGCCAGGCTTATCAAAAAGAAAAGAGAGAGCACCCAAATAGACAAAATTATGAATGAAAATGGACTTATTACAACCAACCCCTCAGAAATACAAGCAATTATCAGGGAATACTATGAAAAATTATATGCCAACAAATTGGACAACTTAGAAGAAATGGACAAATTCCTAAACACACACTCACTACCAAAATTCACACGGGAAGAAATAGAAAACCTGAACAGACCCATAACGAGTGAAGAAATCGAATCAGTGATCAAAAATCTCCCAACAAATAAGAGCCCTGGACCTGATGGTTTCCCTGGGGAATTCTACCAGACATTTAAAACAGAATTAATCCCAATTCTTCTCAAGCTATTCCAAAAAATAGAAGTCGAAGGAAAACTCCCGGACTCATTTTATGAAGCCAGCATCACTCTGATTCCCAAGCCAGACAGAGATCCAGCAAAAAAAGAGAACTATAGGCCAATATCCTTGATGAATACGGATGCAAAAATTCTCAACAAGATCCTTGCAAATCGAATCCAGCAGCATATCAAAAGAATCATCCACCAAGATCAAGTGGGATTCATTCCTGGGTTACAGGGCTGGTTCAACATTCGCAAATCAATCAATGTGATCCATCATATCAATAAAAGAAAAGATAAAAACCATATGATCCTGTCAATAGATGCAGAAAAAGCATTTGACAAAATACAGCATCCCTTCTTAATAAAGACTCTCGAGAAAGTTGGGATAGAAGGAACCTACTTAAACATCATCAAAGCCATCTATGAGAAGCCTTCAGCTAACATCATCCTCAACGGGGAAAAACTGAGAGCTTTCCCCCTGAGATCAGGAACACGACAGGGATGTCCACTCTCACCACTGTTGTTTAACATAGTGCTGGAAGTCCTAGCATCAGCCATCAGACAACAAAAGGAAATCAAAGGCATCAGAATTGGCAAAGAGGAAGTCAAACTTTCACTCTTCGCAGATGACATGATACTCTACATAGAAAACCCGACAGACTCCACCAGAAGCCTACTAGAACTGATCCAAGAATTCAGCCAAGTTGCAGGGTACAAAATCAACGTACAGAAATCGGTTGCATTTTTATACACCAATAATGAAGCAACAGAAAGAGAAATCAAGAAACTGATCCCATTCACAATTGCACAAAAAACCATAAAATACCTCGGAATAAACCTAACCAAGGATACAAGAGATCTGTATGATGAAAACTATAGAAAACTTATGAAGGAAATTGAAGAAGACACAAAGAAATGGAAAAACATTCCATGCTCATGGATAGGAAGAATAAATATAGTTAAGATGTCATTACTACCTAAAGCACTCTACACATTCAATGCAATTCCAATCAAAATTGCACCAGCATACTTCTCAAAACTAGAACAAACTATCCAAAAATTTGTATGGAACCACAAAAGACCCCGAATAGCCAAAGTAATACTGAAAAATAAAACCAAAACGGGAGGTATCACCATCCCAGACTTCAGCCTCTACTACAAAGCTGTCATCCTCAAGACAGTATGGTATTGGCACAAAAACAGACACATAGACCAATGGAACAGAATTGAGAACTCAGAAGTGGACCCAAAAGTATACAGCCAACTGATCTTTGACAAAGCAGGAAAGAATATCCAATGGAAAAAAGACAGCCTTTTTAACAGATGGTGTTGGGAGAACTGGACAGCAACATGCAGAAGAATGAAACTAGATCATTTTCTCACACCATGCACAAAAATAAACTCAAAATGGAATAAGGACCTGAACGTGAGACAGGAAACTATCAACACCCTAGAGGAGAAAGCAGGAAACAACATCCTTGACCTCCACCGCAGCAACTTCTTACTTGACACATCCCCAAAAGCAAGGGAATCAAGAGCAAAAATAAATGATTGGGACCTCATCAAGATCAAAAGCTTCTGCACAGCAAAGGTAACAACCTACCAATCTAATAGGCAACCAACGGAATGGGAAAAGATAGTTGCAAATGACATATCAGATAAAGGGTTAATATCCAAAATCTATAAAGGAACTCACCAAACTCCACACCTGAAAAACAAACAACCCGGTGAAGAAATGGGCAGAAGGTATGAACAGACACTTCGCCAAAGAGGACATCCAGATGGCCAACAGACACATGAAACGATGCTCCTCATCAGGGAAATGCAAATCAAAACCACACTGAGATACCACCTCACACCAGTCAGAGTGGCAAAATGAGCAAATCAAAGAACTCTAGATGCTGGTGAATATGTGGAGAAATGGGCACCCTCCTACACTGTTGGTGGGAATGCAAACTGGAGCAGCCCCTCTGGAAAACAGTGTGGAGGTTCCTCAGGAAAATAACAATAGAACTCCCCTATGACCCAGCAATAGCACTGCTAGGAACTTACCCAAGGGATACAGGAGTGCTGATGCATAGGGACACATGTACCCCAATGTTCACAGCAGTACTCTCAACAATAGCCAAAACATGGAAAGAGCCTAAGTGTCCATCAACTGACCAATGGATCAAGAAGATGTGGTTTATCTATACAAGGGAATACTACATGGCAATGAGGAAAATGAAATCTGGCCATGTGTAGCAACATGGATGGAACTTGAGGGTGGTATGCTGAGTGAAATAAGTCAGGCAGAGAAGGACAGATACTATATGTTTGCACATATAGGTGGATTAGGAGGAACTTAACTGAGGACCATGCAGGAGAAGAAGAGGGGAAATGGTGGGGGAAAGGGAGAGAGGCAAACCATGAGAGACTCTTGAATGCTGAGAAACAAACTGAGGAATGATGGACATGGGGGGGAGGGGGGAGATGGGCATGGAGGAGGGCCCTTATGGGGATGAGCACTGGGTGTTATATGGAAACCAACTTGACAATAAACTATTTGTAAGGAAAAAAAAGTCAGTAAAATAGATAAACTATTAGGTAATATAATCAAGAAAAAATCGAGAGCATTTAACACAAATAGGAAATAAAGGCAATATCCTATGGCAACAAAGCTAACCTCCCTAAAAACACTGGATGTTTCCTTAGTGGAATTGTACCAACCTCTTAAAGAAAGGTAATTTCAGATTTATCTACTTAAGACCATAGAAAAGGAAACTTTCTAATTAATTTTATATAAAGTGATTATGCCCAAACTCAGAAATGACAAATGTTGAAGACTTTTTTGAAGAAGCACTTGAAAAAGTAATAATAACAAAAATAGAATGAGGAAGGGTATTATAGTGTGAGATTGACTAAAGAAGACCTAATTCAAAATGGAGTCAGGAAGCAATAAAGGAAGGGTTCTCACATCTGTGCCACTGGTCAGAGCTTACTTTACATACACCAGAAGATTTTCTCCTTGCCCAGCAACAACCCAGTTAGTGAGAAATCATCACAACCCTGAATTCTTGCTCTCCTCCAATGAATTTTTGTTCGAAACAACCCCTCCAATCTTTCTCCTTTCCTCTATAAAAGGGTGATCTCCTCCCTTGTTCTTTGGTGGGTTTTTTTTTATTTTTTTTAATGTTTTATTTATTTCTGAGAGAGAAAGAGAGACAGCGTGAGCAGGGGAGGGGCAGAGAGAGAGGGAGACACAGAATCTGAAGCAGGCTCCAGGCTCTAAGCTGTCTGAGCTGCACAGAACCCGACGCGGGTTCTGTGTTGGGCTCAAACCCACGAACCGTGAGATCATGACCTGAGCTGAAGTCGGACGCTTAACCGACTGAGCCACCCAGGCGCCCCTCCTCCCTTGTTCTTTGAAATTGCCTATGGATCCCCAAGATTTGCTTGTTCTGAATTCTTTGGCTTTTCCCAAATAAGGTCAATTTTGCTGGCTCAACTGCTCACCTTCTTTCAATGGTTGACATTTCTTGTTGTGACCAGTGGGATCCAAAGGAGATAAACCCTTGACGACCATCCGCAGAACCCACCTGAGCGCCTTGTGCTCTTCACAAGGTGCATTGTTTCTTCCCTTTGGGCTTAGTTCAGTCTCCTCTCGGATTCAAGCTCTCTCCTTTTGGTCAAGCTTTCGGATGTTATTTGGGACCTCTTTTTATGAAAGTATCACCCTTTCTGGTGATTATTTTTTTGTTTTCTAAATTTCTGTGTTTTTTTAAGTTTATTTATTTATTTTGAGAGGTGGGGGAAGGGGCAGGGAGTGAGGGAGAGAGAACCCCAACAAGGCTCTGTGTTGACAGCTTGGAGCCTGATGCAGGGGCTTGATCTCAAGAACTGCAAGATGATGACTTGAGCTGAAACCCAGAGTTGAACACGTAATCAACCGAGCCACCCAGGTGCCTCTGGTTTGTTTATTTTTGTTCTGTTTGCATTCTGAGCTCTCCAAATTTACTGTGCAGTCTCTATTTCTATTTATTCCCTTCTGTTTCTATTTCTATTTGTTGAAGCTTCTTAGTAAGTCACCCATCCTATTTCAAAAGGTGGGAAAACACATGATTCCTGGTATTGTAAAACAGCTATTGGAAAACAGGGCCCCTTATGGTATATCCAAAGGCAAGATAGCTTCCACCTAATTCTTGAACCAGGTTCTTGTGCCTTTGTGAGAAATGGGTAAACTTTTGGATACTTTGCAATTTCAATGGTCATTCTGGGTAAACTTTATTTTAGATAAATCCACCATAAGGTGATCCATTAAAAGGGAAGATCCCACATATCTCAGTGACAATAAATGCACTCCTAGATTGTTAGGCAGAAGGTCCTAAAATACAAAATGACTCCAAAAATACCTCTAAGAGGATCCTTATAGCATACAAATACAAAATCTTTAGTAAACAACATTAGCCATCTAAGGAGGTAACCTTAACTTAGGCCATCTGCCAGAATCATAATTTGGATCCAACTATTCTTTGGAGTTTTATACCTGAGACATAACTAAAAATTTTAAAACAAAAGTTATAGGATTTGTGTGTGACTATATATTATGCATGTCTATGTATGTATGTTATAGATATGTGAGATTTTTCTACCTCTGGATGGTATTGCCAAAATTAATTTGTAAAACTCTATTTTATTGGCTTCAAAAAAATACATACTTATATAAATTAGGTAGACTAGCCCAAATGTATTTTGAGTTCACGTCGTCTGAGATAAACTAAAAGCTAGTTTAAGATTGTTGGTTTGGTAAAAACGGCATGTCTTCAAAGTCATCAACATTAAATCATTAAATATAATGCAGAAAAACAACTGTAATTCTACCTGGGTTTATTAACTCAAATAAGTTCATCTTACCTCAATTGCAAAGTCTGTCCGCAGGAACATTCCCTGAAAATGATGGCTGAGTTTGTCTAATGTCTCATTAAGTTTTTGTGAGTAATCTAAATGTAATTTTGGGGAACAAATAATTTAGATGATGAAAATGGGAGAAGAACTTTTTTAAGGTGCGATAATCATGTTTTGTGGTATGTGTGCTTCAAAAATGCCTTCACCACTTGTGGGGATGAGCACTGGGTGTTGTATGGAAACCAACATGACAATAAACTGTTTAACGAAAAACCAAAAAACAAAAATGCCTTCACCAAATATTTTTGGTAACTTGAAACTTTTAGAACTTTGCTAAGTTAAATTAAATGATGGAACTTCATTGACTATCTGGATCATTTTCCAAACAAGATAAAACACCAAACATTAATCACTGTTGGTTTTCTATTTCAGAGAAACTAATGGTAAATTTGAGTCTGTGAGTAATGAAGTCTTGTGCCACATTGAAAGTGTACACTAGTTAAAAGGGCACATGCTTCCAGAATTATGAAATGCATTTATAAATTTGCCAATCCGTTATTGCTTACTTCTTAGTTTTCTATATTAAAATTCTAATATATATATACATATGTATACATATGTATACATATACTAGAAACAATAAGGGTAAAAGAAAATGATTGTATATGAATGGTAAACAGAGGAATCATAATGTGTGGTTTCAGTAACACAAGGTATTAAGAATTGACATGTATATTTCTGTTGAGGAAAAAGGCAGTAACTTTATCGTAAAGTAAAATGATTGCCAGAATTAGAAAGGGAAAAGATGGGACAAAAGCTGAACAGAGACAGTAAGTTGTAGAAGGTTTGTGAAAAAGAAGTCTTCAGAAATAAATTTTTTGTGTGGTTAAGACTGAAATGGATTTATTTAAGTTTAAAAAAAAGAATTTTAGCATCAAAAGTATACTGGTACTGAATTAAAATCTGTCTTTTCTATTAAAAGGACAAAGTTTTCTTAGATTATTGTTTTGCTCTTCACAAGAAATTATAAACAAAGTTTCTTTACCTTCAATGTAATCTCCCTAGGAAACAAAGAATCTGTGTTTTGTCTTTATCAGGTCTTGAGAAAACGAAGTCTTCTCTGTTAAAAGGAGCTAAGGCTATTTTCAACTATGTAACCTTCTGTGTTTGCCTTTAAAATGATTTTGTCACTTTGCTTAAATTGATAATTATGTCTTATTTCATAATTTTCTGTGGTCCTGTTTGGTGGAGTGTTAAAATCTTTTTATATTTTTGACAAACTTCCCCAAATTCTGGTTGAAATCTTTTTGACCTTCAACTATCTTGTGTGTTTCCAGAAGGTTGCTAGAACATCTCAAAGGATTTGTTCTCTCTCCCTACAAAAAGGGAAATGTTAAACTAACTAGGCTTATTTGATATGTTAAATTACATGAGAAACTTGTCAAATAAGTAGTACTACTAAACCTTATTTACTTTATATTTGTATACATATATGTCGTGTGCTCCAAAATTTATATGAAATTCCTAAAATTTTGATATGACCTGACATATTATCAGTCATAATTTAAAAATATATGTCACAGAAATAAGTAAAATTTCTTTTCAATTCCATTGTAATGAACTGTCAGCAGATCTTTAATAATGGGCATTTTTAAGTCTTCTGTCATTTACACTCAGTTATTGTGTTATTCTGATGCTTTTGCAAATGAATTTCATCTAAGGAGAAATTCATGAAAAAGACTCTGACAAGTACCGTAGACAGGTCTCTGATAGCTTTAGGATCATATGACTGGACTGGGTTGAAGAAAACTTTTTCTCTTAAGCGATCTGTGACTTACAACAGTTATGTAAAAATCTTTGTGAACAAAGGTGAAACGATTGCTTTCTTCCTAACTGATCCCTCCAGAATCCAAAAACTTGAGTACTTTTTTTCTCATGGCAGTATAGTTATTTACATAAGTTCAATAAGAACCTGTTCTTGTAAACAGGCCACTGCTCCCTTCATGACTAACATCCTATTAGGATTATTCCTACTTGGGGAATCCCCTCTTTCTCCCCACCTTTGAACTTCCTAGTGATGGGGGAGCCCACTTTATTGGTTAGGTGCTTCAACAAATTTGTGCTGTTTGGCCAGTTTTACAACATGTTCACGGTGCTTACCACCCTCAATTTTGAAAACTAGTTGAATTATTAATTCATCATTAAGACTCAACTAGCAAAATTTGTAGAAACCCTTTAAATATCCTGGACAAAAGCACTACCATGGTGTTTTCTGAATCTCAGATCCTCCCCTTTTGAAACTGGTAAACTCCCTTTTTTGAGACAATCACAGGATGCCCAATGCACCTAGCTAGCTCCTGCTTCCTTTGATCCACAGCTGATAAAAGGGGATATACTTCAGTTTTGCAAAGATCCAATAAAATCCTTAAAGAATGATCATATTTAGTAGAACAATCTTTCCACAGTGAGCTCCCAAGAAACAAAACCATTAGAGCTCATAATCTGCAGCCTGGAGATTTCATCTCCTAGAAAAGCAGCCTTCAGAAAGATTCCCTCCAATCTTGCTTCCTGGAAGGGACTTTACCAGGAATTGAAGCAAATGGTAACTGAGGCAGACAGCTTTCCCAAAATGATTGGAGTAGGTCTGTATCCTTTTTTTCTTGTTATTGCTTCTCACCTTAGTTTCTTTCTCTCTTCCTTGGAAAGATAATACTCTTATCCACATTTCCTAATCTATTTCAAAATGGGCAAATTTTTCTGACTGTTGGATCTGTCATCAGAAACTCCAATCTATTCCCAATGTCAGAGACCCCTTTTACCAGTAACCAATTTCTCCTTAGTCTCAAATGCCACTCCTGATTACACCCACAAGCCTTTGCATGTTACCTGGGGCTAGACTATTATGGCCAGGTGTTCCCAGACTTTATTTCAACCTTCCCCCAGTAAAAACCACGTTAGCCCAACTAGACACTTCCACCTTTGCCAATCATACAACCTTTGCTTCCTCCCAACCTATGTCTTTTCCTTGCTTAAATATGATCTATTCCCTGTACCCAAGGGAAATACAAATGGGCTAACACCTCTTTGCAAGGCTTCTAGAAAAACACTGCTTTAGGATGGGATGGTAGCTCATCCTAATTCCCCTGACTCCTGGCTTGAAAAGTTCTATCAGGAAATTCCAGCTAATGAATCTATCAATATCCAGACCTTAGCTGAAGTCCTCTGTGCTCCATCTGGTTTCATTTTTGTCTGCGGTGAATGGCATTTTCATGGGTCTATGAATGGTTAGATAGCTGGTGAACTAGAGGCCAATGCCTATTGGGACATTAACCATTGCTGTTAACGTGCATAACAAATCAGAAGCCTCCCATTGGTCCAGCCATTGAGCCTCCATGGCCACCTTGAACAGGAACTTCACTAGGCATTCCTGACTCCAAAGGGAAAGCTTTTCTTCTTTGGGTTGCGGTAAATACCAATGAGCACGTGATCAGAAGTCTCTCCCTAACGTTGGAAGAGCTAGCCAATTCCACACCAAAGCAGTAGCAGGCCAACAATGATCAATTGACTCATTGGCTAATTGCACAGCCCTTGATTACTTGCTGAACAAGGAGGCATTTGTGCAATGGCAAACACCACCTGTTGCACCTGGACAAATGCCTCTGGAGAGATAGAGACTCAATTACACAAGATCAGGGACCAAGTGCACTGGTAACAACAAATTTCACCTGACCTGACTGGTCCTTTGATTTGTTCAGTAGGCTATCTTCAAATTTGGGTCATGGTTTAGAACCATTATACAAATTGGATTTGTCATGCTACTTTTAATTCTGTTTTGCATAATTAATTTTAGTCTTGTTGTTTGCCAAATCTCTCCAGAGGCGATGCATCAAATAGAATGATGTTAGCTCAACATTTTGAGATGATTTCCAAAGCTTACAATCTAGACAAGATATGACCTTAAGAGCAGGAAATGCCCAAAAGCTCCTTCTTCTACCTTCTTTGTTGCTCAGATGTGGTTTCTATGGTTTTTCTCACCACCTGCTCTCCCTGCAACATGGGACACAACTCCAAGGAAAAGTCCTTCCTGGCACTAAAGAACACCAACTGACAAAAATGTTTAATTAAACAAATAAGTAACCAAATGCCTGAGCAGCAGTCCTCTCAAGGAAAGATCTTAGTCAAAAGAGGGAAATGTGAAAATTAATAAAGGAAACCCAATTCAAAATGGAGAAGGGAATCAATGAAGGGAGTGTTCTCAGGTACCATTCTTGGGGGCCTCCCTTACATCCTTTAGCAGGACAAAGCTCACTTTACATACCCCAGCAGGACGAAAGATTTTCCTTTAGCTTGGCAACTACTCGGCCATTGAGAAGTTGCCACAACCTCTTAATAAACTCTGATTCCAGACAACCCCTTGAAACCTCTTCCTTTTCTCTAAAAAAGATGCTTTCTTCTTTCTTCTTCACACTTGCCTGTGGTTCACCATAATTTGCAACTCCTCTGCTGTTCCTGAATAAACTAAATTTTCTGGCTATACTGATTACCTTTTTCTTTTCATGACTGACAACAGTCCTGAATGGGAAGGCAATTTGGTAAATATGTCAACTATCTTCCCAATTAATCTTCTCATTGAATATATTTATGAACAAAATCTTAAGAGTTTGCAATCCAATTGGACGAATCCTTAAAAAACACTTTTAGTATGGAATTTGTCAAATATATTCAAAACTGGAACAATAGTTTGATGTAATCATCACCTAGCTTCAATAATTACTAACACATGGTCGATCTTGGATAGTCAACTTTTAAGTTCATCTAAACAGTTATTAAATACTCATGAAGTTTTAAAAAGACCACAGAGGACAAACCTTCTCTTATTTTTATCTAATAGACCTATTGTAGACAGGCCTTAAGCAGATTCATAATTTTGAGGAAATTTAGAACATGATAAAGGTACAGTTTCACAGACTGGGTCACTCAGTTCATTGAGCATCCAACTCTTGATTTCTGCTCAGGTTATGATCCCAGGGTCATAGGATAAAGCCCTGCATTGGGCTCAGTGCTGAGTGTAGAGCCTTCTTACGATTTCTCTCTCCTCTCTCTCTCTCTCTAATAGTAATAATAAAAAAGATATAGTTTCCTTTTTTTAATGTTTATTCTTTAAGGAGAGAGAGAGACACACAACATGAGCGGCAGGGGACAGAAAGAGAGGGAGACACAGAATCTGAAATGGGCTCCAGGCTGTGAGCTGTCAGCACAAAGCCAGACACGGGGCTCAAACCCACAAACCATGAGATCATGACCTGAGCAGAAGTCAGATGCTTAACCGACTGAGCCACCCAGGCACCCCAAAAAGGTAGTTTCAAATCAGTGTCGAAAGGAGAACTTAAAAATTAATAAATATCGTTGGGTTAATTGACTACTCAATTGGGAAGAATCGAAGTTAATTTACAACGAATCAAAAATAAATTTCATATGGATTAAGGGTCTAAATATAAAAATTAGGCCTATAAGAAAATTAGAAACAATTATAAGAAATGGATTTAAAATCTTGGTATAAAATAGGGCACCCAAACCATATGAAAATAATTGATTTGATTGCATGAAAATTTTGAACATTTGCAGAGTGACACAAAGTTAAAAGATGAGCGACAGACAAATATGTGCCACACAGGCCAAGGAAAGGACAAAGATACGGTTACATGAAATACGTGGAATGTTCAGGAACATAAAGAAGTTTATCGTCACCCAAGCATAGGGAACATGGTCAAGTCCCAGAAATAGGTTCAGGGATGGAGTTTGGGTGGCTATTTTCTTCGGTATATCTTCCTGGAATTTTCCACTTTTTACAATGATGAAACGTTACATCTGTAATTTAAATTTTTAACAACCTTTAAGAAGTAAAATTCTGGCTGCCTTACATTGTTCCCTGCTTATGGTGTAAATATATATCGCCAACTTTGTTTTAGGTTTAAGACAGGGAGGCACCGGGCTTTTTGCTTCCTTTGTGTCACCATGTTGCCTATTACAGAAGTCTTTATAGATCCTGAAATGTTCAGGGATTGGCTAAAACAATGTTGATCCTGTAGGTGTGGGAGATTTGGGTGCCGGCACACGAGCACCTTACACTTCCTTATTACAATTTCTCTCTAACCTCTATCTCAGTTCCACCCGCATAAGTCACTCCATCAGGCCGGTACAAAAGACACGCAAGAATTCATTCCAGGGGCGCGTGTCAGCGTGACTCCCGCGTCTCCAGATCCGGAGCTCGCCTAGGAACGCCCCCTCCCCTCCCCTTCGCTTGTTGTGTTGTCATCACGTGGCCCGAGCGGACCCTGACGTCAGCGCTGGGGAGGGACTGCGCAGGCGCAGAAAAGGGGGCGGGGGACTCGGCTTGTTGTGTTGCTGCCCAAGAATCAGAGACGGTCCTGCTGCGGCCGCAGGTCTTCCAGACGCCCGACAATGTCGTCTCATTTAGTAGAGCAGCCGCCGCCCCCTCACAACAACAACAACAACTGCGAGGAGGGTGAACAGCCTTTGGCCCCGACAGCCGGCCTCAACAGTGAGTGCCGGGCCGGCGGGCTCGGTGAAGAGGATGGGGGAGGAGGAGCTGCTCTGGCCGCCGCCGCCAGCTCCGCGCGGGGGGCGGGAGGAGAAGGCGGCCCATTGGGCCCGGCTGAGGATGTGCGGGTGACTGACAGCTCCCGTCACCTGTCAGGACGAGCTGCTCCTGTCTTCCTCCTGTCCTGTCTTCCCTCCTGCCTGGGGTCTTGGGTGGGGAGCTGCTTGGGTTCGCAGTTGGGAAGGGCCGATGGGTGGGAGGAGAAGGGGGGCGAGCCGATCCCACCTGTGGTGGGCCCCCGAACGGAGCCAATCGGGGCGCGGGGGGCGGGCATTGGGGAGCGGTATGGGAGGGGATGGGCGGAGCGGGCGGCGGAGGGGACGTGGGCAGGGATGGGGACGTGCAGCGGGGACGCCGGGGGATGGACGCGGGCCGAGGGGAGGGGGCGGCCGGGGGGGACGCGTGGGAGATCAGGTGTGTGGCGGGGCCCAGGCCTGGCCCCGCGGACCTCACCCCTCTGGGTCGGCCTTCCCCTTGGATTTGGAATGTGACCCCCGTCGTTCCCTTCCTTTGTTACCACGAGCTGGTCAGGAAAATCATTTGGTAATTTAGTGGTTACTTGTATCGCGTGTTGGGAGGGGGAGGGTGTGAGGAGAATATGCTACCTTTTTTTTTTTGGTTTGAGATTTTTTTTGTTTTGTTTTTTAGAGTTGGCCCAAGTTTTTTGCTTTGTTTTTGAAACGATGGAGTTGTGTGCCCTGTAAACCTTTTGTGATCAGCCTCTTAAACCACCCAAGGTTGCATAAAATCATGGAGTCTGGGGCAATCAGTGTTCAGAAACGGTCTTAAAACCACACTGATACAGTTGGGCGCTTGCAGGTCCGTGTGCAATATTGAGTTCTGACCAACTACAGTTGCTTATCAAAACATTCTGGTGCTCAGACATCTTGTCCTAAGATTATTCCTAGCTGTCTTCAAAGCTCAGAGTCTTGGAAAGGTTTTTTCCTAGCCTTTCCGCAATTGATCTCATGAAAGAGGTAATTGGGACAGTTAGCATATGGCCTGATGAAATTATTTAAAAATCATTTGGATGCTTAAATGACACTTCAAGGCATTGCAATCTCTTTCATAAGAGGGAGGTATTCCAACATGGCCTAAAAATTACTTTAGGGAAAAGAATTCCTGTCCCCACAAGAATGGGACAGAATTTTCTTATTTTAAGATGTTTTTCATTGCTTATTGCTGCAGTTCCATCTTTTGATGGATGAATTTCTAAAAGGTGGACTTTTTAAAACTTTTAAAAGTGTCTTCTGGACTGTAAGATTTATATATTATTTCCCCCGTAAGGATTAATTTATGTGTCTTTAAATGTTACTTGCTTCATGTGTTGCTGTGCGTTTTAAACACTACTTGTTTTTAGAAGCATGGGATTTCAGAATGGGAAGACTTTAGAGGTAGCTGTCTACTGGTGAAGGAGCAGGGCGAGAGTAAAGTGTGTTGTCCAAGTTCACAGCAGGCCAGGACTTAGAGCTGAGATTCTGCTTTCAAGTGAACTAGGGCTCCTTTCAGGACACATCAGTAGCCCAGAATACCCTGGTTATGTGTGTTTACTATTCTTTCAGTGTGTTATTCTACCTTATGAGCAAAGGTGACCTGCCGAGCCAGCTCTTTTTGAGGCACTATTTCTTCATTGTACTCACTGTTTTCCTGCAGTACTTAACGAGTTAGCCAGTTGGTTAGTGTGCATACATGATTTCACAGAAAAAAAAAAATTTAGCTTTCCTTTGACCATCTAGCAAAAACAACAAAAGAGTTGAGCTGTATGTGATGGTTTAATCTCTGTCTGAAAGACCCTATGCGGATTTGATGTTTTTGGCCAGTCAGTTACTGTTGGGTTCATACATATTAGCTCATAACAGAAGTAGAACACTCAGTCTGTGTTTGGTATCCAAATGTTGCTTTGGGAAATCTGCTAGATAGAAAGTATTTTATTGGGGGGTAGGGTGAGCTTTGAAAAGTTACTGAAAAGCTTTTAGGTAGTGCCATATTCAATTACTCCCCTCTTTTATTCTGTTTTTTCAGTTCATTATACAGTAGTGGTTCAAACAAAACAAGACGACTTACTGATTCCTTCAAATGATTTTTGGGCACTGGGCAAAACAGCTTATTCAGACATCTGATACCACCCAAATTGCTGATAAGCTGAAGTTCTTTGTTGGGTAAAGTTGCCCCTCTATCAGACACAAATATGAACTCGTTGTACAGATTATCTGTGGTTTGTGATTTTGTCTTCAGTTCAGGGGTCAAAACAGAGTCTTAACAGCAAATTATTGAAATATTTGGAATAATGAAACCTTTCTCTGATTATTGTTTTGTTTTTGTTTACCGTTGTAGGGGGGCAGTTTGCTTTCCTTACAAATTAGTGAACAAATAAATGAACTACTAGCAAAGTTAAAATGATGTTTTTCCAGTTTCCAGTCTCAGTTTTATTCTTAAGAAAACTGCCAAGTTACTTAAGAATGCTCGTATAGGACATTTATGCTATATAATAATTTTTGTTATTATTTAATGTAGGAACTATAACCTTTTTTTTTTCCTCTTAAACATCTTCAACCATAATGTACTTGTTTCCCCAGTGTGGCAAGAAGGCTTTTGAGGCTGTGCCATGTGAAACTTCACTGCTTCTTGATACTGTTTTTGAATATATTAATAACTGGTGTGTACATACTCCCTCGTGCCAAATGATCAGCTCTTTTTAGAAGAATGTGAGTGACTGTTCATGGTGTGCATTCCAGCATCAGGTGCTTGAAACAAAATAAAGGCTTGATGGAAAGCACATAAGACGTAATGAAGTGTATCTCTGCTGGTTAGGATGAGAGTTACACATGGGACCTTGGAAAGTTGGGGAAAAAATGACAAATACTCTTCTTCCTTCTCTTCCTTCCTGTGCCCCTCAGCACTCCCACTCCCCTTCCTGCAAGAGGATTGCACTAGTAATTATAAAGCTAAAAAGAGTACATATAGCATACAGTCATGTAAATAATCACCTTTACCAAACCAATCTTCATGATATACTAGATTAGAAAACATAGAAGCATGAATCTCTTAGCAGTTCTCAAAGATTTGAGAAAATACCTCATATATGGTGTATATGGACAGTCTGGCATAAGATAACACTTTTCAGTTCGTAAGTAAACTCTTAATATAACTGAGAGCCTGCAAGTTTTTAATTTAAAAGCTTGATTATTAGGAAGAGAATTCACTCAAATTTTTTTCTACTTTGTGTTGCTTGGACAGCACAATCCTCATATCTTGTCTTGTTTCCTTTCCAAGTAGGGAGGGACTTTGTAAAGATTGATAGAGTTAGAACATCGAGAAATTCTGAGGCTATACATCAGGAGTGAACCAGGTCATGAAAAGCATGTATAGTCCATCTGTTGAGAAAGACAAATTTGCTTTTTCCCATTTCACTCAAAAAATAAAGCTGATATGTATCCTTTTAATGTCTGTGTGCATAACTGTTTCTACAGTACCATTTATATCCACAGATGATATATCTAGAGAATTGTTAAGTTAAAGGAAATCTACCTTTTTAGGTGTGTTAATGCAGATTGTCAGATTATCCTCTATTGAAGACCTGATTGTAATAACATCATATCAAAAACAGTTTTGGTAATTGTTAACCATTGACATTGGATCATGGTTAAAGTATGGTATATCTTTATGATGAGATGCAAAATAGTTGTTTAAAAGAATGAGGTAAGGTAATACGCATTGACGTTGAAAGACATGTACAAATGGTTAGGTAAGAAACACTTTTCACAGGGGCGCCTGGGTGGCTTAGTCGGTTGAGCGTCCGACTTTCGCTTAGGTCATGATCTCACGGTTCGTGGGTTCAAGCCCCGCGTCGGGCTCTGTGCTGACTGCCAGCTCAGAGCCTGGAGCCTATTTCAGAGTCTGTGTCTCCCTCTCTCTCTGACCCTCCCCTGCTCACGCTGTCTCTGTCTCTCTCTCTCTCTCTCTCTCTCTCCCTCCTAGAAATAAATAAAAATATTTTTAAAAAAAACACTTTTCACAGAAAAATATGTATAGTACGATTCAATTTTTGTAAAGACAAAAGCAAAAAAAAACTATCAAAAAAGCTCTGGAAGTTTACTTATGAAGTTTTTAAAAGTGGTTTTCTGGGATGCCTGGGTGGCTCCGTTGGTTAAGTGTCTGACTTTGGCTCAGGTCATGATCTCATGGTTCGTGGGTTCGAGCCCCATGTCGGGCTCTGTGTTGACAGCTAGCTCAGAACCTGGAGCCTGCTTCAGATTCTGTGTCTCCTTCTCTCTCTGACCCTCCCCTGCTCACGCTGTCTCTCTCTCTCTCAGAAATAAATAAAAAATAAAAATAAAAACGATTGTTTTCTTTGGGAGCAGGAATAGGAGATTGGGAAGAAGAGTATTTTTACTTCATGATGTTTATTTTCAAGAAACACATTTTTGCAGTAAGAAACGTTTCTTTAAAGATACAGAGTATAATTATAATAATAGCTAACACATAGTCCTTACCATGTGCTAGTGACCTTCCTTATTTTTCTCCATACTTTATTCATTTCAATCTTCTCTCTGTGAGGTAGATATAATTATTATCCCCATTTTACAGATGAGAAAACTGGTAAGGGATTAAGTAACCTGTTTAGGGTATAACAGCTGTTAAATGTTAGAATGGGAGCCTGGCTTCAGTCTGTGCTCTTAACCACGACACTAAGACATGCCAAAAAATGTTGTCTGCCTTAAGTGGAAATGCCTTCAGTTATGCTGGCTGTGAAGCCAGTTACAGAGATCACTTTTACCAAGCTTTTCCAAATATGTCTTCTCAAGTTCCTAGATTATGATTGCTTATATATTTTTAATGGAGAAAGTAGAATCTAGATATTGGTTTGGAAGACTTTCAAAAAAGTGAGGGGTGGAAAACCTGATATTGTTACAGCGGTTTTCCCTTTGATCAGCTACTTGAAGTGAACAGTAATTATATTTTAGGGAAGACTGGCTCCCACAGGGATCCATCAGGAGCTCCTGGTTCCTTAGTTCTTCTACCAGGGCACTCAGGTCTTTTATTTGAGTTGTTTATTTTACACATTGGACATTGGGCTTCTGTACAAGTAGAACTGATTCTCTTGGTTTAAAGTAAGTTTGAAAATCTAGAAAACAGTAGGAGTAGGAAAAAAATTCTTATCATATACCTCTTTCCTTTTCTGTCTCTCTTTCCAGTTAAAGTTCTTTGCAGAGCTCTAAATTTAGGGATCCTTTTGGCATATTTCTTCTACACTCCAGAGGCACTCCAAGAATTTAGTTAAATTACCGTTCAGTCTCTCTTAGCTTTGCTGGTTGAATGTGTTCATCCATTTTGAATTCTACCTAGGGTGTCCGTTTTTGTTTCTGTACAGAATGAGGTCGTGGAGATGTGCTACAACTGTGTTGTTTGGCAGTAGAGTCCCAAAGATTTGGTTGTGGTTATTGGGCTGTGACCCGCACTGGGACTGCTGTGGAGGGAAAGGGAGGATAATACTTCATTTTTATTCAGCAAACACTATTCTAAGTACTGGACAAACACAAACTCGTTTATCTAGCAGAGGGCTGAATATCTCCCACTTACTAGGCACTTTATCTGTGTTCCTCTACTGAATCCTCAGAGCAGCTCTGAGAGGTAGAGTCTGTGTGCTTCTTCGTCTGTTTCACAAATGAGGCTATAGTGAAGCCCAGAAATACAGGCAGAGAGTAGGCGGTGGAGTCTGATTTCCAGCCAGGTCGCCTTTGAGCTGTTCCTTCATAGAAGTATGATGTGTTCTCTTTGGATCTAGAATAGTCCTGACTTCATTAAGAGTTCATTTTAGGGTTTGAGCCTGTTTGGGTGATTAATTCTGATTTACTGATGGAAGACCGTTCAGCCACAGACCTCCACAGTTCTGCGGGGAGTTTGGAGAGATTGCCCTACTCACCTGCTTGGTTATGTTTTCTAAAACAAAATACGGAAAGTATGAAGAAAATACACCACTGTCTCTTTTTGTTGTGAAGTTGGTCTGTTGGCTACTGTTACCAATTCTTATTGAAATTAAAGCACCTTAATGTATCAGCAAACTCATTGAGCAAGTCAGTATTTTCAAGGGCTGTCCAAATTACCAGGGCCATGTCCCCCTTCCCGTGGCTCCACCCCTTTTGACTGTTTGCCTGAGAGAACCCCAGTGTCTCCTGTGCAGATGCGCAGTAGTTTCTCCCCTAAAACCAAGGCTTAATGAAACCCTAGAAAGTAGGAGCTCGTGGGAGAGAAGAAAGGACAAGTCCACAAGGTACGGTTAGTGCGTAGAGGAAGGAGAGAGTAGAAAGGGGTGAGGTACAGAGGAAAGGAAGAAACTAATCTGTGGCATGGAGACAAAGCCTTTTCAGAATTTTTAGTTTTACCACATGATTTAATTGAGAGCTGGATGCATTCATTTTATGCTATACATGTGGACACAGCTTAAAACTCACGATTGGATATAAGTCCTCTAGGAGCTTCTCAGTTGTTTATACTAATTAGGACAGTTGTTAACTTGTTTAGATGACTTTCATGAAGTTTCTAGGCCATGTGTTTATTTTATCTGTGGGGAAGGCACAACTAAATAGCTGAAGTAGACTATAGGGGAAAATATGTACTGTATTAAACGCATATATAACAAAAATATTGAAGATAAGTAGGCCGTCTCATAATAAAGTAGCCGTTTATTTTTGAAAAGCAATCTCAGTTTTCAGAGAAGTACTTATTGTAGATAAACTAAGCTTTAACTAGAGAGAAAATTGGCCGAAAAACACATTTTCTAAGATACTAGTGGTTAGAGTTCCAGCTTCTTCTAAATTGGTTGATTGCACGAGCTACTTCGGGAACAGGGACTATACACATTCTTAGACTTCTCTTGCTCCTTATTTATTTTCTTCAGAGTACTTCTGCGTTTGCTTGAGGCAAGACAGAATTCTTATCGGAATTCACCACATTCGCATCTGTGTGCATATGACGGAGCTTGGTTCTGCTGTGGTTAACTTGAGCTATCTGACTCGTCCAACAGGTTCCTGGGTGGAGCTCCCCATGAACAGCAGCAATGGCAATGATAATGGCAATGGGAAAAATGGGGGGCTAGAACACGTACCTTCCTCATCCTCTATCCACAATGGAGACATGGAAAAGATTCTTCTGGATGCACAACATGAATCAGGGCAGAGTAGTTCAAGAGCCAGCTCTCACTGTGACAGGTAAGTGAGATCCATGATTTGGTAGAATTCGGGAAAGAGACCGGTCACAAGGGTAATTCTCGTTAGAAGAGAGAAATTTGCTTTCATCTTCATTTAACAGAATATGACTCCTGATTTATTGGAGCATGTGTGTTTAAATCAGATAGCTAATGGACAAATAGTTGAGTCCCTAGTGTTTTTCCCTAGATTAAATCAGTTTCCTTAGAGTGTATCATTATTTTATATTTATCAGTTTAAAAGTCAGTGGCATCAATGTTTACTTGTAGGATGAACCAAACTTTTTCCCCATTTTCCTTTGTGTCCATGTTTCACAGATCACATTCTGCCAGTCATCTCTTACAGGTCTGTCCCCCCCCTGCTTCTAGATTGTGAGGCTCCAAAAAGCAAGGGTCATGTTTCATCTCCTTGGTACCCTGACAGTCATGATGCTGGCGTGCAGTAGACACTCAGCAAATGAGTCATGGGAACTGCAGGTTGATTGAAGTAATGGCGGTATTTGCATGGTGGAAACAAGGGCCATGGTCTGTAAAGATAGTTAATTAGGGAGGCCATGCTGTTGCTTCAGAGGAACTTTTATCGTAGACCTCGTATTTCTGTATTTAACTTGGGAAAAGTAATTCCACTGATTAAGGACTGCTTATGGTGAAAGAGTAAGAGCACAGCAATACGTATGAGTGGAATGAAACCAAGTTGTGTGTTTATTTTTCATTATTTTTCAGTGTAAGCTTCGTTGTTTTCCCGGGAACGAGGTGTTAAATGACAGTGATATGCCTGATGCCTCCTAGACTTGTCGTGGCCATACTGTTAGCATTACGGGATACTGGGTAATCTGGTTAACTAAGAGTTAACTGATATTGGCCGTGGAGAAAATGCAAACACACAAGGAAAAAACTAAGGAAACACTTAGAAATGGGTACTAAAAATAAAAGTGATTATCTCTAAGGGATGGAATTATGGATATTTTTCTTCTAAACATTTTTGTACTTTGTACAGAATTTGTATATAGCATATTTTATTTATCAGAAAAAGTTGAAAAGGAGAAAGACGCTCAGTCACATTTGAAGTTCCCTGCCTGTCTTAGAATCCACGGAAGTCACCAAGGTCGCAGAGGACTGGGTTGCTGGTTCTGGCACACTGTGCACCCCCGCCCTCTGTCTCATCTCTGCCTTTGTCCCTGTGCTTCCAGGAGCCTTGTTAGGAGCAAAGCAGATGGCTCTTTGCTGAGCAGCTTGCCCCTGATTCCTGTAGCAGCAGCGTTCATCTGCCTTTCAGAATGAAGTTTCTGTTACGTTGCATTTATTTACAGGACTCATTATGCATTTCTGAAGTTTTCTGCTTGTTCAAGGCCTGTCTCTAAGGCTTTTCTGCGTTCAAGTACATGACCCTTGATGATTGGTATCAGTGTGTCCCTTAACCTGTTCACTTGCTGTGGTCATTGAGCAGAGAAAAAGTCCCTTGCTTGCTTTTCCGGTCAACGTATTTCATTTGTGGTTTAGTTATACTTGTGATTGGATATGATTTTACCTTCCCGCGATCATGTTCAAATTAAACATGTGAAGGAAGGCGTGGCACATACTTCTGAGCACTTTCCTCTCCCTCAGTTTGTGTGCCTCTACGCTCTGGGCTCCTGGCCATCTTTCAGAGAAGGCCTACGACTCGAGCTCAGTAATATTCTCCCCTGCTATATAACACATTTTAACATTCAGAAATGTCTTCAACATGTGTGTCATTTGAATTGCCATGCATCTCTATATTTGAAGTCATTGAGAAGTGTTTCTTACAGGTGGAGAAATGTTAGGATTGTTGGATATTAGTCTCCAAGTTATATATACAGTGACCCTTCAACAATGTGGCTCTGAACCACACAGTCATGTGACTTGTTTTCGATGAATATAGTCCAGTACTGTAAATGTATTTTTCTTCCTTATGATTGCCTTTAACATGTTTTTCCTCTAGCTTACTTTACTGTAAAAGTATACTAGATAATACATACAACATACAGGGTATGTGTCAATTGACTGTGTTAACCATAAGACTTCTGGTCAAAAGTAGGTTATTAGCCATTAAGTTTTGGGGGAGTCAGAAGTTATATACAGAATTTTAACTGTGTGGGGTGGGCTCAGCACCCTGCATTGTTCAAGGGTCAGCCATACTTGGAATTTAAAAACTATCCCACAGACACATTTTTGTCACCATAGTGGTTGCTAGAAGGTAACCCCTGTGTGTTTGTAGTGCAAGAGCTCTCAGCCTACACACCAGACATGCCCAGGGAGCTTTAAAAATACCAGTGCACGGACCACATCCCTAGAGATTCTCATTCTGTTGTGAGGGGTGGGGCGGAGACACGAGGGTATTTTATTTTATTATTATTTTTTTTTAATGTTTATTTATTTCTAGGAGACAGAGAGAGAGACAGCATGAGCAGGGGAGGGTCAGAGAGAGAGGGAGTCACAGACTGAAACAGGCTCCAGGCTCTGAGCTGGCAGTCAGCACAGAGCCCGACGCAGGGCTCGAACCCACGAACCGTGAGATCATGACCCAAGCGAAAGTCGGACGCTTAACCAACTAAGCCACCCAGGCACCCCGACACAAGGGTATTTTAAAAGTTCCCCAGCTAGGGGCACCTGGGTGGCTTAGTCGGTTAAGCGTCCGACTTTCGCTTGGGTCATGATCTCGCGGTTCGTGGGTTCGAGCCCCGCGTCGGGCTCTGTGCTGACTGCCAGCTCAGAGCCTGGAGCCTGTTTCAGTCTGTGACTCCCTCTCTCTCTGACCCTCCTCTGCTCACGCTGTCTCTCTCTCTCTCCTAGAAATAAATAAAACTAAAAAAAAAAAAAAAAAAAAAAGTTCCCCAGCTAATTCTAATATGAGCCAGGACTGAAGCTCTACTGCGTTCCACGTTGTTAGGAAAAGCAAACCGTGGACCAGTGAAATGTTGAGTATTTTCCTAAGTGGGATTGGTGCCAGCGATAAAGAAGAGTGGAGGAGAGCAATGCTCCAGCAGGGTTCTGGACTCTGTCACTCTGCTGCATTGGCCTGCTTATGGCTGCGGAAGGCTGGCCCTTAACCGGATCCCTGGCTGTGAACCCATCAGTGTTGGAGTGTAAGGACAGTAAACTGAGGAGAGCAAGAGTGCCTCCTCCTACCTGGTTCCTGTGCTGTGGCCTGAGATTTCTCGGCCAAGAGAAGGATATTCAAAATACACTGCAATGTCCCTGTGGCGTAGAACCAACTTTTCTCATTTGCTTTCCCTGTTTAGGACTCTTTTGTGTCGGTGATAATAGTCTGAGACTCCTAGGCTGAATCAGTCTGACAGATTTCAGGTGAACTTACTTATTTTTGAGTTCATCTCCCTATCATCTCTATATGCTAACATTCTGCATGCATTCTTGGTAGCTTTAACAGGTACTTTGAACAAGTCAAGCCTGAGCATTTTCATCCATACTTCAGTTTAGATTTGGAGGTGGGGGCAGGCTGTATACCGGAAAATCTAGTGGCCTGCTGTGGTCCCACAAGGAATCGTTGATAAAACTAAGAATAGAACTTAACATGGTGTAGTAGTCATCCCTTGTATCAAGATAGTTTGCAATCACGTGTTTTGTCTGAAAGTATATCTGTAAATTTTTGTTTTGGGGAATATATCTTGCACTTTTCATTAAAGCTCTTTATTCATATATAAGCTTATATAATTCACTCTGAGATATCTCAAAGCAAATATTTCTGAAACAAGTAGAATAGTGGTTCCGAAACTTGTTGGTCTCAGTACTCCTTTACTCCCTAAAAATTACTAGGATTCCTAAAGGTCTTTTGATTATCTGGGTTATATATTTTGACATTTAACTATATTAGAAATTAAAACAGAAAGCTTCAAAATATGCACTCATTTAACAATAATAAACCCTTTGCATTTCAATATAAGTAGCTTTTTTTAAAAAATATTTTTTATTTATTTCTAGGAGAGAGAGACAGCGTGAGCAGGGGAGGGTCAGAGAGAGAGGGAGACACAGACTCTGAAATAGGCTGCAGGCTCTGAGCTGGCAGTCAGCGCAGAGCCCGACGTGGGGCTCAAACCCACGAACCGCGAGATCGTGACCTAAGCGAAAGTTGGACGCTTAACCGACTTAAGCCACCCAGGGGCCCCAATAAGTAGATTTTTTTTTTTTAAGAATAGAATTTCTTTATTTTTTCTTTTTATTATATTTTTTTAAAAATAGTTTATTGTCAAATTAGTTTCCACAATAAGTAGCTTTTTAAAATGAAAAACAACTTTTTCATAACTGGAAAAATTAGTAAGAACTGGTGGCATTGTTTTACGTTTTTGCAAATCTCGTTACTATCTGGCTTTAATAGAAAACAGCTGGATTCTCATCTGCTTTTGCACTGGGTCTGTTGTGATAAAACACCTCAGGTAGTCTTTGGAAAATGTCACTACACGGAGTAACAATGACAGACATGACAGAATATCAATGAAAAAGGCAAATCAGAATAGTATCATAAACACAATTTTAAACTTGAAGACCCTTTGAAAGAGTGTTGGAGGAGGTGCTTGAGAAGATGTGACCACGGATTGACCCTGAAGCTGCACTTGGGCCACTGGGGTCTCCCCATCCCCTCTCCTGACCCTGGAACGTGCTTGCCTTCCCAGCTCTCAGAAGCTGCCCAAGGAAAACAGCTTTGAGACAGAAAGGTGGTGCTGGGACTATTTGAATGGTGTCCGTGATGAGACCCAGTTAAGGCCTCTGTATAAACTTTTAAGATTTGGCAGGTGGGGGCAATCTGCTCGACTTCCTGCCACCCCAAGACAAGTCTCAGCTGTAAGTTCCCTCGGCTCTTCGAAGCGGTCACCTGCCTGCCGCTTTCCCTCTCCTGACCCTCACCTGGGGGCCATTTCAGGCTATCCCAGGAACCTCCTCAGGGGGCTGGGAACCAACTAGACTCTGAAAACTGCTTTCACACTTTGAGACTTGCTGGTGATGAAAGAGCTTTGAGAAAAAGAATCCCAAACTAGGTTTCTGAATTTGAGGAGCATCGTACCTTTCTTGGAAAAAGAGTAAAAGTAAGAAAAATTATCATTGCAAAGAAATTCATCACTACTACAAAATTCCAGAACCTTTTGGAAACAAGGGTGCTTGACTTCAGAAAAGATAATACTTTTTGATTTGCTGCTTTCTCAAAGCCATTCTACTGTAACTTTCAGTTTCCTAATTTCCAGCTGAGGTTAATTTACTTGGCAAAATGAGAATTAAAATTAATGGCTAAATTCTCTCTCTTCCAGCCCTTCCCCACAAGAAGACGGGCAGATTATGTTCGATGTGGAGATGCACACAAGCAGGGACCACAGCTCTCAGGTAGGGGTGGGTGGGGGTGTAGGGGTGCGTGTGTGCGCTCGCTGTTCCGACTTACAGTAAATCATGAGGAAAAATGCGAACCTCTAAGTAAGTATGTTTTGCTAAAATATATTGAAGAATAAGAACACTTTAAAAAGGAGTTTGAAGCCGTTTTAAGTCATTCAGTTTCTGATTTGGGAATTTACTTAGGCTGATACAGCCCTTATACTCCTCTACAGCTGAGAATGTGGGGTCCTGTCACCCTAAAAGAATTGGAAAATTCTTATCTATAATGTATCAATCCCATATTCCGGGCTAGTTTCTTGAGTTTATAAATGGAGAACTGAGACAGGAGTTTGATTTAAGGTTACAAAATGAATGAAAAGGAAAGCTGTAGAACAGGTGTGAAAACTTTTTCTGCATCTGAAATCAAAGCAGTGACTTTTGAGGTGAATTTCAACAGCTAGAGATAAAATTCATATAAATTTTGCAGGGTTCATTAAATTAAGGAAGATAAGGATAGTTCACTAGGAGTTGACGTTGTTAGTAAAATCAATGGACATAGTATTGAAAGCTTACAAAGGTTTATATTATAAAACTTATGATCAGTCAGTAATTGTTCATGATTTAGAATGTTTATGGCCAACCCTTAACTTTCACTGAAAATGGTCAGTGCAAGTTCATGAGGACGGGACCCATTGTCTTGTTCTCCTGTGTTAAGTGTTTGTGGAGGATTTGTTGGACAAATGTTTAAATGTATTCTGAGAGGGGCGCCTGGGTGGCTTAGTCAGTTAAGCGTCCGACTTTCGCTTAGCTCATGATCTCGCGGTTCGTGGGTTCGAGCCCCCTCTGTGCTGACAGCCAGCTCAGAGCCTGGAGCCTGTTTCAGTCTGTGACTCCCTCTCTCTCTGACCCTCCCCTGCTCATGCTGTCTCTCTCTCTCTCCTAGAAATAAATAAAACATTTTTAAAAAATAATAAACATATTCTGAGAGAAACTGTTTTGTGGGGTTCTCACTTTACAATGTCCTAAACCCCTTTGCACTAGAAATATTTCACGTGGTATGTTGGATCCACCCAGTGTTTTCTGTTTCCGAAGGCTGCACAGTTTCTCCCTGCTTTGCCTATATTCTGTTTGTTCTGTCCTCTGAAACCTAGCAGATCTGTGGGTTGAATACAAATGTATATTATGATGAACTTTATATTGCAGAGAAGGTTATAGTAGCAAGGCTCTCCCGTAGGAAGCTCTTCTGACTGTAGTTGTTGAATTGCTGGCTTACATAGGTCTAGTTGGCCAAGTGCATGAGCTATAACTAGTGAAGAAGAAAATATATAGTTTCCATGGCAAAGTAGACTAAGGAATCCCAAGATAGAGAAGTGAAGTTAATTCTTTGTTGTAGTCTTTCCCAGGAAGCTATCCTCAATCCATATTGTCTTGTACAGACAGATTGAAACTCTAGAGTAGCGTTTTCCAGAATGTGTTTTGAGAAACAGTGCTTGATGGAAAGATCATCCTAAAGTTAAATGGAAATAATATAACCACTGGGCCCCGGGCCCCCACCCCAGTATTCACAGCATATAGTAGAACATTAAAGGCTCTGACAATTCCTGCAGGAAAAGAATCTGTTTATTTAAACCAAGTGTTTCCCAAGCTTATGTGATCTTAGACTTCCCTCCCCCTTCACACATACTTTCCCCGCTAAATAATCTACCTAACCACCTAATGATAGGTGCTCTCCTGGTTCATGGAGTGGCGGTGTACAATTCACCTTAACTGATCATTGAATTTAAGTGGAATTCTAGTGCTGACTGCATCCATCCTAGAATTCCAAAGGAATTTGTGAAATTTAGGAGAGAAAATGAAAAACTTGGCTTCTGTGTCGGATCATGGTAGTATTGCTAGTGTGTTTCCTGTTCAGAAACAGGTACCTAAAGGAACACTGAAGTAAGACTGAATAACACTGAATAAGAAGTCAGTAGGTATGATTTATTTAAGCTTTCAAAAAGCCTTTTTCATTTTTTTTTTTAAATTGAAGAAACAATCATTTAAAAATAATTTTAGGGTTTGGGAGGATGCATTTCATATTCATGAATGAGAAGCAAGTTTAGGGGTAGCGAACAGAAGCAGTTACCATGGGACTGTATGGTACTTGATTTTACTGAACATTTTTATATACGTCTATATGGGAATATGTGACATTTTCAGCCTTTTCTAGGAGGAGGAAGGAAAGACACTGATAGATATATTCTGGGTACTAAGTTTATTCCTAAAAAAAGTTTCTTCCCACTTTCAATGTTCTCAGTCCAGTGAAGGAGGTGATAGTGGCCCCTGAGAACAAATGGGAGAGTGAGACTTTCTTTTCATTAAGTTCCTCATCTAAGATCACAAAGCCAGTACACGATCGAGCCAGGATTGAAATCAGGGCTATCTGAGCCTGCAGCCCCTGTTCCTTCTGCCGTAGTAAGTCCTCGCATGGGATTGATTTCACGAGAGCTCACAAGGTCACGAGAATGAACTAAAACATGCCTGGTGACTTTTGCTACGAGGAAGCTTAAGGTGTAATGCATTTAAGAAAAGGATCATTCAGACTATACTGCCACGCCCACAGTACTCAAGAATTTTAGTCTGTAGCAGAAAATAGACCACAGATGGTCTCCTGAAGGAATGATGCCAACTGAAAATGTCCTCCCCTCTCCCTCTTGTGAAACTGGGGTTTATCTGTCCATGGACCCCACTGTATGCAGTTTCATAGTCACACAGAGAACTTGAGTAGCCCAGAGAAGGAAATGTAAGTGATTTGGAGGTAAGGGACATTCACATGAGAACAGGCTATAATGATCACAGTTTTTTTAGATGTGGGTATAGAGCGAGGATAATTCACTTTAAAAGTATGAATCGTTATTTAATTAAATTAAGTGCATTTTTGCCATATTGTGGAATTCCAAGGATTAGAAGGTAATTTAAAACCTGAAACTGGCAAGTTTAAGATTTAAAAAGGGCCGCACACAGTGGTAGGAAACGAGGATAGCGTAGGATAGCAGTCTAAACTGATTTGAGGAATTTGTATTTTGTTGTTATTTATTTTTTCCTAGTAGTCTAAAGATAACCTTGCTTCACTCAACTGAGAGAAAATGACATCACTTTTAAAAAATATTAGAGCTTAAAATCTTACCACATTTTCATTCTCTTGGAAAGTAGGAAGTATTAATTTATTTACAAATTTAGATGTAAATCTTCGAGCGGTTTTAAGGAGAGACGTGTGAGACCAGAATCGGAAACTGTAAGCAGAATGATGTGCACTGTATTGAATATAGTTAGATATTGTGTGTACGCAAACTGGGCTATAAGGAAATGGTAACAATTTATTGTTTTTGATTTAGGATGTTTTCAGATTTATTCCACAAAGAGCCAACTCATGATTCTGAGTAATCTCAATACCCAGTGGAAAAAGCTTAATCCTAAAGGTTACATTGTGTCATTCCGCGGAATTTGCCAAGCCCAGCAGAACTAAATAAGAATAGTAGTACCAGAGTAGCAGAAATCCACAGGGATTTTACTTTCGGTTTGATAGTCTCTACATGCAGGTAGTCCATTTTACTTGAAACTACCTTCCTGGGGCACCGGTTTCATAAGGAACTAGTCCGTATGAGAGAATCATGTTGATCTGTTAAGCTCTCCACTTTATCACTGTCTACAAAAAGAGTGAAAGCTTGGTCAAAGAATGCTCGTATTCAAGCAAAGTAACAAATCAGAACAGTTCTTAGCTTTGAGATCCTTTGGTTTGAGGTCCTAGCATCACCTTCCTTAAAGCTGAGTGACTACTGCTATTCATTTTTAGGAATATCTCTTTCTTGTGGCTTCTTGAAAGAAAAGCCATTGGGAATTTTGCTTGTTCTTGGCCTGAAACTGTAGGTTATCAATAGCAAGAGCAGAGAGTTCTTTCTCATTTATCTGATGCAAAAACTGTGAAATTCTAAGTCCATAGTAACTAAATGAGGCCAAAAAAGTTTTGGTGTAAATAGTTTTGAATAAGCCTTGGGAAATGTTTTAGATAGTGATTTGTCTAAAAAATATGATCTTCCAGGAAATGAAACCTAATGCTTATGAGTGTAGGCTGTAGAAGACCATTTGCCCGGGTTGAAATATCGGCCCTGCCTCTTTCTACTTATGGCACCTTAGGCAGTTACTGAATTTATGTCTTCATTACCTCATCTGTAAAATGGAATGTCAGTAATTCCTGTTTTTGTAGAATTGTTGCAAGGTAAAGATTAATGCATGTGAAGTGCTTGAAATGATGCTTGCATTTTGATGAATGATTAATAAATATTATTATTTACTTCCTCATCACATCTCCCACTTACTTATTCCCTCATCACTTTAATTGGTTAGTATATACATTTGGATATGTTCTCTTTTATTTTTAATGAAAAATTTTAAACGCATACAAAAGTAGAGAGAATGTTGCAGTGGGCCTCTGAATAAGCATTGCCCAGATTCAGCAGTTATTAATGCTGTCATCACTTCAGCTACCGTGATAGCCCCAAGAGCTCTTTTTTGAGATTTACGTCCTGTGCTTCGATAAAACTGTAGTGAAGCCCACTTGGGCTCTTTTTAAGACAGTGAATGCTGTGACCTCAGATCATTTTGTCAGCCTGTTAAGAAAGCTGTCACATTTCTTCCATGAAAATTACTCAGGCACAACCTTAGGATGTTCATTTATTTGCTGTCTAGATTTGTCTTTGTGGCAGGAAGAATGGGTCTTCCTTTTTTTTCTTTCTTAAAGTTGTACTTCTTCTTTACAGTCAGAAGAAGAGGTTGCAGAAGGAGAGAAAGAAGTTGATGTTTTGAAGAAAAGTGTAGACTGGGTGTCCGACTGGTCCAGTAGACCCGAAAACATTCCACCTAAGTGAGTTCTTGCCCGTGTCTCCTCAGTGGGCATGGTGGAGGTAGTTCACACTCAGTGTGCGGTGGACCTGCTCACTTAGCAAGTGTATTTCTGACCCCTTCCTCTGCCTTTCTTCCCCCAGGGAGTTCCACTTCAGACACCCCAAACGCTCCGTTTCTTTAAGCATGAGGAAAAGTGGGGCCATGAAGAAAGGGGGTATTTTCTCCGCAGAATTTCTTAAAGTGTTCATTCCATCTCTCTTCCTCTCTCATGTTTTGGCTTTGGGGCTAGGGTAAGTACTGGTGAACTCCTAATGTGTTTTCAGATCATTTTATCTACCATTGTATGTCCAGATGTAAGAAATATGGTTGAAACAGTTTGTATTGTTTCCCTTTTAATGTTTGAGTGCAAATAGGGTGAGCTGAAAAGATCAGTTGAAGCTGATCCATTGTTGGTACACTGGTAAGCACTTTTAATAGTGGAGTTTTGTTTTTCTTATTTGAAAATAAGTTGTTCGTGTTAATCTTGTCAGTGATCATTTTTAAGTGGACTCTTCTGTGTTTGATTTTTCCTTTTGGGTTTTGTTGTTTATAAATTATTCAAGATTAGCTAAGCTTTAAAGTAAACTAACCTAGGGGCACCTGGGTGGCTTAGTCGGTTAAGCGTCCGACTTTCGCTTAGGTCATGATCTCGCGGTTCGTGGGTTCGAGCCCCACGTCGGGCTCTGTGCTGACTGCCAGCTCAGAGCCTGGAGCCTATTTCAGAGTCTGTGTCCCTCTCTCTCTGACCCTGCCCTGCTCACGCTGTCTCTCTCTCTCTCCTAGAAATAAATTAAAATGAAATAAAATAAAATAAAATAACCTTTAGTGTATAAATTTGGGGCTGATGTGAACATTTTTTTTTCCCAAATGGGAAAGTACACCGTTTTATTGAATAGTCCTTGAGTGAAACTGGTAGGTTGGTGAGGGGCCCTGTGTTTTTCTCTCTGTAGCATTTTCATTGACTCTTGTAAAGTTGACCCCACATTTACCTGTAACTGATTAATTTTTCAGTCTTTTAAATTCTTTTTTTTTTTTTTTTTGATTGAACAATTGAGAAATCTATTTTTAGGAGTTAAATACTAGCTGTTAATTTTTTTTTTCCTAAGATCTTTTATTCTCTTTAAGCATGTACCAAGGAGTCATTTTCTCTATATAATATGCAAAAGAGATATGATCCCTTAACTTCCCTTTAAGGAGCTCAGCATAAGGGAGAGATATTTACAGTCGTAAACATGGAAACATAGACACAACTTTCCCAGAGACTCCTTTTAGTCTTTCTGAGCATCTGATATGTTTTTGTGATGGCAAAGACCTTGATGGCAGACCGCAGAGTGGAAGGGGTTTGTGCGGAAGGGAGCGTGTGAGGGCAGACAGAGGTAGGACTTTAAACTCCCTTTCAGTGTTGACTGCACAGTAGTTCATTTGCTCAGGGAGCTGGGTTTTGTACCTTGTGTTGTCTCTTTTCTTTCATGAGTCTTCAGATTATCTCTCTTGATGGAAAAAGTGTAACTGTTGTTATGCATTAATGTAGAAAAAAGGATTTGAGAAAGTTTTGTTACACGGGGGTGGGGGGGAGGGGGGTGGGACTAACTTCCTGTTTTCCATAACTTCCCTTCTGCTTATGTTATTTAATGGTAAAATGCTTGCTTGGCATGGAAAAGCAGTATCAGGCCTGATCCTGAAGAGTTAAACAGTTAGTAAGAGCCCACTGTAAGGCACTGGCAGCTTCGTGATTTGGCTCATTGCTGTATGTTGTATCTCAAATGTCAGTAGAACTCCTGTCCACTATGAGGGAACATCTCAAAGGAAGTTAGTGCTTTGTTCTTTGGGGAATCTGTTCTCTCTGGATTTACTTTTGTCTGATCACTGCCCCTGTGCTGTCCAGTCCTGCCTAATGACTAAACATAATTATATAAAACCAGTTTGGCTGGCTGTTGACTAGTTTTAAGTAAGTCAGCAGGGATTTGAGGGTGTTAGGGAGCTGTGCCTTATACCTTTTCGCCTTCTGCAAGAACGGAAACATTGAGTTTTTAAGTGCAGCCTGCGGAATGCTGGTATACACCTGATATTTGATGCCCTCTGTTTCCTTTCAGCATCTATATTGGAAAGCGACTGAGCACACCTTCCGCCAGCACCTACTGAAAGAAAGAAAAGCCACTGGACAAGCGTGTGACCTGTGAAGTGGTGTATTGTCACAATAGTTTATTTGAACTTGAGACCATTGTAAGCATGACCCAACCTACCACCCTATTTTTACATATCCAAGTTCCAGTAACTCTCAAATCCAGTATTTTATTCAAACTCTATTGAGGCATTTTACTAACCTCATTCCCTTTTTGGCCTGTAAGACACTTTAGAATTTCCTAACAGAGTTTACTGTTATTTAGAAATTTGCAAGGGCTTCTTTTCCGCAAATGCCACCAGCAGATTATAATTTTGTCAACAATGCTATTGTCTCCTTTTAGTGCCATCAGACTTAGACCTGCATCATTTGTGGTATAAATTTTACTCTTGCAAGATAAAGATAACTACTATCTTTCTCTTCAAATGAGATCAGGTTAGCAAATGATATGACAGCTTTATTGTTTTGTTTTGTTTTCAAGACAAAGGCAAGCTTCCCTAAGCTTGAATTTAGTTATTAAAAAAGAAAACAAACAGACAAACAAAAAAATCCAAGACACAAGGAAAAAAATATCCTGGGCAATAAAAAATTATTTTAAACAAGCTTTGGAGCCACTTTTTGTCTAAACAGCCTCCTTAATGGCGTCTTAATTTGTAGGAGGCCGGCTGCATAAACGATGGGTGTGAAGTAGAATCAGAACTGAAGTGCATCAGCATATTTTAACACTAGGATGTTGTAATGCTGTCTTTTCTATGGTGTAGAACCTTTATTCCTCATAAGGAATGTCTCAGGCCTAGAAATATACAAAATTGCTTTGGGGTTTGTGTGTTTGGTATCTTTACGTTTATTAGCTTTAGCTGCATGTGAAGTTTTCATGACTCTTCAGTTTTGTTGTTGTTGTTGTTGTTTTCTCCTAAGAAGAGGCTTTGGAATGAGTTCCAATTTGTGGTATAAATACGGGCTTCTTGTTTTCGGAAGCACCACTTACACTCTGAAGCCTTTAAATGCTGAAGGTAATTGTTTCAGAGTGATTCCAAGCACTCGTGCAACTTTGAAAACCAGACGTGGGTTGTGGGAACAGTTGACAAAGTTCTGAAAAGATGGCACTTGTTTTCTTCGGGTCTTTCCCTTTCCCCTGCATAGCCTTCCCACGGTGATTCCTGCGATGAGGCGGGTACCGGGTGGTTTCTCTGTAGCGTCTTCAGTTGCGCTGAACTCCTGAAATTCCACAGCGCTCGGCAACAGTGATCAGCTTTGGTGTGTTTGTTTGGTTTTGTTTGTTTCCCAAATGTGAAGCTTTAGGACCAAATTGTTAGAGAGCATCAGGATTCCCAGTTGTTTCAGGTAGATGTCTTGGATTTGTGGAACACCTAGCGTGACGCTGAAGGATACTGTTATATGTTTTATACATAAATTGCTCTTTATGATGTAGACATTACTCTTGACTATTTAGAGAACCATTGGTAATTTAAAAACTGGCAATCTGTTCATTAAATGAAGTGCATCAGATTGCCTTGGATAAGAACACTGACAATAGATTTGCCAGTCTGCAGAAACAATCTAACTGTCTTCTCTCTCACATCAGATTTTGTAAAAATGGAAGTGTTCCATTTTTTTTACAGATTAAACAAAACAGTAATAATTTCTGTCATTTTTTCAAGAATATAGCAGGTTATCTTTAATGAAGATAATATATCCAAAATAGTTTTCTGCATTTTCTCTGAGGTATTCTGTTTTCTTTCTAGCAGTTGATGTCTAAATAATTTTGGATATCTTTTCATCATACTTTGTTTCTAGCTTATTCTTAAGCCTGGTAACACTTGATTTGCCTTCTGTAAACTATTTATTTCAAGTGTTCGTATTTGAATTTGTTGGGAAAGTGAATCTGATGGCCCGCTGATTTTGAAAAGCCTGCCTAGACTTGGAAAGGCTGATCAAGTTGCAAGAAATAAAGAGTTGGACTGCTGTAATACACAACTTGTACTACAATCAGTATCATGGGAGGGAAAAGTAAAAGTATACAAAAATAAGAGCAACTTTTTTATAGGCAACACATCGTCCCCATTTGAAACCCAGTAGCAATTCTATCAGTAGTGTGGTTGAACTTGGGTATGTTTATGATTTTTCTTCAACATTGGAAATACATTTAGTTCTGCCTTTTTTCTTAAGATATCTGTGAAATTTTGGACTATTACTTAAAACACGAATACATGATCACAGTAGAACTTATTGTAAGATGCAGTATTTATGGATAGCCCTAAGCTATGGAATACGTGTTGATGCTCCTACCCAGATTTGTGTCAAACAGAAGCAGATTGTGTGATTCAAAAGGAGACTTCAACAAGTAACAGTTGACATTTTAAGAATAATGTTTAAAAAGCTTTACACCTCTTTACAATTTGGGGACAAAAAGGCAGGCTTTATTTTTTTTGACTGATGAAAACTGGCTAAAACTATTTGTAGATGGAATCATGAGCAAAACTGCACAAACTTGCACATTAAAAAGTGCAACAGGTTACTTTGCAGCAAAAAGTATTTACTCTTCTAAAGAAAAAAAATGGAAGACTAAGCCAGTGGGATGAATTTTTAAGTGAACCGGTTGTTGAAATTATTGGAATTAACTGAGCCAAAGTGATTATGCATTCTTCATCTATTTAGTTAGCACTTTGTATCATTATATACAGTTTACAATACATGTATAACTTGTAGCTATAAACATTTTGTGCCATTAAAGCTCTCACAAAACTTCTTCTGTCGGCATATCGTTTTATGTCACGTGTGTTGTGTGGGAGTTTAGAGAGGAGGCCTTCTGTGCGCACATAAGTTTTCCACCAGCGAGTTCCTTGGATACCAGGGTGCCCAGCAGTGTGCCAAGTGCACAGGGATGAATGCTCTTCCTGCCTTCCTGAGTCCCCTCCTCTCAGGGACACCGTCACCACGCGATGACATTCTTTCTCAGAGATGTGTGTAAGAAGTAGGAGGGGGCCAAAGCAATTCAGAACTCTTGTTCCACCAGATAGCATCAGGGTATTATTCACAGAAGAGGTGATTGAAAAATTGAAGGTATTGAAAGATGAGTAAGTGGTCAACAGGTGCAGAAGGGAATCAAGAGCATGCCCATAAAGGAATGGCAGAAACTGATGTGTGAAAATCTGTTCTAGAGGTGCCTGGATGGCTCAGTCGATTAAGCGCCCAACTCTTGGCTTTGGCTCAAGTCATGATCTCAACAGTTTCATGAGAGGAAGCCGCATGTCGGGCTCTGCATTGACAGTGCAGGGCCTGCTTGGAATTCTCTCTCTCTCCCTCTTTTTCTGCCCCTCCCTTGCTTCCCATCTCTTGTGCACAATAAATAAAAACCAAAATTAAAAAAAAAAAAAAGAATTGATTTTAGGAATAACAGGAAGTTCATTGTGGCTAGAAAACGGGATGGGAAGAGAGGGAATTCAAAATATAGTTTAGCGTTGAACCAAACAGATTTATATGCTCTTCTGAGAGTTGAACTTGTGTGTAGTTGGTGGGCTACCTTTGAAGGGTTAAATGCAGGGACATGACTGAGGACTGAAGTTTTGGATGGTCATGAAAGAGTGAGGAGAGAAGTACCAGAGGCCAGAAGATCAGCTGATTCTCTAGGTAAGGAGTAGGGCCTGCCCTGGTTAACCCCAGGGATGAGAAAGGGGGCCCAGGATGCATAGGAAGATCTAAGAGAAACTTGAAGTCCATGGTATGAAGATTTAGAGACGAAGGCATGTGTGTCTCCCCTGCCCCTACCCTTTTTTGGTTTCGTGTTTTGCTCTGAATATCGATGCCATTAACTGGGAAAGGGAGGACAGGAGGAGGAATGGAGTGGAGGGGGAGAGAGAGGACTTCAGTTTTGAACACATTGAATCTGGTTGGAGCCTAACCTAGCACAAGAACTCAGGAGAAAGGTCTGGAATGGAAATGAAATACCCTGAGATGCACTTATGTGTGTGTAGCATACTACTTGAAGACTTGACCATGAGGAAAGGAGAAAGCAGTGAAGCCTAACAGCTGAAATTGGCCAGAAGAGAAGCTCAAAAAGGTGACTGATGTAAATAGTATGGTAAGAGAAGGCCCCCAAAAGGGAGGAGGTAGCCAGTCCTGTCAGAGTCGGTGGTTAAGGAAGTGAATTGAAGAGAAATCTTTTGATTTTGGCAGTTGAATCACTACCATTCCGTCCAAGACCATTTTCTGTAGGAGCAAAAGAGGAGTCCCAGATAGGATTGTATGGGGCCAGTGAAGGACTAGCAAGTAAGAAAGTGCTGGCTTCTCTCAGTTAAGTCTGGAGATGTAGAAAAGGAGGGGAAGATTTCTAAGAGGAGACAGGATGATAGGATTGTCTCTTTAGGTCAGATATAGAGATGGGGGTAGGTTTATAGGCTAAGGAAAGAGCACAAAGGGAAATATTAAAAGACACAGGGGTGCAGATAAATACTGGAGTAAGACTGGAAGGAATTAAGCAGGATACGTTAAGGACTCAGAAGGGAAATAAACTTGGAAAGGGGGAGAAGGACTTTTGGAACCATTAACAGTTTACAAACCTGGATATGCATGATAGGAAGGGGAGAGGCAGGTGAGAAAGGGTCAGGAGAGGTCTGGTAGGAGCAAAAGAGTGACAAGTTGAGGAAATTCACATCTGACAGACTCTGTTCTCTCCATGAAGACAAGCATGGTGTAGATGCTGAGCGGGGATGGGGCTGCTCTCCATCAATGTCTCCTGACCTGAAAGGAGACCAGAGCTAAAGCTGGGGTCCTTGAACCCATATAGTTGCTCCTGCCGTTACTCTCCGGTATAACCAAAACATCAGTTGGGTCCACCCAGGTTAGGCTCCCCCTCTTCAGCTTGGTCGATGCTTTTGAGCTTCAACCATGTTAGATTGGACTAAATGATCTCTTGGGACCTTTTAATTCTGTCATTGCTATTAGTAAATTACAGTTCAGTCCAAAAAGCAGGATTGAGAATGGCTGAATTAGGTATAGACCTGGAATCTTAGATATGATACTTTATATTTGGTAGTGGACCAAGAATGTGTGTGTTTATTCCAAATGTCTCCTTTAGGCCCCTTGGTAAATGGAGCAAGATAACCACAATTCAGGGAAAAAGCAATAAATTCTAGGTTTAGGTGATGAAGATTCCAAATCACAAATGTTTAATCTTCAATAAAGTAGTGAGCCCCATTCGTGACATTTTTACTTCAATGTGTTTTAGCCCTGGGATGATTTATTGTACCTCTGCTCCACAAGGGGTCGAAGTTCAAAGTATTAACCAACTTTTGTAGACTAATTATAAAATTTAGGGGATCTTTATTTAGAGCAGGGAGAACAGTTTGTAAAAATTGCCATGACCGCTGTTTCATTTATTAGATCTTCAGAATGGTAGAAATACAAATATAAAGGTCATGAAATTAGCCAGTTTATGAATTCAAATCAAGGGAGAACAGTTTTCACAAAGGTTTTATTTCTGCAGCTGAGAAGACAAGCTCATCAAAAGCTAATAGATAATAACAAGTTTTATAAATAACTGGAAAGAGCATTTCGGTGTGTTTCAGGGAGTTTTGAATAAGTGCTAGTGGGTGGTTAAGCTGCTGATCAATTCTTAGACTTTGAAATGCAAATTTGAAGTTTGCCCAAGTGGAATGGGGTTGGAAACTTTGGGTGAGGGAAGGACTACAAATCATATTTAAATTATTTGGTTACCACTTAGTAAAAGATACGCCTCCTCTGCAGTTGGTATCATTTTTTGATATGCTCAAGAAAGGAAAACTGAAAGGTTTATTTCCTCAGCCTCCATGTATTTTTCTCAAACTCTCTTTAAACAACCTCCCGCCTTCTACTTCCCACTCCCAGCATGAGGACTGAAAAATTATGGGTATATTTGATCAAAGGAAACAAACGACGGTTTTTTAAACCGTCAAAAGCGATTCTTATGCACATGAAGTGTGGTCATCGCTGACCCACAGGATGTGGGCGTGGTGCCCACCTTATAATGGAGGCAGGCGTGTGCTGGGCTCCAGACCCTTCTGTCCAACTACCCTTTACACATGACCACTTCCCGCTTAGCGTATCCCGAACTAGTCTTCCGCATCTCTCCTCCCTGCTTCCTCCCATGCTCCCCTCTTCTTGTGTCATCCATCTGTGAATAGCACAAGTATCCCTTCAGGTACCCAAAGCAGAAACTTGCCAGGCCCCCCCACCCCCCACTACCATGCATGCAGTAAGCAGGACTGTTCATTCCATCTTCAAAATCTCTTGGCTGTATCTGCTGCCTCCTACCTTCCGCTGCCTTCATCCCGGCCCCCGCCACCTTCGGTGGGTCACCGTGAGAGTTTCCAAGCTGGGCTCTATGGCTCTGTACACTCGGCAGCCACAGTAACTCTTCTAAAATTCGAATCTGATCTGATCACTGTCCCTTGAAACCATTAAATGCTTCCCCATTGTCCTGAGGATAAAGTTCCTAAAGCTGCCGCCAGGCCCTTCCTCATCAGGCCCTGCTCTCCTCCATCCTCCCCTCCCTGCCCTCCTCATGCCCTCCCCCACTTAGGAACTTATCTTCATGCTCATCTAACACATGGCCTTTGTAAATGCATTTGTCCCCTGCCAGGGCCTTCCCCCACCCCTCATCCTCCACATCTCAGCGCTTGGCTCACAGTTCACTTCCTCTGGGAAACCTTGACAACATCACACACCCGCCCACACCCAGCTGGCTTAGGTGCCTCTCCCATAATCTCCCAGAACATCTGGCATGTACCCCCTTTTGCCCTGAATTATGATTCTTTTCCACGTGTCTATCATCCTCACAGTCTGAGGTCCTCTCTGCAAGCGCTGGATCCTGTGTGTCTCCCACCGTCCCAGAACTGACACGGTGCTTGTCGTGTGAAGCATGCTCACAGCATTGAACATTATGGAATTTTATTGTCAACACCCAAACACACGCGCGCGAGCGCGCCAAACTAGGGCTAGTTTTTTAAATTTACCTGAAGTTGAATAGCAAGATAGTGTATTTTGAAAAACCCCAGGAATCAGGAAGGATTGAACTCTTAAATTGTATAGAATGGCACCAGAGTTTTGAGGTTTCGTTTTTGAGACAGAATAAGAAAATGCTTAAACACTGAAGGAGTGGGGCCACCTGGGTGGCTCAGCAGGTTGAGCATCTGACTCCTGATTTTGGCTCAGGCCACGATCTCACGATTGTGGGTTGTGGGATTGAGCCCTGCATTGAGCTGAGTGTGGAGTCTGCTTGGGATTCTTTCTCTCTCTCTCTCCCTCTACTCCTCTCTAGCCCCCCCCCCAAAAAAATAAACGATTAAAAAAAAAAAAGAAACACTTAAGGAAAAGAATAGAGCTCCTGGAAACCTGAAATTTCCCGAAGTGACACAAATCATACTGATTGATTCCTCAAGATTCTGGTTAAATCCAGAATCTTCCTTCACCCTAGCTCCATATCCTGTGTGTTTTGAATTAGAATTGTCACATACAAAAGCAGCTCTGTGTGGCCATTTGTTTTACTAATGGGATTGGGGCACTGCAGGGCTTGCATGACGTTAAACATGGAATTGACCGACTCATTTTTGCCATGTAACTTTGTTTATGGGGTGGGATTGGATTAGATGGCTTGAAAGGACATGGCTGGACATTGGAGGTGTTTGGACTAAAATTCAGCCTACAGAGAAAGGTGGGGCAGGTTTCCTACAAGTTATCTCCACTGCCTGTGAGAAATACTCCCGTGTTGAGGATTTTTTAAATTTTTGTTTATTGTTTTGCCGAGCATTGTGGTGGCTGATGGTCAGTAGAATCCTGCAGGTAATTTTATTGCTAAAGGAACCAGGGGTCAGAGGTGTTAAGTGATTAGCCTGTATCCCACCATTAATAAATGACAGAGACAGGATCCCGATTCCAAGCAAAAGCACTTCCCAGGGTCCCAGTCTCTTTTTAGATCAAGCATCTGGGGTGTCTTAGTTTTCTCAAAATAATTCTGAAGTATGAATTTATATCCTGAAAAATCGCAGCTTCTAACCAAAACATTATAGAGTTCTGCAGAAATTAATATACTTGGAAATGCTTGTCAACGGTTCTACCAGTAGACATGGGAAAGCACAGAAGGGGATCGAGTATTGGGCAGTGCCGTCAGCATGGCATGCTTTGTCGATTTGTGGTGACACCAGTGACCCTTGTGTAGAGGTGGATTCTGAGCTTCAAACCATCCATCTGGGCATCACTATATTCAGCAGCATGGACAAATCTGAAAAAGGAAAGTCATACACATCTTAACCATTTCTGAAAGCTCATTTTCATAACGTCTGTGCTTTTATAAATGCTCTCATGTTCCTGCCAAAGAAGCCGTGTTTTGGGGGATGGTGTTCTAGGTGAGAAGAACATGACAACCCATCAGTGTCACCGGTTTCTTAAACGCTGCCACACGTGCCATGTGATTTACTAAACCAGATCGCTGTTTGCGGTGAGGAACAAGGAGCAAGGGAGAGAGAAGGAGGAGGAGGAAGCAAATATCACGGGAGTGCTAAGTGCCTGGCGTGGACTTCAGAGATCTTAACATCCTTTCATTTAAACCTCACAACAATCCAGTTGAGGTAGTTGCTCTCGGTGTTACAGAAGAGAAAATCTAGGTTCAGCGAGTGAACCAGGTCTCTGCTCTGCATTCTTTCTTAGAGAATAGTTCCTGAATCCCTGTGGGTTTTGGTCTACAGCTAGGTGCCACTTACCTCCCAAGTGAACTGTCCCTCCATCATGCACGCTCCCTGGCTGCTGGGCCAACTCTGTTCCTTGGTGGATGTCACCTTTTACCCATGGGCGAAGAACTCATATGGTAATGCAGTGGGGGCAGTCGTTAAGTAATTGTTGATAATCAACCAATACAGTGTTTTCCAAGCTGGTTTAATATTTGTGATTTTTGCCATTTAAATGTAAGGAGGATGGGGGTTTTAAAAATTAATCTGTTTCAGGGTCCCTGGCTGGCTCAGTCGGTTAAGCATCCAACTCTGGTTTCAGCTCAGGTCATGATCTCATGGTTCATGAGGTCAAGCCCCATGGAAGGCTCTGTGCCTGCTTGTGGGTGTCTCTCTCTCTCTGCCCCTGCCTTGCTTGCGTGCTCTCTCACTCTCTCTGTCTCTAAATAAATAAATTTAAATATATATATAAAAACCTCTAAGGACAGGACTTAAAAAAATTATTCTGGGGGCATTTGGGTGGCTCAGTTGGTTAAAATCTGACTTCGTCTCAGGTGATGATCTCGTGGCTCGTGAATTCAAGCCCCACATCTTGCTCTATGCTAACAGCTCAGAGCCTGGAGCCTGCTTCAGCTTCTATGTCTCTCTCTCTCCCCCTCCCCCACTGGTGCTCTGTCTCTCTCTCAAAAATAAATAAACATTAAAAAAAACTATTCTGTTTAAGAATAAGGGATCCTCAGTCCCCAGAGGCACATATGACCCTTCTGTTCCATGCATTCTTTAAAACCAGCAAACATTCATTGAGTACGTGAGACATGCCAGGGACTTTTCTGGAACACTAGATTTATAGCTGTTGTATTAGTCAGCTCTGACTAGTAGATTCGGGTGTAGTCTCACTCTGCTGCACATGGTGTTGATTACAAGTGACAGAAGCATTGAGAAGACTGGAGAGCCACCCCCACTGATGGCAACCGCTGGACACAAGGGGCAGTTTGTTTAAGTTCTATTCCCATGATGTCATTTGGTAGCCACTGCTGCTGCCTTCATGGAATCTGCTGCTGCCCCAGGATCCACCACACCACTGCTTCCATCTGAAGGAGAGAAGTGAGTGTCCTCTTTCTTCCCACGTCATCAGTTCCTGAGCCAAAATCCCCTAAGAATATGCCAACTGGGGGATTGTTTCTGTCCTACCCACAGGAAGGGCTGGGAAAGTGAGCGAGTGGAGCTGTGGGTGGTCTTTTGCGCTCCTGCCTTCTTCCATTGAGATTCACAAAGTGATTGATTGTTCCTACATACAGGTTCAGGTGCAGGGTCCCCACAAGGAAAGACAAAATGTCATCTATGACTAAAAAGAACAGACCTCACAGACGTGGAACTTTCCGTCTAGCAGGAAGAGTAAATAGATAAATAATTGCACAAATTATTAACGGTAAGTGTTAAGAAGTGAAGAACACTTATGGGGCGCCTGAGTGGCTTAGTCAGTTAGCGTCCGACTTTTGCTTAGGTCATGATCTCGCAGTTCGTGGGTTCGAGCCCCGCGTCGGGCTCTGTGCTGACTTCCAGCTTGGAGCCTGGAGCCTATTTCAGAGTCTGTATCTTCCTCTCTCTCTGACCCTTCCCTGCTCACGCTGTGTCTCTCTCCTAGAAATAAAAATATTAAAAAAAAAAAAAGGGAACACTTTGAAAACCTGTCACCTGGGAACTTGGACAAAGGGGACTTGGACAAATGGGACTTGAAGCAGAGGAGGTAGCCTTAGAACATGCCCTGGATGCTGAGCTGCAGCCACTGGGGGAAAAGGCAGAAAGGAACATTCTGGGCAGAGGAAGCAGCATATGTCATGTAGGTAAAAGCACACATGTGAGTAACTGGTGGAAGGTCAGTGATGAGACGGGACAGGCAGAGAAGCGGACAGCAAACAGAGTAGGCGGGGCCTCGGAGGCCAACCTTGTGACGATGGTTGTCATTCCAAGAGTTTGGGGGAAGTCCTTGAAGGATTTCAAGTCCAACAGGCATAGGTTTGCATTATTAAAAGACAACTCTTTCAAGCTTAGGGAATGAATTTGAGAAGAACAAGAATGGACATGGGATGACTGGCTAGGATAAAGAGATTATAATGGCTTAAAACTAAATTTGTTGTTGTGGAGTGTGGAGGAATAAGTTTAGGAATTCCCTGAGCTTGCACCAATGGGTTAACAAGACTTAGAGCAGAAAGCGGCCACAGGACAAAAGCACCCTCAGGGTGGAACAAATCGTAGAGCAGGATAGAGCAGGAAGCTGCTTGCACAGGAGGAAAGCCTCCGCCTTGCCTGGGAGAATAGGTAAACAGGTAAACAGGACCAAAGACTGCCACAGCAGGGTGAAGTTGCCCAGAACTAGTTAGCAAAAAAAAAAAAAAAAAAAAAAAAAAAAAAAAAAAAAAAAAAAAAAAAAAAAAAAAAAAAAAAAAAAAAAAAAAAAGTGCCTTGTTGACCCAGAGGTAGCATGCTCTGTCTTATCCCCTAAGCAAGTTAACATAAACAGACACGGCTCCTGGTGCCTACTCCTAACACTGCATATCTTCGAAACCACCTTTCTCTCACACACAAGTTAATGATCACTGCTTCATTGTCTTTTTCTGCACATCCATCACGTTTATAAGCCTTCTGATCCTAGTAAATACATAGCAAGGACTCTTACTCAGGACTCTGGTCTCCTGGACATTAGCCTCTGTCGTATTCAATTCTGTGTCCACTTTCTCACTGGACCAGGGAGAACTCCAGACTCAAAGTCTGTGACAGTGGAGATGGAGCAAAAAAACCACATTTGAGAAATATCTAGGAAGTAAAATCAACAGGATGATTGGTGGAAAAGGTCATTTCTAAGCTGCGACTGGATGATGGCTCCGTGTCCTCAAGGGCAACCAGCCCAGTGGTCCCAAGGGATCGAGGGTTCATCAGAGAGCCTAATATGAGAGTGTCGTCTATCACTGGAACCCTGAGGAAGGAACTGGTCTGCAGATGCAGATTTTGGTCTTAATCAGCACAGTGGTAGTAAATGAAGGCATAACATGGGTGATACAGTCTAGAGGAGAGAGTGAAAGAGAAGAAAGAAGTCTAAGAGGAGCTCCAGGGGCCTGCAGCACCAACAGATTTGGATAGAGGAGAGGCTAAAATGAGGTTAAAGAGGCAGATTAAGAAACTGGAAGGAAAACTAGGCCATGGGAATGGGGGAGAAGAGCGTTTTGATAGAGCTGCCAGGCCAAGTCCTTCAGGATCAGTTTAAAGGAGGGGCTGCACAGCAGTTGCTGGCTCCATCATTGATGTTAGCCACAGACTGGAAGATTGCTGGGGACAGGGGCTGGACCAGAGTGCTTTCCCAAGTGAGAAGAGGAAGAAAGAGCCCTTTCTGGAAAATGTGCCACAAAGGAGAAGAAAGTGATAGGCTTGGGGGAAGATTTTTTTTCTAAGATGGAACAAATTTGAACATATTGAAATATTTATGGAAAGGATCTGGTAGAAAGAGAAGTTGGATATAAGGACGAGGATGAAAGGGGGCAGGGTTTTGTTCTGCTTTCTTTTTGACATATTTTTGTGACACAGAAGACAAAGACCCCTCAAGATTTCTCGCTCATACCTCAGTCTCTGAGTCCCTGATGGCTCCAAAACTAAGGCCAATGAATAGTGCCTGCTGGGGCGCAGGTGTTCTGAGCACAGTGCATGGAGTGTGTATGGCATTGGGTGACTTTGGAGAAAAATGATGAAGGGGAGGTGTGGAGATGGGGGACCTGATACAGGCAAAGGTGAGGAAGAGGGGAGGGCAGATGCCCCAAACAGCGTTGTGGACAGGATGCTATTAATGTCAACTTACATACATATGCATGTCTATTTTTAAAAAACAGAGAAAATTTGCCACCAATGGGCTTTGATTTATTAAATACTTTTTCTGCATCTGCTCAGAAAATATTTTTTCTTGCAGTTTTTTTATGTTGACTCATTTTGGAGAAAGAGAGAGAGAAGGAAGGGCAGAAAGGGATGGAGGGAGAGAATCCTTAACAGTCTCCACACTGTCAGCACAGGGCCCAATTTAGGGCTCGAACCTACAAATCATGAGATCATGATCTGAGCTGAACCTACTGAGCCACCCAGGGGCCCCATTATTCTTTCTTTCATAGGTTAATGTGGTGACTTATATTAAGTGGTTTAAAGCAAATTCATTCCTGCTTTGCTTAAATAAACAAAATTTGGCCATGATTTTGTACATAGACCAAGCTGGATTCAGCTGTGCTTGAGTGGGGCTCAGGTGTCTGCCTCTCCACAAACTCAATAGCCTTTCCTCCTCCAGCTTCCACTATCCCAGGAGTCTTCCCACCAAAGGCTGGCCTCTACCACCTCATGGACAGTCCGCTTGAATCACTGAGGGGGGCCCCTGCCTGTGAAACACAAAGGTCCTGCAGTGGCTTCCAGAGCAACTTGCTTGCCTGCTAAATTCTCTCATCCTGAAACATGTGCACACGCGGATGCACACATACATACACATACACAGTAGCAAAGAGAATTGGAGTTTTAAGAGTCGTAAGTACAAGTATTCATCTCATATCCCTCATGAGCCCCTTCCAAAATTATGGTAAAGAACTTAGGTAGAAATTGATCCTTATAAAGAGAATGGGAGGATCAGCAGACAGATTTCAGCACAGTTATGGAAGCAGAATGCCAAGGGAACTGGGAATCCGCAGTCTCCTTACACTAACAGTGGGGACTCGGTACTCCCACGGACTCCTGATTACTCACTCCTGACTCTAGCTCTGCTTCAAGCTGTTTCAGTTCACTTGCTGAGACCCATACGTCCCAGGAAGTCTCCTTGTGGTCTCCCTGTGTCTGCAAGGAGTTCACAGAGCTCATCTCGGTGTGAGGGGTGTGCGTTAATCATGCAGTGGGTCAAGCAGACAGGTGAGGGCACAGAAAGACGCTTCTCATATCCGGTGGGGCCTGGCAGGAGATGCACAGGACAAATTAACAGGCCTTCATGTCCTAGACAAGCTGATAATGCTACCGAATAAAGTCCATTTTAGCTTTGTGATTTAGCATATAATTAATCAGGATGTTTTTATGGGAATATGTGGTTTTATTTATTTGCAAACACAAATTTATTTTTGTTTTTTAATTTTTTAATGTTTACTTATTAATTTTGAGAGAGAGAGCAAGAGAGAGCATGGGTGCATGCAAACAGGGTAGGGGCAGAGAGAGAGGGAGACAGAGATTCCCAAGCAGACTCGGTGCTGTCATTGAGGAGCCCAATGCAGGGCTCAAACCCATCAACCATGAGATCCTGACCTAGCCTGAAATCAAGAGTCAGATGCTTAACTATCTAAGCCACCTAGGCATCCCTTTAATTAATTTTTTAAAAGTAAACTCTGCCCCCAACATGGGGCTCAAACACACAACCCTGAGATTAAGAGTAACATGCTGTACTGACTTGGCCAGACAGGTGCCTCCACAAACACAAATGTACCTTTTCTCGTGAAAGCCAAATTTTGAATGTCTCAAAGTGATGTGGTTTGATTAGTCCCTCAGAAACCAAAGGACTGTTGTGTTTTAATTGTAGTAAAACATATAACATAAAATTTACCATCTTAAACCACCATTTCATATTTCAATCATATATTTTTTAGAGCAGGTTCGGGTTCACAGCACTCCCATATAACCCCTGCCTACATGTACATTACCTCCCCCACTATCAGTGGGTATGCATTCAGAGGGCAGCTGATGAACCTGCACTGACACATCGTTATCACCCAATGCCCATAGTTTACACTTGGGTTGCTCTTGTTGTACCTTCTATGCGTTTGGACAAATGTATGCTGATGTGTAACCATCATTACAGTATCCCAGAGAGCAGCTTCATTGCCTTAAAATCCTCCGTGCTCCTTCTACTCACCCCTGCCTCTCCCAACCTCTGGCACCCACTGTTCTTTTTACCATCTCCATAGTTTTGCTTTTCCAGAATGTGATTTAGTTGGACTTATACAGCATGTAGCCTTTTTGGATAGGTTTCTTTCACTGAGTAATATGCTTTTAAGTTTCCTTCATGTCTTTTCATGGCTTCATAATTCATTGTTAAAGTCGCTGAATAATATTCCATTGCCTGAATGTACTACAGTTCATCTCTTCATCTACTGAAGGACACCTTGGTTGCTTCCAAGTTTTGGCATTTATGAACAAAATTGCATAGACATCTGGGTGCAGGTTTTTGTGTGAGTTTAAGTTTCCAACTCCTTTGGGTAACTACCGAGCAGTGTGACTGCTGGATCATATGGTAAGAATATGTTTCATTTGGTATGAAACTGCCAAACTGTCCTCCAAGGTGGCTGCACCATTTTGTATTCCCACCATCAGTGAATGAGGGTTTCTGTGGTTCAACATTCTTAACAGCATTTGGGATTGGCAGTGTTCTGGAGGTCAGCCATTTTAATAATTGTGTAGAAGTACTTACTGTTCTTTAAATTTGTATTTCTCTGAGGACATAGATGTAGATCACCTTTTCATATACTTCTTTGCCATCTGTATATCGTCCTTGGTGAGGTGTCTGTTAAGGCCTTTGACCCATTTTTTAAATTGAGTTGTTTTCTTATTGTTGAGTTTTAAGAGTTCTTTGTGTGTTTTAGATGACAGTCCTTTATCATATGTGTCTTTTGCAAATATTTTTTTTTCAAGTCTGTGGCTTGTCTTTTCATTCTGTTGACATTATCTTTCATAGAGCAGAAAATTTTAATTTTGATGAAATCCAGATTATTAATCCGTTCTTTCAAGGATTGTGTCTTTGGTGTCATATCTAAAAAGTCATCACCAAACCCAAGGTCATCTAGATATTCTCGTATGTTATCTTCTATGAGTTTCATAGTATTGTTTTTCAGGTCCGTGATCCATTTTGAGTCATCTTACCTTTCCTAAGTGTGCGGCTCAGTAGCCTTAACTATAGGCACATTGTTGTGCAACAGATCTCTGGAACTCTTTCATCTCACAAAACTGAAACTCTACACCCATTCAACAAGATCTCTCCATCTCCCCCACCCCCAGCCCATACAATGGCTATTGTATTTTCTCTATGTATTGTCTCTATGAATTTGACTATTCTAGAGACTTCATAATAGTGGAATCATATACTAATTGTCTTTTGTGACTGGCTTATTTCCCTGAATGTAATGTCCTCAAGGTCCATCCATGTTGTAGCGTAAGAAAGAGTTTCCCTTTTTTAAAAAGACTGAATAGTACCCCATTTTGTGTGTGTATATACACCACATCTTCTTTATCCATGCAACACATTTTTCTTTATCCATTCAAATGTTTATGGACACTTAGCTTGTTACCATCTCTTGGCTATATATGGTAAAGAGTGCTGAAATGAACATAGGTGTACACATTTGTTTGAGAACTTGCTGTCAAGTCTTTTGGGTACATACCCAGAAGTGGGATTGCTGGATCATATAGTAATTCTGTTTTGAATTTTTTTTTAGGAACTTCCATATTACTTTCCATTGCAGCTGTACCAATCTACATTCCCACCAATAGTGCACAAATATGCATTTCTACACACCCTTGCCAGTACTTGTTAATTTCTTTTTCCCCCTTTTTTTTGCCTTTTTTGGTTTGTTTTTACAGTACCCATTGTAATGGGTCTGAGACCAAGATTTATATATTTTTAAAATTTTTTTATAGTTTATTTTTGAGACAGAGACAGAGCACGAGTGGGGGAGGGGTAGAGAGAGAGGGAGACACAGAATCTGAAACAGGCTCCAGGCTCTGAGCTGTCAGCACAGAGCCCGACGCGGGGCTCGAACCCATAAACCACGAGATCATGACCTGAGCTGAAGTTGGACACTTAACCGACTGAGCCACCCAGGCGCCTCTAGGATTTATATTTTTAATTTTGACCTGGAAATGATATATACCAAGTAAGCTATACCTCACATCATAGTTAAAAGTCGTGTCTGTGTGCATGTATGAGAGAGAGAGAGAGACCGCTGCATAGGTGTACACTGTATATTTCTGCTACATAGCAGTGAGATGAGAATCGGAATCATTTGGGAGAGAAGAAGGAGTCACTGTGATGTGGTGGTGAAAGCCCAGGGACCGGAGACAGGAGTTCTTCGCTGCTTTGCCTCTGACACTTTGGGTTGGCGAGTGATCATGTAAACTCAGCATGTCTCTTTCTAGTGAGGATGGAGAGGAACCTGTGTGTAGAAGAGCGGCCTGACACACTCAGACCCTACACAACACAGCCAGCTAGGATAAACAGATGGAAATAACCGAGGAAGCATGGAATCGAGTTCTTCCAGAATTGATGTTGGTGTATGAAATACAGATGAAATTCACTTTACACAGCAGACATGTTGAAGAGATACTGTGCCTATGGGAAGCTTTTTTAATAAGGCAAATGAAAATGTAAATGTTTTCAGGGAATTCTACATGAAGGAACCCATGGTGAAGTTCAATGTAATTTGGTAATATAAATAATGAATGTGATTTCTAAGTGCATGTATTGGGAGAGTTAGATCCTTCCCCTCAGTGTGTGTGTGTGTGTGTGTGCGCACTCGCGTGTGCACGCATGCCTTTCTCTTTTACCCCCATTTTTATCTTCCCCACCCCCTTTCAATAAGGATTTGATATGCCATATTAAAGACAAATATACAATTAAAAGATAAATTGAAAGAAGGAAAATAAAAAATAGAAAAAATTTTAAAGCAGAGCAAATATGAGTTCTCCAAACTCATGCTTTGGGAAGATACACTTTTTGTCTAAAGGAAGCATAAAGAAAATTGGATCTGAGCATCCTAGTATCCAGTCAAAAGGGAGAAATGTAATCTAATACAGCATTCACATGGTCCAAAAACTTAAACCAATTTATAGTTCTGATTGGTGATGCCTGAAAGATTTTTTCTCCTGGGAGGTACTTAAAAAAGGACGCAGTGTCCTAGAAATACCTGCATCCTCAACAGTTAACTCTAGAATAAATACATTACTGAATTTTTAAAATTCATTGGGGTAGTGAACCATAGCCTGGCTTGTGTAGAAAATGGAGTTCTTTGCCTAAGATATTGCTGATTCTATCTTGTCCTTGTGAGTTCTTGTTTTGTTTTTGTTTTGTTTTGTTTTTTTAGTAATCTTCAGAATTGACTCATAAAGAACAAAAAGAAGGGAGTTTTATTGAACACTTGGAGCCCTAGGCTTACCTTCAAAAATCCTAAAGAAAATACGTGATCACTTAAATTTGATTACTGAAAAAAATTCATACTTATGTACAAAAAATATACACAGTGAAGAAAAGGGAAGCCTCTTGCACTGTTGGTAGGAAATAAATGGGTGCAAACACTGTGGAAGACGGTGTGGAGATTCCTCAAATAGTTAAACATAGAACATATGATCCAGTAATTCCATTCCCGAGTATCTATCCAAAGAAAATGAAAACACTAGGGGCGCCTGGGTGGCTTAGTTGGTCAAGCGTCCGACTTTCGCTTAGGTCATGATCTCGCGATTCGTGGGTTCGAGCCCCGCGTCGGGCTCTGTGCTGACTGCCAGTTCAGAGCCTGGAGCCTGTTTCAGAGTCTGTGACTCCCTCTCTCTCTGACCCTCCCCTGCTCGCTCTCGTGCTCTCTCTCTCTCTCTCCTAGAAATAAAAAATTAAAAAATAAAAAAAAAGAAAATGAAAACACTAATTCGAAAAGATAGATGCACCCCCCATTAATTGATGCATTATTTACAATGGCCAAGATAGGGAAGCAGCCTAAGTGTCCACAGATGGATGAAATGGGTAAAGGAAGGGTAGTATATGTGTAATGGAGTATCATTCAACCATTAAGAAGAATGAAATGTTGCCATTTGTGACAACGTGGATGGACCATGAAGGCATTATGCTAAGGGAAGTAAGTCAGACAGACAAGGACAAACACCATATAACTCATTTATGGTACAAAAACAACCAACCAACCTCATAGATATAGAGAACAGATTGGTGGTTGTCAGAGTTGTATCGTGGGGCATGGGTGGGTTAAATGGGTGTAGAGTTGAAAGGTACAAACTTCCAATTAAAAATAAATCATGGGGATATAATGTACATCATGGTGACTATAGTTATAACACTGTATTGTATATTTGAAAGTTGCCAAGAGAGTAGATCTTAAGCATTCTCATCACAAGGGAAAAGAATTCTGTAACTATGTGTGGTGATGGCTGTTAACTAGATTTACTGTGTGATCATTTTGCAATATATACACATATCAAATCATTATGTTGTATACCTGAACCTAATAAAATGTGATCAGTCCATTACACTGCCACAACAAACAACAACAACAAAAAACCACACACAAACACAAGAGAAACAATGAACTGAGAAAAGGTTTTTCAACAATACGACAAAGAAAAAATTGCCTCTTCTTTATGGTATACCCTCCCCCACCTGGCAGTTCCAATTTGGATGTAAGTGGTTACCGTTTGGGGAAGGGAAGATGCTGGGATCTTAACCCTTTAGAAAAGATACTGTATTATAATTTTGGGACCCTGTGAAATCTTTCTCTCAGAATCAACCTTACGTAGGGACAGTGCTCACCTTCCATATTGTTGGCGTCGGCATGAAGCCTATAACATCTCCCATGTGCTGGCAGCCACATGAGACTGGTCTTGATTTGTGCTGTTTAGGATCCTAGTGGTTGTGGCTGGGTAGACAGGTCCCAGGTAGCTTTAGCACCTGATTTGGGGAGTTTCATCCCAACTATAGGTTTTGGCTCTCAGTTTTGACTTTATGTAGATAATATCTATATATGTGTTGCTTCCTGGGACTTCTCCACGAGGATATCTCATAGTACTTCAAACTCCATGTGTTTAAGATTGAAATTGACATCTTTCCCTCCAATGCCTCCTCCTTGATCTCCCTTGGAATGTATTATGACCAACCAACTCCTCTAGCCCAAAACTAGATGGAACTCCTACTTTCTGCCGCTTCTCCCAAGGTTGAATATTTCAAGTCTATCGATGCCAACTCCAGTATTTTTCCAGTGTCCATCTATTTCCTTCTACTACTTTCTTTCTACCTACTTTCTACCTCCACTGGCTTGGTCACTATAATCTTTGGTCGGGTTATGGAGCAGCCTCCTGATGGCCTCCCTGCCTCCACTCATCAGAAGGTTTTGCACACAGCAGCCAGAGTGATCTTTCTAAAATGCAAATCTGGAGCGCCTGGGTGGCTCAGTGGTTAAGCATCTGACTTTGGCTCAGGTCATGATCTCATGGTTTGTGACTTCGAGTCCCACACTGGGTGAGCTTGAGCCCCACTTCGGGTGAGGTCTAGCAGAACTTCAGGTAAAACATGAGCCCTGTGTCAGATGAGCCCCCCTTCTCTCCTCTCTTCTCTCTCTCTCTCTCTCCCCCCTGCCCCTCTTTCCCTCACTCACTAGCAATCTCTCTCAAATAAATAAATAAATAAATAAATAAATAAATAAATAAATAAAATGGAAATCTGTTCATATCACCTTCTGCTCAAATCCATTCAGTGGCTTATAACTGCCGTTGGTAAAAAGAGCTACTCTTTTTCTTGTTGAGTGGAGGAAGAAACAAATATATGAACAGATATTTAAATAAATTGTATATATAAAGACCATTTAGATAATGATAAGTCACAATCAAAGTCAAACAGAGTGATGCACTAGATATGATTGTAGATGTTGATGCAGTTGGGATTTGGGGAGGAAGACGACATTCATGTTGACCTTGGTCTAAGAGGGACATCATGATGGGGCCCCTTCCCTCCTTACTCTCCCATCTCTTTGAAGGCACTGTGCTTTCTGGCTTCCAGGCCTTCACATAAACTGTTATCTCAGCCTTACTTGCTCCTATCTCCTCCTTCACTTGATGTAAGGCCTACCCTCCAGGTCACTTCTTTAAGGATGTGTGCTCACCCGCTGGAATGCTGTATTTGAAAAGTGATGCTAAGCCACCTTGCCCATGGTGTGTGCCGAGTACATGCTCACCAGAAAGGTAACAAAGGGCCAGTTTCCACACATCTGTCCTCCTATGAGTGGCTATTTGAGTGGCTATTGTCCATTCTTTATAGTTTGGGCCATTTTGATAAGCACAATGATAGTATCTCAGTGTTGACTAAATTCGTGTTTCTTTGATTCCAGTGACACCAAACATATTTTGATGTGTTTACTGTCCATTTGAGTTTTTCTTTTGTGATTTCCCAGTTTATTTCCCTCATTTATTTTCCAGTGATATGCTCATAGCTTTCTCATTTGTCCAACAGCATGCTTGCTGTATGCCTACTACATAGTAAGCATTTGCTCTGGGCTGAAGTATGTCCTCCCAAAATTCATATTGAAATGAACACGGTTGGGGTTGAAGCCCTAACCCCAGCACATCAGAAAGTGACTGTATTTGGAGACAGACCCTTTAATGAGGTGAAGAAGAGGGGCGCCTGGGTGGCTCAGTTGGTTAAGCGGCCGACTTCAGCTCAAGTCATGACCTCCTGGTTCTTGGGTTCGAGCTTTGCATCGGGCTCTGTGCCAACAGCTCAGAGCCTGGAGCCTGCTTTGAATTCTGTGATTCCCCCTCTCTCTGCCCCTCCTGTGCTCACACTCTGTCTCTCAAAAATAAATAAACGTTAAAAAACTTTTTAAAAAAAGAGGTGATGAAGATAAAATGAGGTCAATGGGGTGCTATCCAGTATGATTGATATCTTTATAAGAGAGAAGATCAGGACACAGACACACAGAGGGAAGACGATGTGAAGACACAGGAGAAGAAAGCCATCTACAAACAAGGAGAGAGGAAGAAGAAACCAACCTTGCTGACACCTTGATCATGGACTTCCAGCCCCCAGACTGTGAGAAAATAAAGTTTCTCTTCTTTAAGTCACCCAGTCTGTGCTTTTTTAATTTTTTTTCATGACAACCCTATCAAACTAATACAGTAGTGTTCTGGGCGCTGGGGTGATATGTAAATAAATTTATTTTATGTTATATCTTATTATATTTTGGTCTTACTGTAAATAAGGTGGTGACATTCCAACCAAGAGCACAGAAGACCAATGTCTTGAAAATAGGCAGAGACAGTAAATTCTCCCTTCTTCCTATACTCAGGCCTCCTACATTATATATTTATAATAACAAGTCCAGAGTTAGGCACCCGAGATGACACATTCGCTCAGCAATGTCAGGGATGAAGTTTCTAGAATTCTCTTGTCCCTTCAGTCATAGTCACAGGTTGGCTGCAGGAGCACAGGCATTGTGTCCACATGCATGGAGAAAGATGCAAATAACAGTGACAGCTATGTTTCCCCCTATTCTCCAGAAAGCAGAAACCTCCCCATGGATTTCCCCTTATACCTCGTTGGCCAGAACTGTGTCACATGACTATCCGTAGCAGCAGTGGAGTCTGGGAAAGAGAGGATTTGCCTTTTCCAGCTTCCAGATAGCAAGCTAGGTCTCAGAACAGGGTCGAAACTGGCTCCTGAGTGAGCCAACGAACAGATCATTTTAGACAAAGCTGCATTTGCCACAACAGGGAGCTGTGAACGTATGTGGAATATTTAGAACCTAATAATTTGCTATCACCAAAGTATAGGGCACATTGCAAGGAGTGATGGCAGACAATGCAGAGAGAAGTTGAGATGAGATCCCTTGAGTTCTTGAATGACACGCTGGAGAGCTTGGAAGTTTTCTGTAGAGCCTCGGTAACCAATGACGAAATCTGTAGGTTTGGGAGGGAAAGTGGCAGTATGGTGGAGGAACCAGGAAAGAAAAAGATGACAGACTATAGCAATCCAGACAAGAAATGATGGAGGTCTACACTAAAATATCTTTTAGCTTAGTTGCGGAAGGAAGAGAGATAGCCAATCGGCCAGGGATCTGATGAAAACAGCTGCCAAAACTTCGTTAGGTAACACATGGCATACTATTGATTCCACTTTATAAAAGTCTCTTGTGTGTGTTTCTTGGATGGAAGAGGTAGGAGGTGATATTACACTCAATACCATCGTTAGGGGTGTGTTAGGTTCCTAGGGCCACCTTAACAAAGTATCACTAACCGGATGGCTTCAAACAACAGAAATGTACTCCGTTATGGTTCTGGAAGCTGGAAGTCCAAAACCCAGGTGTCAGTACACTTGGTTCCTTCTGGAGGTTCTGAGAGAGAATCCAAGGGGGAATTTCCTTGCCTCTCAGCCAGCTGCTGGTGGCTCCGATAATCCTTGGTACCACTTCGTTTATAGAAGCATCATGCCTGTCTTCACATGGTGTTCTTCCCCACGTGTGTCTATGTGCTCAAATTTCCTTTGTGTTTGAAGGCCTGCCCTAATCCATATGACCTCATCTGAGTTTGATCGCATCTATAAAGACCCTAATTCCAAATAAGGTCACATCTACACATACCAGAGATTAGGGCTTGAATGAATCTTTTGAGGGAGACACAATTCAACCCACCACAGGTGTATGAGCGCTGCTCTGGTGGAAAGTGTCAGACAAGCCTGGCTTGAGGGGAAGAGAGGGAATTTGTCTACGGGCAAAATCTGAACCACAAGGGAATAGATCTTCTGTCCTTAATGTAGTTTCATTCTCAGGAAGGATCCCTCCCCAGGATGGCTGAGATCACCCTCCATTCACTCTCATTGCATTCAGATTTACAAAGGTAATCTCATGGGGCGCCTGGGTGGCTTAGTCGGTTGAGCGTCCGACTTTCGCTTAGGTCATGATCTCGCGGTTCGTGGGTTTGAGCCCCGCATCGGGCTCTGTGCTGACTGCCAGCTCAGAGCCTGGAGCCTGTTTCAGTCTGTGACTCCCTCTCTCTCTGACCCTCCCCTGCTCACGCTGTCTCTCTCTCTCTCTCCTAGAAATAAATAAAAAATATTAAAAAAAAAAATTTAAAAAAAAAAAAACAAAGGTAATCTCAGAACAAGGTCTCCCGCAAGTCTATGGTAACTCCACCATAGGAATCACAGGCCACATGCCCATTCTTTATGCATGGAGGCAACTTGCCCAAATTGAGGAGGATTATCATGGAATGTGGGGGATCATTCCCCAAAGTGCTGCCAGGTACTGTTCTCTACCTATAGCCAAATGAGGGCATGAGGGCAAGGAGAGAAAGCCCCAGGCAGAAACACCAGCTTCTTCCTGGCAATCTTGATCTTGCAGGCAACTTACGCAATGGACGGGCACTGCATCTGTTGACCTACAGTTCATGTGGTTTTGATGGACACATATATGGCAAGCCCTTGATTCTGCTCAGGAACATCACATTTCCCCTCGTGTCCCCATCTGCCTACAGGGGATAAGAGCCAGCAAATAAGTTGCCCAAGTGCACAAGCCGGACCCATCACCTAGAATTTCTTTACCGTTCTGTGCTTCTGGGGCCAAGATGCTGAGGATGGCTGGCCACTACTCCCTGCTCCTCACACTGTGACCTTTGGGAGTCCCTGTATGTGTCAGGTTCTTCCTTCACAGGCCCCTCGAGGTGCAGAGAACCCCTGTCTGCCTGGTGCTCCAAACAGGCCAACTTCTGCCAGCACAGACAAGCAAGAAGCTAAAAGCATCCTGAGGTCCACACCTGCATCGAGACTCCGTAAATATCCCACTACTGCCACCCTCCGCACTCTCGACATCCAAGCTGGAAAACTGCCACTTCCCTCCAGCCGGCTTCCCTTCTCTGTTGTTCAGCCTCAGATCTGACCAGAGGCTGGCACAGCTGGGGAAAACCCCAGGCAGAGCTAGTCCAGGTCCCTCCCTGTATAGACGGTGAGACCTTCATGTTCACCCTCCTCCACCTGTGGAAGACAGTGGAGGAGGAGGGAGCACATGTTTTACCTTGACCAAGCCCTGGGCCTCCTGGACTGGTTGGACCTGCTGTTCGGCTGGATGCCTTTCTTCCCTTTGTCACAGGTGAACAGGTACCCCTCCCATTCCCCCTCCGCCACCCCAGGCCCTGGGCTTGGCACTCAGATTTCTACCTATGTATTCCTCTTGAGCACCTCCCATAGGGTGAAATGAGATGTTAATATTCTCATTAACAATTTCATTAGCAACGATGCATCATAACAGCCATCCCCATGTGCACACCTTGTATGGCGACACGAACATACTGAAGTTCAGAGAGAGGCTGAGTAATCCGTCCAAGTTCGCAGATCTAGTGAGCGGTCAGAAGTGAACTCCGAGGGGCGGCCTTGGGCTGTGACAGGAAGCAGGGGAAGCCAGGGTTTTTGATTCCTCTTCTCTCTTCTGACACCACACACATTCCTCCCCCAATTCCTGGCCATCTGCTGTATCCAGTTTCCTTAATTAGAAAAAACTTTACTTTTTGTTGGTTCGCAAGTCTTTTTTTTTATTTTCTAAATTATCAACTTTTTTTTTCTCTGTAGTCTCTTCCTTTTGAATTCCTTAAGCTTATGTTTCATAGGTAAGTGTTCTCAGTTTTATTTTCTAACGATCTATATTTCAGCCTTTGACTTTCTCTTTGACCCAAGAGTTAGAGAGGGTTCTAACCTTTCCAGGTGGTTAGCCTTTTGTCATTAGGTACTAGTGTTCTGTGTGTTTGCTTTTGTTTGGGATGATGGGTGGAGGTGTGGGTGGGCAGGCTATGTGTGTTTGGGAATGTTTAGAAGAAACGTGTTTACTTGACCTGAATAGACTGACACTGGCTGTTTGAGGGTATTATGATCAACTGCATAGGAAACAGAGGTAGGTCGGGATCCTGTCCACACTACTTGCTTTACCTTCTGGTGCTTTTGGTTTTCTTTGTTGGTTTTTTTTTAAAATTGACATATAATTGACATGTAACATTGTATAACTTTTAGGTATAAACATAATGAGTTGATACATGTATATATTGCACAATGGTCACCACAGTAGTTTAGTTAATGTCCATCATGTACACATTTTTTTTCTTATGATGAGGATTTTTAAGATCTACTCTCTTCACAATGCTTACATGTATAATTACCAGAATATTAATGACTAGTTTTTACTGCATTGCAGCTAGATATTGTGGCCTGTTCCATTTCTACTTTTGAACTGTATGGAGATTTCAGAAAGAATATATATATTCTCTGTAAAAGTGAATTGAGAGCTCTTAAAACTATAAAACTCTTGAGAAGAAAACAGGGGAAAAGCTTCCTGATGTGGGATTTGCCAATGATTTCCTGAGGATGACACCAAAAGCATGGGCAATGAAAGAAAAAAGAAACTGGGCTTGTTGAAAATTAAAAACGTCTGTGCTTCCTGTTGGTGGGAATGTAAACTGGTACAGCCTCTCTGGAAAACAGTGTGGAGGTTCCTCAGGAAACTCACAATAGAATTCCCCTATGACCCAGCAATAGCACTGCTAGAAATTTACCCCAGGGATACAGAAATGCTGATGCATAGGAGCACATGTACCCCAATGTTCATAGCAGCACTCTCCACAATAGCTAAAACATGGAAAGAGCCTAAGTGTCCATCAACAGATGAATGGATCAAGAAGATGTGGTTTATCTATACCATGGAATACTACATGGCAATGAGAAACAATGAAATCTGGCCATGTGTAGCAACATGGATGGACCTTGAGGGTGTTATGCTGAGCGAAATAAGTCAGGCAGAGAAGGACAAATACCATATGTTTGCACGTATAGGAGGATTAGGAGGAACTTGACGGAGGACCAAGGGGGAGAAGAAGGGCGGAAATGGTGGGGGAAAGGGAGAGAGGCAAACCATGAGAGACTCTTGAATGCTGACAAAAACTGAGGACTGATGGATGTGGGGGGGAGGGGGGGATGGGCATGAAGGAGGGCACTTTGGGGATGAGCACTGAGTGTTATGTAGAAACTAATTTGACAATAAACTATTTGTAAAAAATAAAAATAAAAAAAAAAAAAAAAACGTCTGTGCTTCAAAGAATACTAGCAATGGAATGAAAAGGCAACCTACAGAATGGGAGAAAATATTTGTAAGGCATATATATGATTCAGGATTAATATCTGGAACATGTAACAAACTGTTATAACTCAACAACAAAACCCAAACAATCCAACTCAAAAATGGGCAAAGGGCTTGAATAGACATTTCTCCACAGAAGATACTCAAATGACCAGTGGGCACATGAAAAGATGCTCAGTACCACTAACCAGGGAAAGGAAAATCAAAACCACAATGAGATACCACATCACATCCAATAGGATGGCCATTATAAAAAAATATACAGAAAATAACAAGTGTAGATAAGGATGTACACAAATTGGAGTCCTTGTGCATTGCTGGTGGGGGTACAAAATGGTACAGCAGCTATGGAAAACAGTATGGTATGGTGGTTCGTGAAAAAATTAAATATGCAATAGTCCATATCATCCAGCCATCCCACCTGTGGGTGTATATCCAAAACCTAAAGCAGGATTTGAAAACTGTACACCATGTTCATAGCAGCGTTATTCACAGTAGCCCAAAGGAAAAAACAACCCAAGTGTCCATTAACAGAAGAACAGATAAAACCAAATGTGGTATAGACATGAAATGGAGTATTATTTAGCCTTAAAAAGGAAGGAAATTCTGACATAAGCACAATATGGATGAGCTCTGGGAATGTTGTGGAAGTGAGATAAGCCAGTTAGAAAAGGAAAGGTGCTGTATGGTTCCGCATACATGAGTAGTCAAATTCAGAGGCAGAAATTAGGATGAGGGCTGCCTGGGCCTAGGAGGAGGGGGAATGGGGAATTAGTGTTTAATGGACACAGAGTTTCAGTTTTGGAGGATGAAAAGTTCTGGAGATGGCTGGTGCTGATGGTTAATGTCACTGAACCCTTCATTTAAAAACGGCTAAAATGCTAAAGTTTATGTTATGTATATTTTGCCACAATCAAAAAGTAAATACAGGGCTCTTAAAGCAAGTTGATTTCTTTTCTTAAGTGTATTTATTTATTTCGAAAGAGCGAGAGAGAACTTGTGCGAACAAGCAGGGGAGGGGTAGAAAGAGAGGGAGAAAGAGGAAATCCCAAGTAGGCTTCACATCATTAGTACAGAGCCTGACATGGGCTCCAGTTAATTTCTTCTTCTTCTTTTTTTTTTTTTATAATGTTTTATTTATTTTTGAGAGAGAGATAGAGACAGCACGAGCAGGGGAGGGTCAGAGAGAGAGGGAGACACAGACTCCGAAACAGACTCCAGGCTCTGAGCTGGCAGTCAGCACAGAGCCCGATGAGGAGCTCAAACCCACAAACCATGAGATCATGACCTGAACTGAAGTCGGACACTTAACCGACTGAGCCACCTAGACGCCCCTCCAGTTAATTTCTTTATACAAGTTTTTTACATCACCTTTTGCCTATGAGATGTGACCAAGAGAGAGGGAGTTAAAGTTCTTAAAATTAACGTGATATTTACAATTTTTCTTGTTCCTTGAAGTTTTCACTTTAAATAAGTTGACATCATACTATTCAAGACCTCAGGCTTTGTGTCTGTTATTCCTTCCTTTTTTTAAAAAAAAATGCTTTTATTTACTTGTGAGAGGGAGAGAGCTCGAGTGTGAGAGGGTGGGGCAGAGAGAGAGGGAACAGAGCATCCCAAGCAGGATCTTCGCTGACAGCAGAGGGCCCTGTGCAGGAGCCCAAACCCACTAACCATGAGGTCATGACCTGAGCCAAAGTGGAGGCTTAACCAACTGAGCCACCCAGGCGCCCATCTTCCTTTTTTTAAATAAATGCAAGATAAACCTTTTGTCCATTTACGCTTTTCACCTTGAGTTGTACTTTGCAGGACAGATTTATCCCCCTTTCTTTATTGGCTTGTATTTCATTCATCCTTTCTTTGGGAACCACTGGCCCTATTGTGTACCAGCTACCGCTTCGAGCTGAGGACACAGTGAGGAAGAACAAAAGAGACCAAATCAGTACCTTTCTCAACTTACCTTTTAGTGCAGGGAGAAAAGGAGTAAAGATCAATATGAAAATACAGTCTAGTGCTGTTGATTTTCTCTACTTAAAGTGTCCTCCACATGCCCAGGCCAAGGGGCAGCAGGAACCTAAGATGGGGACCTCTTAGAAACTTTAGGACTCGTCCTGAGCCCACTGAATGTGCATTTGTGTCATAGCAAGATGCCCAGGTGATTCACAGTCACATTCAGGTTTGAGAAGCACTGCATAGACCCTGCCGAGGGCTAGGGTTTTAGAAAAATTAGGCAGGTCAGGGAGGCCTCGCTGGGAATGAGCCCCTTGGGGCAGAGGACGTGAGCTCTGCAGACACCTGCAGGATGAAGCTGCAGGGAACGCGACGGCCCTCGGGCGCAGCGAGCTGTAGCATCTGTAGCATCTGGTCGCAGTGGACTCACCCTCGAGGTCTTTATTCTAGGCCCAGTGTTTTGGGCGTGTCCGTGGGCTGCTAATCAGCCTGGCCCCCGGATGCACGAAGCACCCAGCTCTGTGCTTTCTCCGGGACACTCGCGAGTGAAGCGTGATCTGCCTAGGATTTCTGCCTTTCTACCCAAAGCTCTCAGGCGTTTCTATCTTTGGATTTCCTTTGGGAATGTACATTCTCCCCTTCCAGCAACCGGGCCTGTAGCAGAAGAAATCGCACAGTAACCCTTTGAATTTACTCCATTCTCTTGGCTTCCTCAACCTCAACGCCCTTCCTTAAACTCCGCCTCTCACCCTAGCATCTTCCCGTTTCCCATGGCCCTACTCTCGCAACTCTTAAAAGAATAGACTAGGCAAGTGGATCTCGAGCCGAGATCCGGGCTGATGGAGACACGTGTCCTCGGTTTTCCAGCGGGAGGACGGTGGAGTGCGGCCCGGATCTGCGTCTGACCCGACCAGGCTCCGCCGCCCAGTCTGGGACCTTGGGCGAATTCCTTTACCTCTCCAAGCATTAATTTCCTTCCCTGTGAAAGGAGACAGTAACACCATCTTCCCCGGGTTGTTCGGAGGCCCAAGTGAGATCATTCATTGGAAAGCATTTGTAAGTCATAAAGTGCTCAGACACACGTGACCGACTGCGGCCCCACGGTTACAGCTCCAGGACTCACGTCGCGCCCCCACCCCACCCCACCCCACCCCACCCTCTGGTTCCTGCTGCACCGGACTTGCCCTCGCGCACGGTTACTGCACACACACAGTCCACGATTCCGCGTCTGGGGCCACAGGTTTCCCGGGGGAGGACAGGCCGGATGCGGAGGAGAGAACTGATTGGCTGCGGAGGAGGTGGGCCGAGCGGTGACGCGGGGCGCCGGGAGAGTGCGCGGCGGGTTGCGCTGGGGACCAGGGCCTGGGCGGGCGGGGAAGGGCGCGGCGGCACAGTGGGCGGGGTGCGAGAAGGAGGGCCGGGCGGGAGGGGGAGGGGCAGGGGAAAAAAGAGGAGGGGGCGAAGGGGGGGAGAGGAATGGAAAGGGTAGGGTAGGGTGGGGGACGAGGCGGGGCAGGGGAGGGAGGAGGGACCGGGCTAGGGTGGGGAGGGGGTGGGGATGGGGGCGGAGGCCTGATCTCAGCCGGCTTGGCTGAGTCCTCTTCCCTTGGAAGACAGAGGCCCTGGATAATCATTACTGGCCCATCAGGGGGCGGGGCGGGGGGCGCGGGAGGGGTCCGTCCAGGCGGGTCTAGGGCCCTCCGGGCCGCGCGTACCGGCGCCCCATGAGCCTTGGCTCTTGCACAGTCGCCGCGCCCGGGAGGTTTCCGGTCACACCACGTTTCTGGGCTTTTCCCTGCTTCCCAGGCTGTTCTCCAGCCGCCGCCCTTCCCTCCCCTAAGCTGCTGGAACCCGCGCCCGAGGGGGCGGGACATCGGGGTCGTGTCCCTGGTGCTTGCTGGAGGGGGTGGGAGGCACTCATCGACCCACCCACCTACTCTGTGCTCGGTGCTGTGCGGGTGAGTGGGATGGAGTGGATTACAGGCACCTGGAGGACCCAGAGAGACGGGTGGCTGTAGGGAGTCTTGAGGGCGTCTGCGCGTGGGATGTGTGAGTCCCAGGGCGGAGGAGGCGTGGGCTGGAGGATGCGGGGAGGAACGATCTAGCCTCTGGCGGTGGAGATGTGGGCGCGCTAGGCCGAGGGAGTGGTGTGATGGGGGCAGGGACACGGGCTTGCTGGGGTCAAGGACTGGAGGAGTGGGAAGGTACCCGGAGGTTGCAGGCTAGTCCGCCCTCCAGAGTCCGCCAGGTGCAGGGCGACGTTACCATGCTCGGCAGTGTGACCTGCCCAGCGTAGCCTCTCTGAGCCGTGGCGTCCTGGGGAGTAGGTGGGATTTGTAATGTATGAGAATGGAACTGTTTCGGCTTCCCAGCGTCTCACTGCTTAACTTCCCTTCTGGAAGGAGAAGGAAGTTGATTTGTGGGGCTTCTCTGAATACTGGGAACACAGATAAGTGCCAAAGAGAGTCCAGCAGAATGGCTAAGAATCGGAGGAATAGGTGCCCGACCTAGGTGGCCATCTGTTTCTGGAATGCACACCCTCCTACGAACTCATATACTAAGGCTAGGGTCTCAACTTGTTTATTCTTTTTAGAGATTATTTTTGAAGTTTATTTATTATTGAAAGACGAGAGAGAGAGAGCATGAGCATGGGAGGGGCAGAGAGAGAGAGGGAGACACAGAATCTGAAGCAGCTCCAGGCACTGAGCTGTCAGCACAGACCCCAACGCAGGGCTGGAACTCACAAACCGGGAGATCATGACCAGAGTCGAAGTCAGAAGCTCAACCGACTGAGCCACCCAGGCACCCCATCTTTATAGAGATTCTGAAACATCACAACAGAGGGAACTTACTGATAGTGACTGTGTCAGCATGGACACACATACACAGACACACATTTGATGGCATTATCTCTCTCATAGCTACACAGAACCACCCAGGGTGTCCCAAGCCCAAACTCCTTGATTTTCAACTCTATGTTGGGTCTGGGGTTCTTGCTTTATGGTGGAAACCTAACAGGGTCTGGGAGGTGGGGCCCCTGAAATGCCGCAGGCGAGCCTCAGGCAAAACTTCCGGTACCAACTAGGCCCCATGTCTGTGATAGAGCAAGAGCAGAGATACGTGCCCCAAGTCACACAACCTGTGGTTTGGGCTTTATGGGATTTTGACCCTGATGAGTCACTGAAGTGTTGAAAATACCCTGGTAAATCATTTCCATGACTCAGTTTTTCTACCTATAAATTAGGAGTAAGGATACTGGCCATATAGCTTCCCTTAGGGTAGGTGAAGTCTTAAATAGCTCCTCCCACGTGGCAATTGGTGGGTGGAACTCCCATTTTTAATGGACATAGTGGGTGCGCCTTCCAGTGAGATCAGTGGCCTGGCATGGCTGAGGCAACACGGAGGAGCCAGGAGAAGCCTGGCAGGGAGGGTGGCACCCCCTCACCCCCATCACCAAAGGGAAGGGAGAGGTGTGGCCAGTTTGGTAGAGAGAGACATTATCACACTGGGGTTTCCAGGGCCCTCTTCCCAGGGGCAGAGCAAGACTGTGTGAGTGCCTGGATGCTGGCCAGGACAGGTGAGGCTTCCCTTTGTAATAAACGTGGATCTTGATTTAGGAAGCAGTTTGACTGATGGCATAGTCAGGGCCAAGCCATGTTACATGCACTCAGGTGCACACCTTCTTCCTTTCTGAGTGCAACAGTCAGCCAGACCCTCCTGAACCTGGCCCTTGCCTCCTTTCCTTCTCCAGGCAGGCCCTACTTTGGTGAAAACCTCTTTTTTTTTGTTTGGTTTTCTTAGTGTTTAATTATTTATTTTTGAGGGACAGGGATGGGCAGAAGGAGAAAGACAATCCCAAGCAGACTCCACACAGTCAGCACAGAACCCGACATAGGGCTTGAACTCACAAAATGTGAGACCACGACTTGAGCCAAAATCAAGAGTCAAATGGTCAATGACAGAGCCACCTAGGCGCCCCGAAAGGTTCATTCTGGGGGCTCTTCCATAGGGCTTTACAAAATGCCATGCCGGGCAGGCTTTGCCAATGTCAGCTCTTAGCTGCCGCTAAAGCATCCCAGTGAGCCCTAGACGCCCCTCTTCCTTCTGGCCTGGCTGTCATCTTCCTGCCCTTTGTCCTCAGCAAGCTCACTGATTTGTTTCCACCCATAGTTAGAATCCCCTGCCATCCACACCTAGAATGTTCTCCTCCCTCTGTCAATCCTCCCCACCCTCCGGGTCTAGTGCGTGCCTCACCGTTTTCAGCGCCTCCCTGACAGCTCAAGCCTCCTTCTGTGAACGGCGGCGACGTTCAGAGCCCCTTCACACACTTCTGAGTGCTCAGGAGTTGCCTGCCATTGTTCTATGTTTATGAATTTTAAGTTTTCATCCGGATGGTAGGTTTCCTGGTACAGAGCTGCGGCACCGGAGCCAGCCGAATGGGTCTCGGGCTCTCACTGAATGCTTGCAGGTGTCACTGGTACATTGCATTTCTGTCCTTCTCCTGTCCCACCTTTTCCAGTGTAACAACCTCCTATCCCCCAAAACCTAGTGACTTCAAACCCACCTCTTGTGTGTGTGTCTGTGAGTGAACGTTCAGCCTGGGGCGGGGGGGGGGGGGGGGGAGGGGGCTCAGGTGGGCAGCTTGGCCGCCTGGGGTCGCTTGTGAGGTGGCGGCCAGATAGGAGGGTCCGAGACGCCCTCACTCACGTGGCCACAGGTGGTACTGGCTCTCAGCTGGAGCCCCCCAGTTCTCCACGGAGCCTCTCGTCCTTTCCGTGGGCCAGCCGTGCTCTTAGCCCCACGGTTCCAAGAGGCCTTTCTTGCTGAGGCCCAGGAGGCCCTCGGTGTCACTTCTGCTTTCTGCTGACTACATAAGTCACAGGGCCTCTGGAGGGTCATGGACTCGTCTCTTGATAAGAGGAGTGGCAAAGGTCACACTGCAAAAAGGCGTGTGGGATGGGAGGGGTTGTAGCTGTTTTACCTGCTCATCCAGAGATATATGTCTTTATTTATTTTTTATTGTTTAAAAAATGTTTGTTTTGAGAGAGAGGGAGAGAGAATCCCAACAGGCTCCGGGCTGTAAGCTCAGAGCCCGACACGGGGCTTGAACCCACGAACTGTGAGATCATGACCTGAGCTGAAATCAAGAGCTGGCGACTGTGCCACCCAGGTGCCCCCAAGAGAGGCGTGTCTTTTAGGAATGTCACTGTGTCATGGCCCGAGAGGACCCATTTCCCTTTACAGGACACCCCCTTTGCACTCCCGCCCTCCCCGCACACCAGACCAGCCTCCCCTCCAGCGCCTCGGCCTGGAAACCACATGGACCTGATGCACAGCCTAAGCCAGAGGCTTGTGCTTCTGCCTGGATTCTGTGGGGAGTGCGCAAGGGTGGAGAGAGGGAGGCTTCCTATGAGAAGAGGGGAAGAAGAGAGAGGGGCCACTGACGCCCATCTGGGGACGTTTGGTGCCAACCCATCCAGAGGAAAAGCTAGCACCAGTGGGATGCCACCCTGTGGTCTGTGTGTCAGACGAGGACCACTTTCTTTCTGGCGGTCAAGTTTACCTTCTGGCTTTCCATCCACTAGGGCACAGGTGCAGCAGATATTGCCGATGTTAAAATTTTCACTCTAACAGAAAATCCAGAAGGGCTATGTGTTTAAACGGTGCCTTGAGACTTTTCAGGTAGAAAAGACCCAGGGTTTCTCATTCCCATACTTCCCTGAGAATCAGGAAGAGAGACTGGTAGGTGCTGCTGTGGGATTCCAAGCCCCGTCTGCAGTGGAAAGGGTGCTTCTGAGCGAGGGCAGCCCCTCGGCATCACCGCAGGGTCCCTTTTAGTCATTCGCTGCCTGTGTGGCCTTCTGGGCCTGGGCCCCTGCGTCCTTAGCCCTCATGTGGGAAGGGGCCGGATCCCTGTAGTGGGCCAGACTCAGCTCAGCAGTCCCTGGACTAAGACCTGGAGCAGCCCAGGGCGCTGTTACACCACAGAGTGCTGGGAGCCGGTTGAAAACATTTATGCAAAACATTTGTCCGTCTCTGCCAAAAGGAACCAGCGCTCCTAAGCCAGATGGCTGGGGCAAGGAGAAGACCAGAGGAGCCTACGATATTCTGTTATTGTAAGGAAGTCCTCAAAGACCACTGGGGACATTTCAGAAGACATAGAAGCCAGCTTCATGGGGCTCCCACCCCCAGCAAATCTCTCCAGGCCAGAATGAGCTGTCCTACAAAAGAGCGAATTATTTAACAACTCCGAGTAGACATGGGGAGCTTGGTTTCTAGACCCAGGTTCGAATCCCACCTCTAACTAGTTAGGTGACCTTGGATATGTTAATTCATTTTCTAAAAACTAATGTCAGAGGTGCCTAAGTGGCTCAGGGTTGGTAAGCATCTGACTTTGGCTCAGGGCACGATCTCATAGCTCATGACTTCGAGGCCCGCATCAGGCTCTATGCTGACAGCTCTAACCCTTGAGCTTGCTTCAGAAATTCTGTGTCTGCCCCTCTCATGCTCTCTCTCTCAAAAGTAAATTTGAAAAAAAAAATGTCAAAAACCTACAGAAAAGTTTCAAGTAAAAAAAAAAAAAATCCCTTTCTCCCCCACTTGCTGAGCCTTAGAGAGTAAGTTGCTGGCCTGATGCTGTATCATGCCCCGGTGCCTTAGCATGTATTTCCCACAAATAAAGCCCTCCTTCTTGTGTAGGACACAGCCATCAAAATCAAGACATGAACATTAGTACCACCATAACTGGAGAGTTATCATTTGTTCCAATAATGTTCTTTACAGGACAGGATCCAACCGAGGATCACACATTGCAGTTGGCTCAACGTGAACTTGCTCTTCAGCCTTGACCTGTGTGAACTTGCTCGACACTTCTGTGGATTACACGTCAGTTGTTTTGTGGAATGTCCTCAATTTGGGTTTGTCTAAGGTTTCCTCTTGACTGGATTCAGGCTCTGAGCCTTGGCAGGCACATCACGGAAGTGGCCGCGTTGTGTTCACTTAGACCTACCAGGCTGCTCCTGGTTTCACTTGGAACCATTATGAGAATGATTGCTTTTGCCATTTGATGGAGGAGGTGGTGTCTGCCAAGCTCTCTTGCTGTAAAGTCATCTTTTCCATTGCAATCACCACCTGTTTTGTGGAGAGGTCCTTTGAAACCTGTTCTTCATGCACCTTTGGTTCACTTGTCTATGTACATGTGTGGGGCATGATGGGCTCCTGTGTTGTTCAATAGGTTGTCATCCATCTCTGTAGTGTTTTATTTTGACACTCAAATTGTCCTCCACTGGGCCAGCAGGAGCCTCTTGGAGCTGGCTACTGTGTCCTTTTGAAACATCCCCATCAATCTTTGAGCTCTTTCCTGCACGAATAGGATGCGAATATCCCAGGCACGTCATAGCCTCTCTCAGGTAGCGCTGGTTCTTTTTTAGCAGAGAATGAAGTCAAAAACCAAGATTTGGGTGGTAAGTATGCTTGTTACAGTTGGGGCATTGTGGCCCCTAGGCCCTCGCAGTGGACAGAGCTAGGGGTACACATGAAGACACGTTCCTATGTTTACATCTATACATATAAATCTATTTCTGTTTCAGTTCATAGGGTTGGAAACAGTGAGCTCACACCAATACCTCAGTGGTGATCTAGCACCACAGGATTCATTCTAGTCCCTCCCCCCCCCCCCCCCCCCCCACTTATTTGACTCTCTTCACCAACAGAGAGACATCTGGCTCGCATTATCTGTAATATGAGTACTTAACCTCCCCTTCATGTAACCAATCTCCCACCGCCTCTGGATCCCTCCCCCGTATGCAAGCCGTCCTTACCTGGCTTGGGCCCTGGCACCCCATAGCCCCTTCTGCACCCTGCTGGGGACCTCATACCCCATGCTGTCCCCCCACAACTTCCTGTATGGACTCCATCCATGATCTGCTCGGGTCCTGACGTCCCGCTCTGGGGGACCCTGTTCAAGGCCTCATACCCCACATTGAGTCACCTCCTGAACCAAGAAGCCCTTGTACCTTTGTGCAGACAGACTCCCTGTCTTCTTAGGGTGAAGTGGGGGCTCCGGCACCCCAGTCTAGACCTGTTGCCAACCCCAGTGTGGGCACATACCTTTCTAGGTCCCAGCCCGTGATATTAGGACTGAGTTATTCAGGAAGGAAAGGGAAGAGACAGGGCCACGTGTTAAGTCTTAGATTGCTCATGGGTGAAATGAGCGTAATAATGGTTTCCATCTAATGAGGGTGGAAGAGAGAGAGAACCACGTGAGATAACACGTGACGTGCTTCCTCGGCACAATGCCTGGCAGAGGTGGGCACTCACTGTCAACCGCGATCATCGTTACTGCACATTAACGTTCCTGTTTTTACTGCATCACTGGGCAGGCACCCACTAGAGACCTACAGGAGAGAAGGCAGGAGGAGTGGGGGCGAACAGCATGTGTGCAAAGAGGTGACGCGTGCCTCTTTTCTTTCTTTTTTTTTTTTTTAAAGTAGGCTTTGTGCCCGGTGCAGAGCCCAACACGGGGCTTGAACTCATGACCCCGAGATCAAAACCTGAGTTGAGATCAAGAATCGACACTTACCTGAGTAAGCCCCCCAGGTGCCCTGCCCTCTCCACCTCCCTTTGCCTCTTTCTTAAGAGAATGAAGACACTCATTCTATCAACTAAGTTAAAATACAGGAGTGGGGGGGGCAACTGGGAGGAAACATTTTAATATGTTAAGTGATTATCTTTTTTGATGGGATTACGTGACTTAACGTTGGTGTGTGCGTTTGCCAAAATGTATTCAGTACATAGTATTCAAATTTAGAAAACAAATTTTAGAAAGACCCTAGTTAACTTCAGCATAATTTATGGGAAAGTGCTCTCAGCCCAAGTGGTTAGTTGTAGCTTTTTGTTTTGTTTTGTTTTGTTTTGTTTTGTTTTGTTTTTCTTCTGCCTGATAAGTTCTGGAGAGTCAGATCCTGGAGCTTCCGTTTCCCAGCTAGATGACCACAGGTAAGTCAGTTAACTTGTCTTTGCCTTTGTTTTTTGTTTTGTAGAGCAAGGAATCTTACAGTGCCTTATTCGGGGGTATTTATCAATTAAATGAGATACTGCTCACAGAGCACCTGCCATGGAGTAAGCCCACAAACATGTTAGCTATTGATGTTGTTATTATTTCATGGGAAGGAATGCGGTGAGTGGTTCCCCAGACGTCTCAGAGGAAAGAATTCCTTTTCTAAGTAACCTCAGCTCTGCCTCCCCTTGAATTAGTGGCTTGTGATTAACCCAGAGACTTCAGGCAGCTGGGCCTCCCGTGGGGCAACAAGTGGTGGCAAGGGTGACAAACCAAGTCTGGGGAAGTGCTTGCTTCACTTCTTGGAAGGGATCCAGAGATCAGTTTCCTAACAGACTCAGCAGCCTGGCAGTAAGACACCGTGACTGCCACCTACAGGACGATGTAGCTCCATCTCGGTGTCCATTGTGATGGGAATCACTCATTCATTCACTCATTTGTTCATTCACTTGGCTCTTAGTTCCATATAATAATTTCTTTCAAGTAGGCTTTAAAAATTTTTTTAATGTTTATTTACTTTTGAGAGAGACAGAGACAGAGCACGGGTGAGGGAGGGACAGAGAGAGAGGGAGACACAGAATCCGAAGCAGGCTCCAGGCTCTGAGCTGTCAGCACAGAGCCTGACATGGGACTAGAACTCACAAACTGTGAGATCATGACCTGAGTCGAAGTCGGACGCTTAACCAACTGAGCCACCCCAGCACCCCTATGTTTTTTAAAAAGTAGGCTTCACACTCAGCACAGAGCCCAAGATGAGGCTTGAATTCACAACCCTGAGATCAAAACCTGAGCTAGACCCAGGGTCAGATGCTTAACTGACTAAGCCACCCAGATGCCCCATCGCATATATTAATTAAATGCTTGAGGGGCGCCTGGGTGGCTTAGTCGGTTAAGCGTCCGACTTTCCGACTTTCGCTTAGGTCATGATCTCGCGGTTTGTGGGTTCGAGCCCCGCGTCGGGCTCTGTGCTGACTGCCAGCTCGGAGCCTGGAGCCTGTTTCAGTCTGTGACTCCCTCTCTCTCTGACCCTCCCCTGCTCATGCTGTCTCTCTCTCCTAGAAATAAATAAAACATTTAAAAATAAAAAATAAAAAATAAAAATAAATAAATGCTTGCTACATGTCCGGCTCTGTTGTAGGCAATGGGATACAACCATTAAAATGCGGCTGATTAAAAAATATATTACAAAATTAAAAATGCACTTAATAAGGGACTCAAATATCTGTACATGCATGTTTGTAACCACATTGTTCACAACAGCCCCAAAGGTGGAAGCAACCCAGGTGGCCGCTGATGGATGAATGGATGACCAGGATGTATGTACAAAAGAATATGATTCAGCCTTAAAAGGGAAGAACATTCTGGCCTATGCGACAACATGGACAAACCTGGAAGACATTGTCCTAAGTGATAAAGGCCAGTCACAAAAGGACAAGTATTGTGTGATTCATCTGAGGTACCCTAGAGTAGCCACTTTCAGAGACAGAGGTAGTAAGGTGGTTGCCAGAGGGTGAGGGAAGGGGGAAGCAGTGGAGCGGTTAGGAGAGTTAGGAGCAGTTAGGAGAGTTTTCTGGTTTCAGTTTCAATCTGGACACAGTTTCAATCTGGAATGATGAAAAAAGCTCTGAAGTTGGACGGGGGATGGGGGGGTGGGGATGGTTGCATGACAAAGATGGTGTACTTAGCGCCACTGAACTGTACAGTAAAAATAGTGAAAAGGCAAGCCTTATGTTGTATATATTTTACCACAGTTTTTTGAAGTGTGGCAAAATAATTATAACACCAATAGATAGTGGAATAAAGCATAGAAATCAAGTTCACGACAAAATTTACCTAATGGGCTTAGCTTTTACAAGTTGTTTTCTTTCTTTTAAAACTCTTTGAACATGGGGCACCTGGATGGCTCAGTCGGTTGAGCATCCAGCTCTTGATTTTGACTCAGGTCATGGCCTCCCAGTTAGTGGGATCGAGCCTTACATCAGGCTCTGTGCTGACAGTGAGGGGCTTGCTTGATATTTCTTTCTCTCTCTCTCTTTCTCTCTCTTTCTCTCTCTCCCTCCCTCCCTCCTTCTCTCCCCTCCTGCCACTGCCCACTTCTCTGTTTCTCTACATCAAAATAAGTAAATAATTTTTAAAAATAAAAATTATAAAGCTTTTTGGACAAACACTTCACTGAACAAGATGTATGGGTAACAAATACTCATGTGAAAGGATGCTCAACATCATTAGTCATTAGAAAAATTTAACATAAAACCATAATAAGACACCATTACATACCTAAATGGCTAAAATTAAAGAGGTTGACCAAACCCAGTGTTGAGGATGTAGAGCAAATGGAACTCTCATACACTCCTGGTGAGAATGTAAAATGGCACAAACCACTTTCGAAACCAGTTTGGCAGTTTGTTTAAAAAGTTAGACATATACTGCTACATAATGCAGCCAGATTCACCCGAGAGAAATGAAAGCATACGTTCATACAAACAGGAAAAAATATAAATGTCCGTCAACAATAAAAGGATAAGGACTTCTAGGTGGCTCACTCAGTTAAGCATCTGACTTCAGCTCAGATCATGATCTCACAGTCCCTGAGTTCGAGCCCTGCATCGGGCTCTGTGGTGAGAGCTCAGAGCCTAGAACTGCTTCGAATTCTATGTCTCCCTCTCTTTCTGCCCCTTCCTCTCTCTCTCTCTCTCTCTCAAAAATAAACATTAAAAAAATTAAAACAATAAATGGATAAACAAACTGATATGCATACAATAGAATACTACTCAACAATAAAAGAAAAAGGATGAACTATTGCTACTGCATGGATAAACCTCAAAATAATTATGCTGGGCAAGAAAAAAAAAGCCAGGCAAAAAAAAAGAGTATATATACTGTATGATTACATTTATATAAAATTCTAGAAAATGTTAACTAATCTATGGTGACAGAGAGCCAATCGGTGGTTGCCTGCAAATAAGAGAGGTCAGGGAGAGCAGGAAGAAGACATGCCAGAGGGCACAGGGAAATTTTCGGGGTGATAGACAAATCCTTTATCTTCATTGTGGTGATTCTTTTTTTTTTTATTATTATTATTCATTTTGAGAGAGACACAGAGAGCAAGCAGGGGAGGAGCAGAGAGAGAGAATCCCAAGCAGGCTCTGCACTGTCAGCACAGAGCCTGATGCAGGGCTCCAACTCATGAAACGCAAGACCATGATCTGAGCCGAAGCCAAGAGCCAGGTCGCTTAACCAACTGAGCCACCCAGGCACCCCGATAGCAGTGATTCTTTTCTGGGTGTGTACATATGACAACACTTACCAAGTTGTACACTTACATATGTGCAGCTTATTACCTATCAGTTGCACATTAGTAAAGCTGTTAAAGCCAAAATCGAAATAAAGTCAATGCACTGAAAAAAGTAAGGGGCAGGAAAACCATAGGATTCCCCAGGGGCACAAGGTGGGGCTGTGCATGCAGGTAGTGGCGGTCAGGTGAGGCTTCACAAAAGCTACCTGAGGACAGATAAGTGTTGTCAGGCAAAAGGAGGGATGGGGAAGGTCTTTCCTATGGAGGACGAAATGTGTGGGAAGGTTCATAGGCCCAAAAGAGCCCAGGGCACGAACTCTGTGTGCCTGGAACTTAGGGCATGAGGCAGTAGAGAGAGGACCAGAGAGAGCAGCCAGGGCCAACTATGGATATGGGTTTTCTCCTGGAGTCAGTGGAGAACAACTACAAGCAAGCAGGGAGGTAGTGCGTGTACAGCCTAGAAAGTTTGTCTGCTGCAACCTGAGAAGTGAGCTGGAGGGGAGTGGAGGGCAAGCAGGAGTCTGGGAGTCCGGTGAGGACATTTAACCTGTAGCGAGTGGCCCAAGACAGGAGCAGTTGCGATATGCTACTTCCTGGCATCTTTTCAGGACCCTGGAGAGTTAGGACCTTTGATCCAAACTTTGCAGAAGAGGAAACAGAGACTTGCAGCCATTAAGTAACTTGCTTACATCACACCACTCATGAGCAGGACATCTGGGGTTTCTACCCTGATGGGTTCTGAATCTCAAGTTCATTATGTTCACAGGCCTTCTCTCTAATAAAAAAAAAAAAAAAAAAAGGCCTCTGGGATAACCAACCCCCTCCCCACTGCCTGATTTCCTTACCCTCACTGTGGTTTCTTCCATAGGAGCATGGAACACAGGATATAACATCTGGGAAGTCTGGAAAGGAAGGCTTCCTGGAGGAAGAGACATCTTTGAAACCTGAAGAATTCTGTGGAGGATGAAGAGCTAGTAAATCAACAAGGTTGGGGCATGGGGCAGGAGAAGAAGGAGAAGATGTTTCTGGAGTGGAAAGAAGAGCATGTGTGGCTGGCTGGGAACAGACTCGCATGTGGAATGCTTGATGAACCGAGCCTCGGAGGGGCCGGTGATGCTGTGAGATGCAGAGAGGCACAATATTTGACATGGATTTTTAGGTCTCTGTGAAGCAGCTTAGAGAATGGGGAGGGTGGGAGAGAGGCCGGTAGCATGAACCCTGTTGATCTGGTGGTGAAGTCCTGCCCGCCAGGCAGCTGCCTCACAATGGTTACCATGGAAACACTAGATGCAGATCAAGAAGCATCTAGGCGGCATCTCTTGTTAAAGATGATGACAAGGACAAGATGGGGAAGTGATTTGCTGACTTTCCTACTGGCAGCAAGGTAAAATACAGAACATGAAACTGACTGTTTTAGCCATAGTGTGTGGTTCCGTGACAGTATGTACATTCATAATGTTGTGCAGACACCACCACCCCGCATCTCTGGAAATTCCTCCTCATTCTGAACTGAAACTCTGTACCCATTACAGAAACCCCTTTCTCTCCCCAGACCCTGGAAACTACTATTCTACTTTCTGCCCCTATGAATTTGACTACTCTTGATACATGGGATCCTGCATACATAACAGAATCATGCAATAGTTGCCTTTTTGTGACTGGCTTATTTCACTTAGCACATTTAATGTCTTCAAGGCCATGTGACAACAGTTCTTTCCTTTTACAAGCCAAATAATATTCCACTGCATGCACATACCACATTTTCTTTATCCATCCATCTGTTGTTGGACATTAGGCTGTTTCCACCTTTTGTTATTGTAAATAATGCTGCTATACACACAGGTATATTGGAGGCCTCCTTTGTTGACGTGGATTGTTGGTATTTAGTGAAGAAGACAGACTTTGGCTGATGTGTTTCAGGTAAAAGGGAAGGAAAACGGGGCGAGAGAAGTGTTTTCCCTGGAAGTCGACTATACATACTCTTTGTGCCTAAATACTTTATGGACTTATTTTAGGCAATGCTCCCCTTTGCTGTTATTCAGAATATGGTCCATTAAGACTGCAAGTGTGTCCAACTCCAGTTAGAAGAACAGGGGTAGGAGAGCACCTTTCAGCAAGGCACAGATTTGCCTTGGGACACTTCTCCTCGGGAGTTCTCTGGGCTTCTAGAAACCCGCCAAAAGGCCAGCTGGTTTCTTCCACCATCTACAAGAATACAGGCTCCATGATGGCAGGATTATGTCTGTTCCTCCTGTTTTATTAACTAGAGAATCTCCAGCACCTCAAACACCTCCTGGCACTCAAAACCTTGTCAAATGAATGACTGTGTCTTCCACTGATCAGACCCGCTGTGTGCTCCTAGGCAAGTCGTATCTCAGGAAAAGAAGAGACAACTGGACTAGAGGCAGACTCAGGAGCTTACCCAGGCTCTGATGCTGACGGAGATGTGGCCTTGGCTTGTCCTTTGTACCTCCTGGCTTCTCATCGCTCAGCTGGTGGAAATGACACCTGCTTCGGCGGACCTCACCAGGTGTCAAGAGTAGTGAGGGTCTCAGGGCACCTGGGTGGCTTAGTCGGTTAAGCATCCGACTTTCACTTAGGTCATGATCTCGCGGTTCGTGGGTTCGAGCCCCGCGTCGGGCTCTGTGCTGACTCCCAGCTCGAAGCCTGGAGCCTATTTCAGAGTCTGTGTCTCCCTCTCTCTCTGCCCCTCCCCCGCTTGTATTCTCTCTCCTCTCTGTCTCAAAAATAAATAAACATTAAAAATAGATATCATGTTAAGTGAAGTAAGCCAATCTCCCCCCCTCAAATAAAAACAAATACTGTATGATTCCACTTAAACCAGGTACCTAGAACAGTCAGATTTACAGAGACAGAAGGTAGAATGGGAGTTACCTGGTGCTCAGGGGAGGGAGAAAAGAGAGTTTGCTATTTGCTGGGTACAGAGTTTCACATTTGCAAGATGAAACGGTTCAGGAGCTCTGCTTCCCAACAACATGAATAAGCTTAACACTCCTGACCGGTCCACTTAAAAACGGTCCAGTTGGTAAATTTTATATTATGTGCTTTTCACTGCAGCATTTAAAATGACTGCTGGGTTAATGGGCTAAATCTATCTGCTGCACCCTGGCTTTTCTGGGCCCTCCCACGTCTGTTCTCTTGCTTCCCTAGCCTGGGCATGCCCTAAACATCCTGACCTCTCTGTCTCTCCCAGCCCCACTCCCTCTCGCTAGAACATTGAGTTTCACTCCTCCCGGCTCTGGTGAAATCCTACACTTGGCCAACCCAGTTCAAGCACTCCACTGTGCTATTTCTGTGGGTCCTCCCCACGGTGACCACTGTACATACAGCTCTCGCTTGGAGGTGTTTGCACTCCTCCCTTTGCTCCCTGCACTTGGCCGGATTCCCTAGTGTGGAGACGATGGACTTGCTCCGGCTCCCAGCACCATCCAGTCCAGCCAGAAGTAGGGGGCTGCTGGTGGCGGGGGGGGGGGGCACCCCTGGCTTCCCCGTGAGGCCGCTTCTGAACTCTCTTTCCCTGTGTGTCTGGGTCTGGTATGCTGACCTCATCCCCTTTCTGGTCTGTGAGCTTGCGAAGGGCAGAGCCTGGATTCCTTTCTTTGCGGGTTCCCCAGGCAGTGCCCTGCTGGGAGGGGCCGTACAAATGTTGGATGGTTATAAAAACGGGCAAGAATCCATCGCCGCGGCTCTGTTGCCTCTCTCAGTGATGGGAGGTAAAAAAAAGAAGCAACAGGGCTTCTCTTTCTCCTGCCCTCTATGAATTGTAAGCTCCCGGTCATTGCTGCTTCAGCATTTCTTTGTGCTGGAGCAAGTGAGGCTGCCAAGACTGCAGAGGAAGGGAGTGAAGGAGGATTGTACTTGTTGCCTTCCAGTGTGACCAGCCAAAGGCCTTTTCATTAGACCAGACATGTTGGCTGGGGGCTTGCCGGGCTTCCTGTCACTGATGGGGTCTGTTTAACATCTCACCTGGAACTGGCTGAGCTGGAGATCTCGTCTGCGGCGGCGGTTTTGCACATGAACATTTTGTGTGTGTGCCCATCTGCAGGCCTGGCAGCTTCCATCGGAGCAGGGGTGGGGGACTGGTTCTGCCTGTCACCTAAGAGAAACCAGATCTCCTGTCCACAGAGGAGCAGGCTGAGTTAGGTCTGCATTTTTCTGGAATAGTGCAGATGATCATCATTTTATTCATTGGAATGGAGAGTAAGTGCTCAAAGTAGCGAAACATGATGTAAGTTTTATATCTTTGTAAAGTTTTTTAAAAGGGAAATTCACTAATCTTAAAAATCCTTTGGGCAGCCCCTTCCTCTTATTTGTGTGCTACATGAGCTACAGGGAAGCTGACAACCAAGATGGTCCAGCTGGGAACACAATTTTCTGTTTCTGAGCAACATCAGGCATTGCCTTTAGGCAGAGGCTACATGTGTGGGCAATATTTTGGCACACAGTAGGTCCTCTTTGGCGCACAGTAGGTTTCCACACAACCATTTCTTAGCTTCCAATCTGCAGTCACTTTGACCCTGTTGCTGGCTCCTGATCCTCAATTCCCACTTTGACCTGAGACTTCTGGATTAATCACACCTTTTTATTTTCTGATGTTTTGGTATCTGGAATTTTGTGGATGCTGGAAGGACTGCTCCTCCCAGGGCTGGTCAGTTTCTAGAGCTAGCAGACACCTGCCTGCAGGAACACTTTTCATGTGCAATCCAACCTATCCAATGAGTCCACACCCCAACCATTGCCTTAATCAGGCTCTCACATTCCGTGTCACTAGCTACCTGACCTAATCACCCCAGGGCCAGGTACCAGACAACTAGGGACAGTTCCTAGACCCAGAGCCCACCCAAATTATTCAGCCTAGCAATCCTAAATCTGCTTCCGTGCTTTGCTTTTCCAGCAAAAACCATAGTAATTGCTGGGAGCCGCACCGGCCTCTCTGGATGGCAGTCACAGCAAGGATATGGCAGTGTTTGCACAGCTTTTGCCATGAGAAATGAAAACTGGTATCTCTTTCTGCTACTACTGGCTCATGTTGGAAATAAGCCTGCTGGTATTGACCAGGCCTCACAATATTCCATATCAGACCCATATTCTGAACACAGATACCTCATAAGGAAAAGCATATTCCTGCCTTTACAAAAGAGATTTTAGATAAAAACTCTGTGAATGATTGTCAAAAGGCTCTTCCTATAGGCCTTGCAGATCCAAGACTTAGATAATAAAGGGGGTTAAGAACACAAGAGTTACAGTTGAGCCTGGCCCCATGTCAAAAGATCCTAATTTAAAGTTAAGGTACAGATAAGGGCAGAACATAAGTTACTAATTGGTGATGCATAGCAGTCCCTTCCCTAAGGTGTACTTTCCACAAACACCCTCCTTTACACTGGTGGCTGGGATGAGGATAGATAAGAGTAGCCAACACATAACTCAAAAGCAAAAGGCTTCCCATCATAAAAATTCCTTTCTCTGACCTCATGTTGTTGTTGATCCTTTAAATAAAACCACCAAAACCGACAGGACAGAGATGACTGCCTGGTGATCAGAAAGAATCTCGGGGCGTTCTCTCTCTCTCTCTTTCTCTCTCTCTCTCTCTCTCTCTCTCGCCGACACCGTCCATTCTTCAGGGACCCCTGGACCTGCCAGAGCCGGCCTCCAGCAAGTAATGGCTCTTGTTCATGTTTCCTCCTCACTTCCTCTGTCTCCTGAGCCGCCCTGGTGCTTCGTCATGTGTCCCTGCATGGGGACACAAGTCTCCTAGTTTTAGGTGTGTGTGAGTATGAAAAAATTTCTTCCTTCATGAAGGTCCCTACACCTGAAAAAAACAATCCCAGATACAATTTACAACAGCTTACAACCTCTCTTTGGCTCAATATTGGTAATTCTTGGTGACACCCTAAATAGGACTTGGCTCCTTGTTCCTGGCCTTGACTTTTTAGCCAAAGAGTAAGCTTGTCATCTGGCTTTTCACGCTATCTGCTTTCCTTTCTCTCTATCCAATGTCAAACTAGACACAACATGCAGAGCTGAACTTATACTTGGAAGAAAATTTTACCTTCACGGTATAATTGGAGTTGCCCTAGAAAGGCTCCAAGCTCCCAAATAACCTCATTCTGATGGCTAAAAAGTTCCCATCACCAAATCATCCCTTTTCCTTGAGTATCATCCTCTGTTCTCTCTCTCTCTCTCTCCATCTCTCTCTCTCTGTCTCTTTGTTTTGAAATATGCTTTCTCAATTGCTTTTCCCTTATAATAAAAGAATAGAGATTGGATAAAAATGATATATGAACCTATTTCTTCTTTTATCCCAAATCCAATGAAATCACAAAAAAAGATGTCTTTAAGAAGGAGGACCTCCAAGTCCAAACACACTAGCTCCCTTCTACTTGTATCAAGAGAATTTAGAAGAATGATGCATTTCTCATTAGCACTAGATTTTGATAGGAAAAAAATGAGTTTTAAGTTAAAGAATATTGTTAAAAAATAGAACTGTCATGTAAATTACCGAACCTTAGAAGAAAAATACAATCTAATAAAAGCCAGAAAAGAAATACAATAAAGAATGAGAAAGTATGGCAAGTCTAAAACATAACCAGGAATAAATCTAAGTACATCAGTAATCACAATAAATTAAAGTGGGTTTAAAAATTCTAATAGTGTCTCAGATTGGGTTAAAAAAAAACCCACAAATCCAGGAATACACAATTTAAAGGAGAACTTCTTAAAATAATATATCTTGGGGGCGCCTGGGTGGCTTAGTCGGTTAAGCGTCCGACTTTCACTTAGGTCATGATCTCGCGGTTCATGGGTTCGAGCCCCGCATTGGGCTCTGTGCTGACTGCCAGCTCAGAGCCTGGAGTCTGTTTCAGTCTGTGACACCCTCTCTCTCTGACCCTCCCCTGCTCACGCTGTCTCTCTCTCCTAGAAATAAATAAAAATATTTGAAAAAGAATAAATAAAATAAAATAATATATCTTTAGGACAGTTGAACACAAAACATGAAGAAAGATGTTTTAAGCTAATGTTAATGAAAGGAATGTGTCAGACAAAAATAGAATTCAAAGTGAAAATTATTATGAGAGTTTTATTTTGTATTTATAAAAGTTATAATTCATCATGGAGTTATAATAGTTATAAATCATTATGCACCCAATAATCAAACTTTAAAACATAGTAAGCATAAACTGACAGAAGTATACAGAGAAAGGAATGAATTAATAATCCTGGTGGGAGATTGAAAACACTCTTCTTTCATATATTGATAAATAGAGTAAGCAAAAATTAAGTGAGGATACAGAGGGTCTGAATAAATGAACACATTTTACAAATAACTATATGTAGAATTTTATATGCAATGAAGAGAGACTACATTATTTTTACACACTTAAGGTACATGAATAAAAATTAGCTACCAGGTCACAAAGAAAATCTCAATTCCAAAAATGCGGATGGCCACAGCAATAAAAATGATTGCTAAAGAAAACAAAACATAAACATATTCATATGCTAATTTAAGAAAAAATCAAAACCTGTTGGTAATGATTATTTCTGGGGAAGAGTTGGAGGTGGGTCTGGAAATTTTTACAGATAGCCTCATGAAGGAAGTATTTGCTTGAGTTTCTTATTAAGTGTGTATTTTAAATTTTTTAAAATATTTATTTATTTTGAGAGAGAAACAGAGACAGAGTGTGAGCAGGGGAGGGGCAGACAGAAAGGGAGACACAGAATCTGAAGCAGACTCCAGGCTCTGAGCTGTCAGCACAGAGCATAATGCGGTACTTCAACTCACAAACCACAAAACCACAAGATCAGGACCTGAGCCAAAATCAGATGCTTAACCGACTGAGCCATCCAGGTGCCCCTGTAAAGTATTTTGAAGAGTCTAAAGTAATAAGTATATAAAATAGCAAAGAGGGGCTCTGGTTGGCTCAGTCAAGGGAGTATGCAACTCTTGATCTTAGGGACATGAGTTCAAGCCCCACTTTGGGTGTAGAGAGTACTTAAATAAATAAAACTTTAAAAAAGGTAACAAATGAATAAGATATATATGGAGCAAAACATCACTATTTTTGAAAGCCTGTGGATGTATACAAAGCAGTAGCCATAGGGTATGTATAGCTTCAAATGCACATATTGGAGACTAATAAACATAGAACATAAGGGAACTAAATGTTCAACTAACAAAGGGTTTTTTAAGCCTCCTCAAAACTAAAGGAAAGGCTAACCCAAATAAAAGTTTCAAAGGTTGAAGCCGTAAGACTGTTATTTGCAGTTACTATAATTATCTACTATAAACATCCTAGAGAATCAGCTGAAACACCCAGTAATCCAATAAAGAATAAAATAGTGTGGTGTTTTTGCTCCTTATTTGGATAAAATTTAGAATTTCCACTGCTGGGTGTCTGACTCTTGATTTTGGCTCAGGTCAGGATCTCACAGTTCATGAGTTAAAGCCCTGCATCGGGCTATGCACTGATGGCATGGAGCCTGCTTGGGATTCTCTCTCTCTCTCTCTCTCTCTCTCTCTCTCTCTCCTGCCCCTCCCTCCTCACACACTATCTGTCTTTCAAAATAAATAAATTAACTTAAAAAAAAGAATTTCTTGGGGCGCCTGGGTGGCTTAGTCGGTTAAGCGTCCGACTTTCACTTAGGTCATGATCTCGCGGTTCGTGGGTTCGAGCCCCGCGTCGGGCTCTGTGCTGACTGCCAGCTCGGAGCCTGGATTCTGTTTCAGTCTGTGACTCCCTCTCTCTCTGACCCTCCCCTGCTCACGCTGTCTCTCTCTCTCTCTCCTAGAAATAAATAAAAATATTAAAAAAAAAAAAGAATTTCTTCTGTTTGTAGGGATGTGGGAAATAAGCGCTCACACACAATATTGATGGGCATGTAAATTGTCCCATTTTTGAGGGCAAGTCAACAGAATCTATCAACATTTTAAAAGCACTTATCCATTGACAATTGCCCTTGTAACTATTCTAGAATGGACCTGTGACGTCTTCCCCCAAAAAACTTGTACAAGAAGTTCACTGCGGCATTGTTTAAAATGGGGAGGTTTAAGAGCAGTCTCGATGTTTATCAACAGAAACAAATCATCATGTATGGGATATCATGCAGAATTAGAAAGAGTGATTTAAGTGCACTTACAGAAAATCTCCCCAAGACATATTGTTAATTGAAAACATACACAAATAGAGGAAGACGAGGAGAGAAAAACCATACACAAGTAAAAAAAAAATTGCTGTTTTGTCAAATGTGGGGAATAAGCTTAGGAATTTCCTGAGACTGCACTGATGGGTTAACAAAGCAAAAAGAATTACAAAGCCATAGGATGTACACACTCAAGTTTGGGTAAACAAGATTAGGCAAGTAAGTATAGAGAGGGCGGGGCCAAAGCCCCTAGGATAGAGTGGGTGGGGGTGCAAAGGCCCCAATACGAAGGTATAGTTTAGGTATTGAGGGTGAAATGCCCCCCTCCCCAATTTAGTACTATAGCAGAAAACTGCTTTCCCAGGAGGAAAGGACCAAATTACCTAAACAGGTAAATAGGGCTATAGACTGCAGGAATGAAGCTGCCCTGAGTGGAGTTGATTAGCAAAAGAAAGGTGCCTTGTTAACCCTGAGGTTACCTGCCCTATCTTTCTTATTCCCTAGGCTAGCTAAGATAAACATACAAGGCGCCTCCTGTCTGCCTATCTGCCAGGAGCCAGGATTTTTGGTTTATATTGACCCAAAGCCCTAACACCATATATCTTTAAAACCCCCTTTTCTCATTCCCATGAGTTAATGCTCACAGATTGATTGTCTCTTTGTGCATGCACACCATGTTTGTAAGCCTTCTGATCTTAGTAAATATGGAGCAAGATTTCTTATTCGGGCTCTTGTTTTTCCCTGGACATTAGCCATCTCTCGTATTTTAATCCTGTGTCCCCTTTCTTGCTGGACAAGAAGGAACTTTAGACTTAGAGTCTATGACAGTCAGATACAGCAGTTTGCAGTTAGCAGACCACAAAACAATTGCCATACTGCCTTCTTGATGCCCACTTACCTAGTGGTTGAAAGAGTGGAATGCTTGCCTTTCAGTCTTCTGCTGTGTCCAGAGGTGGCCACGTGACATATTTGGCAAATGAAACGTATACGGAATTCTTTTGGTAGGTTTCTGGAAAAGCTTTGCTTTACTGATCAAAAGGTCAGATACAGAAGTCCTTTCCTCTTCTTCTAGCCTGAATACAGACATGTAGCAGGTGGACAGCTGGAGGTGTAGAGTCCTCTTGCAACTATGAGGTCACAAATGTGAGCGAAAGTTCCAGAGAATCAAGACAGTGACGCCGTTTAATGTCACTGAGCCACTGAGCTACCTCTAGGACCTACTTGTGTCCAGAATTCTTGGATTGTGAGTCAAGTAAAATCCCCATTTATTTAACATACTTCTGTAAAAGTTTCTAGATGAATATGTTTCTGATAGAACCACGTATTGGCTTACGTACCTGCAGAGAAGATGGAGGATTCCAGAATCCAGAAGGATTCTCATCAATTTGTTTATGGCTACCCCTCTGGAATGGAGTGGGATTGACTTTTCCCCCTAAATAGTTATGCTGTCTTTCAAACATTTTCAATAAGAAAGTATTTGTGTATGAATCGTGTAACAATTTTTAAAGATATATAGCAATAAAACCTCACTATGTTGAAGTTTTAAGATTACAGACAAATATAAAAGAAAAAAGATGTCACAGTTTTGGCACACAAGGGTAAACATGGTCTATTTGCTCTCTCTTCTCTAACTAATAGATTTTATGTTTTAGAAGATTTGGGTTTGCAGAAAAATTGAGTACATAGTACAGAAAGTTCCTATATACTACCCCTGTCCCCCAGTTTCCCCTGTTGTTAACATCTTGCAATAGTGTGGTACATCCCTGACAATGAGCCAGAATTGATACATATACATTACATACATTTATTTTATTTTTTTATTTTTAAAAATTTTTTAATGTTTTATTTCTGAGAGAGAGAGACACACACAGCGTGAGCAGGGGGAGGGTCAGAGAGAGGGAGACACAGAATCTGAAGCAGCCTCCAGGCTCTGAGCTAGCTGTCAGCACAGAGCCCAATGCGGGGCTCGAACCTACAAACCATGAGGTCATGACCTGAGCCAAAGTCGGATGCTCAACCGACGGAGCCACCCAGGTGCCCCTACATACATTTATTATTAACTAAAGCCCATAGTTTACATCAGGTTTCACTCTGTGTTGTATAAAGGATTCTGTAGGTTTGGGGAAGTGTATAACGATGTGCATCCTCCATTACGGTATCATACAGATGAGTTTCACTGCCCTAAACATTGCCTGTGCTTCACTTATTCCTCCCAATCCTCCTCCCTACCATCACCCAAACCCTGGCTGCCCCTGATCTTTTTGCCATCTCCATAGTTTTGCCTTTTCTGGAATGTCATATAGTTGGAATCATATGGTATGTAGCCTTTTCAGATTGGTTTCTTTCACTTAGTAATTTAAGGTTCCTTTAAGTCTTTTCATTCTTTTTTAGCATTGAATAATACTCCACTGTCTGGTTGCACAGTTTATTTATCCCTCCCTTTACCAGGGGACTTCTTGGTAGTTTCCAATTCTGAATACAGCTGCTCTAAATATCTTTGTGCAGGTTTTTGTGTGAACATGTGTTTTCAACATTTGGGTATAAATACCGAGAAGCATGATTGCTGGATGGTATTTTTACAGCAAGTTTGATTTTGTAAGAAACTGCCAAACTGTCTTCCAAAGTGGCTACACCATTATGCATTCCCACCAGCGATGGATGACAATTCCTGTGGCTCTGTCAACATTTGGTGTTGTCGGATTTTTGGATGTTAGCCATCTTAATAGGTGTGCAGGGGTAGTTCATTGTAGCTGTAACTTGCACTGGCCTAATGACATACGATGTTGTGCACCTGCTCGTATGCTTACTTGCCATCTGTTACTCCATTTTCTTTTTTTTTTTTTTTAATATTTTTATTTATTTCTAGGAGAGAGAGAGAGAGAGAGACAGTGTGAGCAGGGGAGGGTCAGAGAGAGAGGGAGACACAGACTCTGAAATAGCCTCCAGGCTCTGAGCTGGCTGTCAGCACAGAGCCCGATGCGGGGCTCGAACCCACGAACCGCGAGATCATGACCCAAGCGAAAGTCGGACGCTTAACCGACTAAGCCACCCAGGCGCCCCTGTTACTCCATTTTCATAAAATGTGTAACCCGGTGACAGCTGGGGCTTCTGGTCCCTTGAAGTCAGATAAGATTTATTTACCCCCTTATTCTAAGTTCTTTGAGAGTGCAAATCCTTCTTTGGAGGAAATGTAGACTAGGTCAGAAGGAAATCCTTCTTCCTTGCCTCAGTTCCTGGGAACACCTACAAAGTACTCGTAACTCAAGCAACCATCACTTGGCCAGTAAGCTGACTCCCTGAGGAGACAAAACTCCCTTGTAAGGCTTAGGCTCGCTCTCTTGTGAACTTCTGTCATAGCTGCAATTTTGTGAAGCTTGTGTGATTGGTGTAGTATGCGTTTCACCATTAGACTGTGAACGCCATAAGATGAAGGGGTTTGCCTGCTTTTGCTCACCATTTTATCCCCAGGACTTAATACACTGGGGCACTCATAGTAGGCACTCAATAAATAATTGTTGAATGAATGAGTGAGTAAATGAATCGCTTCCCTCTAGAATTCTAGATACAGGGCTCAGCTTCTTGGCTGCCCTCTTTTAGACTGGCATAATAATGCAGATAGAACACCACCCCAAAGCTTGATGGACTCTAAAACAAATAAATCCTAATAAACTCCACTATGGAGAATGGCTTTTGACTTCCTGTGAAAGGATCCAGTATAACCAAATACTGTTTTGCTCTCCCAGTATATAGTTGTGCCTGGAATCTCATTTGATTTTACATCATCATCATTTCCTTAGAGCTTGAGCGAAGATCTCAGTATTCCAGATGCCAACATTTGGACACATTTGTAAGGTTGGGACTTCTGCCCCTGCCATATGACTAGCAGGAGGGAAGCTCCTGGGTTTGGCTTGGTCTGCCTCCTCATGCCTATGGATGATGTGTGGACATCCGATGGGCACAGATGGGGACCTCATTCCTTCCAGGAACTTTACGTCTTGTCTTGTCCAGGACAGGACATGTGTTAGGAGCAAGTCTGGACCAGAATTTTATGCTGAGTCATCTGCCCAAAGATTTAGGAACAGATCCACTAAGGCAGGGGTGGGGGTGGGGCTTTGAAGAAGAAAGCGTACTTTGGGTGTGTGCTCATTTCATGCTCCTTCTCTGTGAATTCTCCCTGAAGAAGGGGAAGGTCTGACCCTAGGCACTGTCTGTGGCCACAATTGAACAGAGCATAGGGGGACATCTGACTGAATGTGAATAAATGAGGTGATCTTCATGGAATTGAGGGCCGGCATAGAGACTTCTAGTTCCCATCAAACAGACAAATCGTAAGGCCGTATGGAGTCAGGGCTGGCATGACTGTTTTTTCCATGTACACAGAGAGGCGGGGCAAGTGGACAAGCAGAGAGAAACAAGTGTGCTGCAGCACAATAAGACAAGGGACCATTTGGTCCAATTTCCTGGTTTTGGACCTTTAGGAAGTCTGGCTGGAATATCTTGATATTCTGCAAGATACTCCTGCATCCTTCAATAGATTTTAATTTGCACTTGAGCACTTCCTAGGCAGATGCCTGTTGTATAGAAACAGATACAGAGAAGGATGGGAAGGAGGACATGCTGAGAGATATTTCAAAGGAAGAAACGCCAGAGTGGAAGTCAGTTTGCAATTGGAAAGGGAAGGGGACACAGACATTGGCTGAATGCTGATCCTGCCCATTCCCGTGCTGGGAACCTCCTGCACATCAACTTGGTTTTGAGTTTCAAGAAACTTATGGAGCAGATCTTATTATCCTCATGTACCAGACAAGAAAACAGAGGCTCAGAGAGGTCACACAAGGTCCTGAAGTCACGCAACTAGTAAGTGACATGGAAACAGATAGGGAGCTGGCATTAGAAACAAAGATGGCAACTCCAGTGGCTCTTGCCTAAAAGACCGATGGCTGAGTGGCCATTGTCTCCCTGTCCGGGAAAGCAGCAGCATGTCTTTCTTGTCCCAGTTACGCCTGACCATCATCCGTCCATACTGCAGAATGCATCAGACACTGCCCTGTGCAGGATTCCTGCTCCGCCCCTCAGTCCCGTTTCTTTCCTCCTCTGACATGACAGGGTGCAATTAACATTCCAGCCTTCCTAAGCAGATGTCTGTCTGACCTGTCACTCAGTCCAGGGAAAGTCTATGCTCAGTGTCATGCAGGGGCTGGCATTTCCCACTGGGTGTTGGGGAAAGGGGGGGGGGCGAGAGGAGAGAGGAGGAAGGGGTACATTCTGGTTGTAGAGCAGCGATCTTTGGCTTTTCCCTCCCCATGGTTTGTCTGCAGTTTCATACCTCAGGCACTACACTCTCTCAGGAGCCAGAATGGATCAGCTAGAAGTTGCCCTTTTGTATGCACAGCACCAGCATGGTTTCCATGGGAACAGCTCAGAAGGAGGATGCTAGCATTCTGGGCTCTGTGGCCTTGGGTAAACAATGGATTGGATGCTTCTGAGGTGCCCAGAACCTTCTCTCTGTACCTTCTCTAACGCTGCTTACAGCCTCTCCCATCACCCATATAAAAACCAAATGAAATGAAAAATTATGTCAATTCAGCCTTCAGTGTGTAGAAACCCCCGCCCAAACCTCTGTTTATTTTTGTAAACCAACTATGTGTGGGTTTTTAAAACTCCTATCCATCAAACCCCCTTAAGAGTACAAAGACTCCTAGGAGAGAATTGTAATGAGGACCACCGACATTTCTCCAGGGGTTTGGGGAAACCCGGCTTCTCTTTGACACCTCTTCCGCCCAGTCCCTACTGGATCTAGCAATCTCAGTGGTGCTGTTTGTCTGCTAAGGACTCATTTATTTATTCATTCCATCATTATTTATGGATTACCCATCCAGTACTAGGTATTGCACCACAAAAAACACTTAAGGAACTCATGGCCTAATAAGGAAGACAAACAGTGGGAAAATATAAATTACAGGTGAATCCAGATCTGAGGCAAAAAGAATTCAAGCAACTCCAGTGTCACATGCAATAACTCAACCGTCAAGCTGTTTTGTTCTTTGCTTCCTGCCCTGGTGACTCTTGAGTACTTTGGTTCCATAGTTAGAGGAGAATGGCTTTTCTCTTTCTAGACCTCCACAAAAGGACTGGAACCTGCCATGAAATCCCCATGTTTCCAGTCCCTGCTTTCAACCAACTTCTCAGAATATTTAGTATTGTGGGGAAAGACTCTGGGCTCTGAGTTAAGGATCTTGGTCAAATTTCATCCCTGTCATTTGCCAGTGGGGTGACCTGTGAGTCTTGGTTTCCTCATCTGTAAAATGGGACTCTCTCATAAAGATTTCCATGACGTTAAATAAAGTAATATCTGCAAAGTTGCTCGCACAGGGTTTGGCATATGCAAAGAGTCAAGTAAGTATTAGTCCCTTCCTTTCTTTATTTTTTTTAATATTAATTAATTAATTAATTAATTAATTTTTGAGAGAGACAGAGACAAAGACAGAGCCTGAGCCGGGGAGGGGCAGCGAGAGGGGAGGACACAGAATCTGAAGCAGGCTCCAGACTCTGAGTTATCAGCACAGAGCCCAACTCGGGGTTCGAACTCACAAACTGCAAGATCATGACCTGAGCCCCAAAGTCGGAAACTTAACTGACTAAGCCACCCAGGTGCCCCAAGTCCCTTCCTTTCTACCTAGACCACCTCCCCACCCCAACTTCTAATTATCGCCAACTGTTTGCCTGGCCTGCCTCCTGGAACGGTTGTTATCTGAGATCAACATCACAATCAGAGTGCACTTTCCTTCCACTGGACCCCAGAGCGTAGCAGTACCCTGCTTGGTACACTGAGCCCCTGGCCGGTCCCACAGGGAGACTGCTTTCTGCATCTTAGAGCTCACCCACCATCCTGTCTCTGTTCTCGCTGCTCTGTTCTGTTGTAGGAAGGCAGGCACGCGTGAGGTTCCTGTGGGGAAACCTGATGAAATAACACCCGAGCGATAAAGTATGTGAGAAGACAGATCCACCCAGCAAAAGTAAGCTGATGCTCTCCTCCCTTGTGAATTTAATTGTGTGGATAATTTAGGTTTCTCCAATTCCCTAAATAATCTCAGTGGCCCCCTTTCCTGTGTCTCGAGTCTCAGTCTAAGGCCTTCAACTCAACACGTACCAAGTCACTAACTTTAAGAGAAAGCAAAAGCCACATTTTTGTCACTTCTGGTCAGTGAAAGGGCTTGGTGTTAGGGCAGGGGCTAACGTGACGCAGCACACGTGGCCTCCTGCGAGGTGTGATTTGGACACATCTGCCCCCGAACGCCTCCCTCACCAGCTGTCGTAGCGCTTGACGTTTCAAAATGAGATGGTTGCTCTTCTGCTGCCCTTGTTAAAATGTCTCGACTCCTGGCAAATGCGAGTAGATGAGGTTGGCATAGGGTGGCCAGTAGGGCCAGCCTGGGGCCTCTGGGAACATGTGGCAGCTAAGATAGGTTTGGCACCTTGTCCCTCTATGTGGTGCTATTCTCCTTCTTCTTCTTCTTCTTCTCATCGTCCTCCTCCTCCTCTTCCTCCTCCTCCTCCTCCTCCTTTTTCTTCTTCTTCTTCTTCTTCTTCTTCTTCTTCTTCTTCTTCTTCTCCTCCTCCTCCTTCTTCTTCTTCTTTTGGCATTAAAAAAATGTTTATTTATTTTGAAAGAGAGACAGAGCGCAAGCAGGGGAGGGGCAGAGAGAGAGGGAGACACAGAATCTGAAACAGGCTCCAGGCTCCGAGCTGTCAGCACAGAGCCCAATGCAGGGCTCCAACTGAACAGTGAGGTTATGATCTGAGTCAAAGTTGGAAGCTTAACTGACTAAGCCATCCAGGTGTCCTTCTCAGATAGACTCATTTCCAAGGTGAGGGAACGGTTTAGAGACTGTGTTCCTGTTCGATCATTCAGAAAAGAGGCCAGGGTAGGGGACCTGAACTCCGTGAGGTGGTTTATGAGTGTCTTGAGGCCAGGAAGCCAAGTGTGAAAAAAAAGGAAGCTCGTGTGGGAGCACTGAGCCAGGACGGAGGGGACAAACTCACCTCCTACACAGGTGAGCCTGAGACGGGAAGGCTTAGCAAAGCAGAAACCAAGGACAATCTTCTGCTGTGTCACCGGCCTCAGGAGCTTGAGCACAGGACAGCCAATAGAGCTGAAGAGGTTTTGGGGTGGTGGTGGTGTTTGTGGGGTTCAGAGCTGATAGGCAAGAAAGAATTCTTAAAGATGTTGTTGGTGCAAAAAAATGATTTTATTAAAGCACAAGGACAGGATCCGTGGACAGGAAGAGCTGCCCTGGGGTTGTGAAGAGTGGCTGGTTATATACTATGGAGTAGTGGGGAGGTAAAGTCAAGAGGAAGTTTCCAAACAGATTTTCATATGCTACAGACTCCCAGGATCCTGGAGACCTAGCTATTGTCACCTAAGGTGGTTTTTCCTTCCAGCAAAGCCTTAACATCAAGACTGTAGGGAGTTTTTGGAGAGTCTCCAACTGCCTCAAGTAGTTGTCAATGGGCTGCAGGTTATAAGGAAATTTAATTTTATCTGTCATTTCCTTCTTGCTTTTGTTCCCCACATCACTTTGGAGGGGAGGGGGATGTTGGGGCTCCAGGAAACAGAGCCTATAGGTTTCTGGGTATTAGGTTAGTGATCAGATTGATTTTTTTTTTAACTGTAACTTACTAAGATACTTGTAAACTGATGGAGACTATCAGTATAACCGTTTGTTTTCTGTCCTTTCCTTTGTCTTTGGGAAGCCTGGAATGCCTGAGGAATGTCACACACATCCCACCTGGGGGTGGGGGTGCTGTTAGCCTGTACTTTGCTCTCAGCTTGCTCCACGCTCCCTCATCAGGGCCATAATAAGTTACCACAAACAGAGTGTCTTAAACAACAGGCACGTATTGTGCCTCTTCTGGAGGCTAGAAGGCTGAGAGCAAGGTGTCTGTGGGCTTGGTGCCTTCTGAGGGCCTTGAGGAAGAACCTTGCTCCCTGCCTCTGCCCCAGCTTCTAGTGGTTCCCTACAATCCTTGATGTTTTTGGCTTGTAGATGCATCTTTCCAATCTCTGCCTCTGTCTCTGCCCGTACATCTGTCTCTCCTTCTCTTATGAGGACACCGGTCATATTGGATGAAGGCCCACCCTGCTCCTAATATGACCTCTTCTTAACTAGTTATTTTTGTGGTCCTGTTTCCAAATAAGGGCACTTCCTGAGGTATTGGGGGTAAGGACTTCAACACATGAGTTTTGGGGGGAACTCAACTCAACCATAACCCCCAGCTTGACTCATTCTTGTTCACTAGGGGTTCAAACTGAAGCAAGCATATACCCAGCAGTCAGAAGGAAGTGTAAGTGGGGGCTCAGGTTCCTTGAGTTGGGGGTGCCAGCAGCTGAGGAGAACCGTGTACACATCTCTGATCATTCAAATGCAATCTTTTTCCAAGGCTCAGAGGTATTGACTTTGAAGAGTTGAATTCTTAGGCTTCCTTATAATGAATGTCAGCCCTGTATCGGCCGTCCTCTCTGGTGGCCACTGTTGCACTCTAGGGGCACCTGGCTGGCTCAGGTGATAGAGCATGTGACTCTCGATCTCCAGGTCGGAGTTCGAGCCCACATTGGCTTTAGGGTTTACTTAAGAAACAATAAAAATAAAAATATATAATGCTGCCCTTTAACCTTTCTCTTTGGGACTTGCCTCACCTCCAAAGGCTTTTCAGATGCAAAGTATTCTGCCTCCTCAGGCGAGAAAGTCACTCCCTGTAATCCCTTAGTTCAGAATTATAAAGGTTCTTAACAACAGGCACAGAAACCATCTCTGGATAGTTTAAGAAGAGACTGAGTGGAAGCATTTCCTCCACTGGCCCCAAAACTGTATCTATGTACTTGTGTGCCAGATTCTGAGGAGTCCCTGAGCCCCAAAAGGTGATCTTGTTGCAGATAGATAGATACAACTGCAGATAGATAGAACTAGAATTCCCAGGCTCAGTGGAGGACATGCCTAGTCTCCAGTGTGGAGACGCCTTGCCGGGTGCCTGCGGCCTGGGGCAGGGCGGGGGTGGTTCCCCTTCCCCAGAGAGGCCCGCCGGGAGCTCCCCAAAGTGACAGACTGTGCCTGGCTTTCCTGGCCCGAGGCTGAGCACAGATTAAAATCCCTGGGAACACTCCCAGATCCATCTAAGGTGGTTTCACACTGCTTCCCCGCCCCACCGCCAGCGCCTCCCCTACCTTGCCCCTGAGCGTTTTAGCTGGAAGGCTCCATTAGAGTAGGCCACACCTTCAACCCCCTTGTCTCACTTTCAGGGTGAATATCTGACACAGGAGTGCTTTCTTCCCCACCCCCCTCTCCAATCATTCATTGTTCTTGTTGCAAATGCAGGAGAAAAGCAGGCCGTGCTTAGGAAAAGCCACCGGGGCCCCACTCTCCACACCTCCCTCGCAGAAAAGCATTTGACAACCGGTTCCCATGGCAACAGCTTTCTTTGAAATAATTTCTTTCTCGGTGTGCCAGACCCCCGCCTCTCTCTCCTGGAGAGTAATGGCCAGCATGGAAAATGAGATCAGAGGAGACAAGGAGAGAGCATCCAGACCAGGGGCGCCAGCTGGCCGGCAAGAAGTCTCTGGCTAGCCCTGGAGGGCACATCTCTGGCCTTCTCCTGGCCCTCCTCTTCCCCTCCCCCGCGGCCCCCTGGCCCTCAGCGAGGGGTTAAAAGACGAAGTCTGAGCAATGCTGACAGTGGCATCAACAGGCGCTATTTAGAGCAGCATAGCATAGCGGCAGAGCTCTCTAATTTTGGAAAAGGGCCACGTTCGCACAGAGAGCAGTGCGCCTGCCCTGGCTGCTGGCTTTCCCTCCCCCCACCCTTTTTTTTGTTTTTCTGTCAGTCTTGACACATGGGCAGTGCTCTCCTCTCAGAGGAGAGCTGCCCCTGGCCTCTGCTCATCACCCTGGTCCCCACTGACCTAAGCAGTGGGAGACCCGGCCCTGGCTTCTGTTACAGGTGGATGTGCCCCTCGCCCCCAGTCTTAGGTCAAAGCGCTACCTCCCTAGGACCTCAGAATGGGACTCTGGGAGATAGGGATTTTAAGGAAGTAATAAAGTTAAAACGAGACTATTAGGGCGGGCCCTAATCCAATCTGATGGTGTACTTTTAAGAATTAGGAAATTTGGGGGCACCCGGGGGACTCAGTCAACTGATGGTCTGACTCTTGGTTTCAGCTCAGGTCATGATCTCACAGTTCCTGAGTTTGAGCCCAGCATTGGGCTCTGTGCTGACAGTGCAGAGTCTGCTTGGGATTCTCTCTCTCTCTCTCTCTCTTTCTCTCTCTCTCTCAAAATAAATAAATAAAAATTTTTTAAAAAGAATAGGAAACTTGAACACACAGAAGAGACACCAAAGATGTGCAAACACAGAGCAAGGGCTGAACGAGGACACAATAAGACAGCCATCAGCATGCCAAAGAGAGAGGACTCAGGAGAAACCAGCTTGCCGGCACCTTGATGATCTTGGACTTTCAGCCTGCAGAACAGTGAGAAAGTCACGTCTGTCCTGAAAGATGCCTGGTGGGTGGTACTCTGTTGTGGTGGCCTGAGCACACAAATGACTTCACTCTGGGCTGCAGCGGCTCTCTCTGTATGTCAGGCTCGGGAAAGTCAGCCTAAATCATTCTGCTCTACGGTCCCGTTCAGAGAGGGATGTGGTCCGACAGGTGCCCCAGCAAGCTCACTGCCCTCCCTGTGTGACCTGATAACACTTGTGTCTTGATGTGTCTGAAGGCCTTTTCTCTCCCTGAATATAGCATCCTGCGAGGTTGCTGGTGGAGGCCCAGCCATCCACTGCTCAGCAGCAGGAGGCAAAGGCAGGTCTGAGTGATGCAACTTAGGGAAGCCGGGGCCACATACATGGTTGTGTCCTTGCTTCTTCCCCCCTACCCACCTTCACCAAAAATTTAATGTATGATATCCCATAATAGGATTCCTTGATGCTCTTTCCCTTTGTATCCCGGCCACTGGGACTGTACTTAGCATGAAGACATTGAATAAATATTTCTAAATACATTAATGAATCTTATTCTGGCTGAGAGAAAGAACATTCGTGGTCCTTTTTTCCTAATGTGTTTTGTTTTTTGTTTTGTTTCGTTTTGTTTTAGAGAAGACAAAGGCTTAGGGAAGCAAGTGGCTTGCCTGAGGGACAGAGAGAGGCAAAACCAGCACTAAAACCGAGATCTACTGGATCTCAGCTCAGGAATTTCTCGGCTCTGCTATTCAGCAGACTTAATACGCAGTTAACTGGGTGTACGCCCACGTCGGGAGAAAACAGACAACACCTATCTTTTCAGTCAAGCATTTTGTCTCAGGGACAGCAGCCAAGTGTGAATGTATTTGTTATGTTTCAAAGGGCAGGATATTATTCTGTGTACTTACTGGTACCTACCGCTTCCATCTCTCCATTCCCTTCATTCTAACTTTTAATAGCTCCCAATGTCCATAGTTCCAAGCATAGAGGTTGCTCATGGTAAGCAGTCAATACAATTTAAAAAATGAATTAATGGATAGGGGCTCAGTTGTTAAGCATCTGACTTGGGCTCAAGCTGTGATTTTGAAGAGCCAAAAATTAAGTCCTCCATTAAGAGAAACCTCGGGCTGCAAGTAGCCCCAGTCCCGGTTCCAGGAAAAGCCTCAGATTGTTCAAGGCTAAAGCCATCCTCAGACTGCCCTCAGGTCAGCTAATCAAAAAGAAAAAAGAAACACTCCTATGGTCTGAGTCAAGGCTGGGAACTGCAGATACAAACTAGCCAATTTCTCACCGCTTGCCTGAACCCCACGTGGGCCCTTTGAACTCACCTCATAATTGGTCATTTTCAAAGGGTCCTCAAAAGTCATGATTGGGTCCCGCCAAAAGTAATGAACACCTCACAGATACTGAATGGTCAAAGCTGTTACCAGGGGTACTGTACAATTGTAATTGGTGCTTATGTGATGATGCTATGTGTACTGTAACACCCCCATCCCTTACTCCTTAAAAACCCTATTCGCTATTGTTCTTGGCTTCACCTTGCTGCCATGACACAGGTAGGCTGGTGAGCCCCTACTCGAGCTTGTAATAAAGACCCTTTTATATTTGCATCAGTGCCGGCTCCTTGGAGGTCTCTGGGACTCGCGATTCAGACACAACAATTTCACAGTTCATGAGTTCGAACCCCAGTTCAGGTGAGCCCCACTTCTCTTTCTCCCTCCCCTCTTTCTGTCCCTTGATCACTTGCACCCCCCCAAAAAAGAAAAGAAAATGAATTAATAAAGAAAAGCAAAAATAATTCTTTTTTAAAAACATTTTTTAAAATGTTTATTTATTTTCAGAGAGAGAGAGAGACAGAGCATGAGCAGGGGAGGGGCAGAGAGAGAGGGCGACACAGAATCTGAAGCAGGCTCCAGGCTCCAAGCTCCCGACGCGGGCCTCAAACTCACAAGCAAGATCATTACCTGAGTGTAAGTCAGACACTCAACCGACTGAGCCACCCAGGCGCCCCTAAAAATATTTTTTTAATGTTTATTCACTTTTGAGAGACAGAGAGACAGAGTGCACATGGGGGAGGGGTAGAGAAAGAGGAGACACAGAATCCGAAGCAGGCTCCAAGCTCTGAGCTGTCAGCACAAAACCGATAAGGGCCTTGAACCCATGAGATCATGATCTGAGCTGAAGTTGGCCCCTTAACTGACTGAGCTACCCAGGTGCCCTGAAAGCAGAAACAATTCTTAATTTTTCCCTTTTGCATTACAAGTCCCTGGTCCCTAACTTCCAGTCTTCACAGACATAACCATTTGCTCTAGTTGGTTCTGTTTCCTCTCTGGTTCCAGAAAAATGCATCTATTGCAACTCTGTTCTGGTTATTCCCTCAGTCTCAGATCCTCCTCCTCACCCTTATTTGTGCCTCTCAAAGTTGCTCACGTCTTCAAGCTTAACTGAAGCTTCCCCCTGCCTCCCCTTCTGACCTGGTGCACAGATAAGAATTATAGGATCTGGGGTCTGGGAGGTGTGGGTGGAGGAAAAAGAACCTGCTAGAACATCCTGAGATAGGATTACAGATCCTTGAATTACATTTTCTTTAGGAAGAAAATCTGGAGAAGCAGAGAAAGAGGTGTTGCCTGTGCCCGTGCCACTCAGAGAAACCATGATCTTGGGGACAAGTCCCAAACCCTGTAGCTGAAACTTCTTCATCGATACAGTGGGGCTTTCTGCTAGACTTTCCCTAAGTCACTCTGGCTGTAACACTCTGAGCATCAGCCCAGATAGCTGCTACTCTTCATAGAGGTTTCAGTTCTCATTCTTTCCTCCTTTCTGAGGCCTTGTGTGCACAGAACCCTCCCCTTCAGAGACCTTGACCATCATCTTTTCTGTCTTCAACGTCTGCCTCTCCAATGGTTCTTTCCTACTGGCACTTCATACACTGAATGTTTTTTTATATCTTTCAAAAAAAAACCTAAATTTTGTCCATGATACAATACCTAGGATGACAGCAGACTCCCCTTCTTGCTGTAAATACCAATAAACCAGACAAAATATATGAAAAGATGCTTTCAGACATTAGGTAATAGGCAGTGCAGGATTATGGCTCCTGATAGATAGGAGACTAATGAGATGACCCCATGGATTGCCCCGGGTTCTTACGCGGAGACACTTTCTTGATGAGGGTGCAAGGAAGAGGTACTTGAGCAGGGACAGTGGTCTCATTGAGTTGAAGAAATGCCGAGGTATTGGAATTTTCCAGGAAGAGTATTGGAGAGAAGGGAGTTAGTGTCCCAAATAGCGTCCTTTGAGTCTTTAACTAAATACTTCATTTTATGCCTCTATAGGAAAACACTCCCCATCACCAGGCAAAGAAAACTACAAATCTTGAAACTGAACAATTTTCAGAGCTCACACAGGACGTGGAGTTGCTTGCATTGCAATGAACTAAAAGAAAGAAACCTCTGTGAGCATCTGGATGGTTGATCATGCATTAGTGGGTCTAAATTAACCCTAGTTCACTCCTTTTAATAAAGCCTAAAAACAAGCCTCAAAAGGTTGAGAGCCATTTACCTATCTGACAAAGGTAACTTTCAACACCCTTTAAAGGAAGAGAACAGGGATGCCTGCGTGGTTCAGTCAGTTCAGCCTCTGACTTCGGCTCAGGTCATCATCTCATGGTTCGTGGGTTCAAGTCCCACATCGAGCTCTGTGCTGACAGCTAGCTCGGAGCCTGGAGACTGTTTCGGATTCTGTATCTCCCTCTCTCTCTAACCCTCCCCTGCTCATGTTGTCTCTCTCTCTCAGAAATAAATAAAACATTAAAAATTTTTTTAAAAATAAAGGAAGAGAACAAAATTCAGACACTCAACAAGCTAATATTTACAATAACTAGTATATTTTCAGGGTTAAGTAGTCAGAGTTCAACCAGAGAAGAGTGAGTAGGAGATTATCATCTCTCTATTATCTTATCTAACTCTCTATCTATTCATCTATCAATCTATCCATCCTTCATCTATCTATCTATCTATCTATCTATCTATCTATCTATCTAGTTGACCCTTGAACAATATGGGTTTGAACTGCATAGGTCCACTTATACGCAGTTTTTTTTTAAATAAGTACAGTACACTATTTTCTCTTTCTTATGATTGCCTTAATAACACTCTTTTCTTTAGCTTACTTATTGTAATAATATTGTATATAACACATGTACAAAATATGTGTTAATCAGCTGTTTTTATTATCAGTAAGCCTTCCAGTTGACAGTTGGCTATTAGTAGTTAAGTTTGGGGGGGGGAGGATCAAAAGTTTTATACAGACTTTTGACCACATAGGGAGTTGGTGCCTCTAACCCCTGTGTTGTTCAAGGCTCAGTGTATAAGAAATATATATGTGCATTTTTCAGTTGGAACTGCCATCTTCCAATAATTTGCCAAAATGAACAACTTAAAGGGAAAGAGGAAAAGTATGTGCTCTCTGGGCCTTTTAGAAAACATGGAGTTGTTCCTTCTACCACATACATGCAAATCTACAAAAAGATGATAAAATATCATCATCATCAGTGGAATGGGCACTGTTCAAAAAGGAAAGCCCCACAATTGTTACCATGGCAAAACTGGAAGCATCTATGATGTTACCCAGCATGCTGTTGACATTGTTGTAAACAAACAAATGAAGGGCAAGAATTAATGTACATATTTTGCATATTAAATGCTCAAAGAGCCGAGATTGCTTCCTGAAGTGTGTGACGGAAAATGATCAGAAAAAGAAGGATGCCAAAAAGAAAGATATTTGGGTTCAGCTGAAGGGCCAGCCTACCCCACCCAGAGAAGCACACTTTGTGAGAACCAAAGGAAAGGAGCCTGAGCTGCTGGGACCCATTCCCTATGAACTCATGGCATCATAAATGTAAAACAAAACAAACAAAAGAAAACAAAACTTCAAGACTGTAAAAAAAAAAAAAAGAAAGAAAAAAGAAAAACAATAGTGTATGTGTGTGGGGTGGGGGAGGTTTATTAGAGTAGGGCTTACACAATTACAGGAGTTGGTTAAACAAGCCTGAAGTCTATAGTGCAGTCAAGAAGGAGAGATCATGACAGACTGGAAGCAAGTGGAGGAAGGAAAAAGCAAGGCAATTTCATACCCAGCTGTTGTTTGGAGTCTCTGAGTTCAGGGAGGTCTGAGCCCTCTTTTTTTTTTTTTAATGTTTATTTATTTTTGAAGAAGACAGAGACAGAGCCTGAGTGAGGAAGAGGCAGAGAGAGGAGGGAGACATAGAATCCAAAATGGGCTCCAGGCTCTGAGGTTTCAGCACAAAGCCTTATGCCGGGCTCAAGTTGGACCTGAGCTTGAGGTCATGACTTGAGCTGAAGTTGGACACTTAACTGACTGAGCCACTCAGGAGCCCCAATCTGAGCCCTCTTTTAAAGGTTTCCAAATAATAAAGTCAGGCCCACTTAGAATAATCTCCATTTTATTAACTGAAAGACAACTGAATACAGACTTGAATTACATCTGCGAAATTCCTTCAAAACAGCACTTAGATGTGCATTTGACTGAATATTTTGGAGAAGGTGTGTGTATATTTTACATAATTGTTGCTGCTTCCTTTTTGTTCTCCTCTTCCATGACAGAATATGCCTGTACCTTAACCTAATTGGAAACATACTAGAAAAATAATTCTGGAGACTATAATTCAGCTTAGCCAACTTGACATATCATGAAGCTATCTCATTCAGGATCCATTAAGAAAAAAGATACTAGACATTCAATAAAGCAGGAAAATGGGACCCATAACCAGGAGAGAAATAGAAACATATCTAATTATTACAGAAATTATGGAATTAATAGAAAAAGGCTTTTAAAAATCCATAATAAACATACTTAAGATTTCAAAGGAGTATCTGGCTAGCTCAGTTGGTAGAGCATGTGATTCTTGATCTCAGGGTCAGGAGTTCAAGCTCCACACTGGGCAAAGAGATTATTTAAAAAGTAAATAAATAAATAAAACCACATTATTAAAAACACAATTTAAAGGAAAAATTGAAGTTAATGAGATAAATAGAAGCCATTAAAGGAACCAAATGGGACATCTAGAGCAGAAAATAAAATATCCAATGTGAAAATTTTGCCACATGGGCTTAAGTATAGATTAGAGACTGCAGAAGACAAAAAATAATAAACTTGTAGGCATAGTAATAGAAACTCCCAGAGTTAAAGCATGGAGAGAAAAAAGTCTGGAAAAAGGAACAGTGTCTCAATCACTGTTAGGACAATATCCAGCGGCCTAACATGGGCAGCTGGAGTTCTGAAAAGAGAGTGGACTCGGAAAATAGTTTGAAAAAACAGTTGAAAAATTTCCAAACTTCAAAGAAGCTCTACAAACACCAAGCAGAATAAATACCACATTAAAGTACATTATAATCTAATTGATGAAAACCAGGAAGAAAAAGAAAAACTTAAAGAAAGTAGAGGGACAAAAATACATTAGATACAGGAGAACAAAAATGAGATCTACCACAGTATTTTTGTCAATAAAGCTGCAAACCAGAAGATAAAGGAATGACATTTAGCTATGATAAAACAACAACAACAAACCAAAAAAAAACCCTTGAATTCCATATTTAGTCAAAATATTCTTTTTAAAAATTTTTTTAAATTTATTTCTGAGAGAGAGAGAGAGACAGCACGAGCAAGGGAGGGTCAGAGAGAGAGGGAGACAGAATCTGAAACAGGCTCCAGGCTCTGAGCTAGCTGTCAGCACAGAGCCCGATCCGGGGCTCGAACTCAGAAACCGGGAGACCATGACTTGAGCCAAAGCCGGTCACTTAACCAACTGAGCCACCCAGGTGCCCCTAGTCAAAATATTCTTTAAAAGTATAGATAAAATCAAGATATTTCTTTTTTTTAATGTTTAATGTTTATTTTTGAGATACACACACACACACACACACACACAAAGTGCGAGTGGGGGAGGGGCAGGTAAAGAAGGGGACACAGAATCCAAAGCAGGTTTCAGGCTCTGAGCTGTTGAGCTGTCAGCACAAAGTCTGACCAGGAGCTCAAACTCCTGGACTGTGAGATCATGACCTGAGCCGAAGTTGGATGCTTAACCAATTGAGCCACCCAGATGCCCCAAAATCAAGACAATTTCATATAAATAAGCTAATTCATTGCAAATAGACTAGCACTAAAGAAATTGTTGTTTACTCAGGCTGAAAGAAAATGCTATTAGATGGAAACTCAGTTATACACACAAAAAATGAAGAGTGCTAAAAATATTAAATGAGTGAGTAAATCTAAAAGAGGTTTGTCCTAGTTGTTAAATATGTTTAAAAGAAAATTGAATTCAGAAGACTTTTGTTTTCAATCAATATGGAGTAAGTAATAGAGATTGGATTTACTTTTTTTTGGGTCTGAAATAACTAGGAAAAAAAAATGAAATAACAGTTCATAGGATATATCCTTAGAATCAGGAAGCAATTGAAGTGATGCCCGTAATTGCCTGATGCTTATTGCCTGAGGATAATGTGATTGTAGTGCAGGGAGAGGGAACCCAAGTAGAGCTTGGTGATCTTCCGAGTTAAATATATGGAGCTGGGAGCACAAGGAGAATTCATAGAATTCATGAGCCAGAGTATTGGAGATAAGAGAGCTTTCACACAGTGAGAATTCCAGAGATCTGCAGAAGGTCCCCCTAAAAGATCTAGCTAAGTATTGATTAACTCATCTGCATGAAGAAATTATTTTATGTTGAGAAAAGAATCACTTAAAAGAATTAGTTAGAACAGTCCTTGGTATTCATACCAGGTCCAGGAATAGTGCCTGTTCCCACAAGCCAGAATAGAAAGTCTCTTAATTCATGGGGCCCTAGGTAGAGTACTTATAGAGATTTTGCTTCAGTATTGGAGTAAAATTAGACTCAGATTAAATTCTATTCTAGTGTTGTCTAACAATGCTTAAAAGCAAAAGTCAAAACGGTAAAGCTGTTACCAAGTAACGTGCCCATATCCCAGAACGAAGCTCAAGAATATTTATAAGATTTTAAAAAATTATCCAGCAGGAAAAATTCACAAAGTCTGGCAAAAATTACCAGATATGCACAGAAACAGAAGTATGTGACTCATAATGAAAAGAAAATAAATTGAAAGTGACCCAGAAATGAGTCAGAAGATAAAATTAGTAGAAGAGATCATTGAAACAATTATTAGGACTGTATTCCATATGTTTAAGAAGTTAGAAGAAAGATTAAGCATGATAAGTAGACTTATGGAAGATATAAAAGAGATCCAAATAAAAATTTGAGCGATGGAAAACTAGGAAAAAAAAAAACAACAAAAATAAACAATATACCGAAAGAGATCAGTAAAAGATTAGCAATTGTAGAAGAAAAAATTAAGAACTAGAAGACATAGCAATAGATATAAACCAAAAGGAAACCAAAGAACAAAGAGCCAAAAAAAAAAAAAAAAAAGACAGCACCACAGTGAGTTCGGACACAATTTTATGTGGCCTAATATACATGCAATTGGAGTTACCAGAAACAGACAAAATACATAAAGAAATAATGGCCAAAGTTTTTCCAAATGTGATGAAAGCTATATACTTACAGCTAGATCAAGGACATTTAATGAATTCCAAGCACAAGAAATATGAAGAAACTACCTCAAGGCACATAATAATAAAGTTGCTTCATTACAGAGATAATGATAAAAATCTTAAAAGTAGCCGTAGATAAAAGACACATTACATATAAAAGACAAAGATAAGGATGACAGTAGTTTTCTCACTGGAAACCAAAAGCTAGAATTTAGGAAAGCAACATCTTTAAAATGCTGAAAAAAAAAAAAAAGTCAGCCTAGAATTCATCACTCCGCATAAATACCTTTCAAAAAAGAATGTGAAATAAGGACACTTTTAGACATTCAGATGTACAAAAGCTGAAAGAACTCATCCAGTCAACTTGCACAGTGAGAAATGTTAAAGGAAGTCCTTCAAGCCGAAGTAAATGAAAACTTGGATCTATACCAAGGAATGAAGAATACTGGTTGTGGCAACTACATAAATAAATATGTTATATGTTTTAATTATTTAAATTGCATTAACAATAATTGAATGTTTAAAAATCATAGCGTATTTGGAGCTTATAACATATGTAGCGGTAAAACATATGACAATAGCACAAAGCCAAAGGAGGGGGGAATGGCAGTGCACTAATGTAAGGTATTTATACTGTATGTGAAATGATGTAACATCAGTTGAAGTTAGGCTGAGGTAAAAATAACCACTAAAAGAATGTAACAAATAGTTATATTTAATAAGCCAGCAGAAGAGATAAAACGAATCGTTAAAAAATACTCAATCCAAAAGAGGACAGAAAAAGAAGAAAAAAGGAGCAGAAAACATATGGTCAAATAAACATCATACAGCAATACCAAGAATCACATTAAATGTCAATGATTTAAATAGCTAATTAAAAGGCTGAGATTGTTAGCGTGAACATCACATTATCTGCTGTCTATAGTAACATACATGAAATTAAAAAGATGTAATAGGTCATAAGTGAAAGGACAGGAAAAAATGCTAACACTAAAGAAGGCTGGAGACAAAGTAGATTTCACAGCAAAGAATACTATTCGAAATAAAGACAGTGATTTCAAAATGATAAACGGGTCAAGTAATCAAGAAGAAAAACAATACTATATTTTATGAACCTACTAACAGAGCTGCAAAATACATGAAGCAAAACTGATAGAACCACAAAGAGAAATGAACAAATTCACAACTTTTGTCAAATACTTAAAAAGTTTTCAAAAAATTCATTTAAAAAGTAGACTTACATTCAGGAAGGCTAGAGATGACTTGAACAACATTATAGATTACTGGACTTAGTTGACATTTAGAGAATACTCCACTCAGCGACTGCTGAATTCACATTATTTTTAGGAAACATTTATACCTTACGGGACATAAAACTAATCTCAATAAATCTGAAAATATTCTACCAGTATTTTCATTTATTTTCTTTTTTAAGTAATCTCTACAACCAATATGGGGCTTAAATTCATGACCCTCAGATTAAGAGTCAAATGCTCTACTGACTGAGCCAGCCACGTACCCTTGAAAAAATTCTAAATAACCATAAAGGAATTAAATTATAAACCCAAACCAGAAACTATCTCAAAAAATTCATAAATATTTGTAAATGAAGTAACACACTTCTAAATAGTCCATGGGTCCAAGTAAAAGTCAAAAAGGAAACTAGAAAGCCTTCTTGAATGTAAGTCTACTTTTTATATGAATTTTTTGAAAAAGTTTTAAGTCTTTGATGAAAGTTGTGAATTTGTTCAACATATCAAAATTTGTGAGATGCAACAAAACAGCACTGAAAGGAAATTGTATAGCAGCTGTATTATAAAAGGATACAAGTTTCAAATCGATGATCTTAGCTTCCACCTTAAAAAGCCAGAAAAAGAAGAATGAATAGAACACAAGTGAGCAGAAAAGAAAGAAAAGAAATAAAATCAGAGCAGAAATAAGTGAAAAACGAAGTGGAAAAACATTAGAGAAAATGAACATGACTAAAAGCTGGTTCTTTGAGAACAGCAATAAAATTGATAAATCTCTTGCTAGATTGGTCAGGAAGAGGAAAGATACAACCAATGAGAGAGAAGAGGTAATTTCACAGGGACTGAAAGGAGAATAAAGAGTATTAGGAAAAATTTGTGACAATAAGTTGACAACTTCTATAAAATGGAAAAAACATTCTTTAAAGAGACAAAACCCAAAAATTTCACAAGAAGACATAGATAACCTATGTAGCCTTACATATATTAAAGGAATTGAATTTGTAGTTAAAACCTTTATTACATGGTTTTCATAAAGAAAACTCTAGTCCCAGAAGGTTTAACTAGTGAATTCTACCAAAAATTTAGAGAAGAAATAATTCCAATTCCAACCAACTTCTTCCAGAAAACTCAAAAGAAGAGAATAGTTGCCAATTTCTGCTATAAGATCAGCATTGCTGTCATTTCAAAACCAGACAAAGAGATTGCAAAAGACAAAACTAATCACCAGTATTCCTCACACACATAGGTGAGGAAATTCTTAAAATTTTAGCTAATACAATTACAAAATGTGTAAGATTTATAAAAAGTCCAGTGTGTTATGACCAAATGATATTTATATCAGGAATGCAAGGTTGGTTTAAAATTTGCAAATCATTGAAAGTAACTCCCCACATAAACAGACTAAAAAAGAATACCATATGCTTATCTCAATAGACACAAATGACAAAATCCAACATTCTTTAGTGTTACAAACTTTAACCTCAGAGCGAGAGTGTATGGAACTAGTTTTCTGTTGATGTGTAGCAAATTACCACAAACTTAGAGGCTTACAATGCCATCATTTGCTACCCAACACTCTGTAGATCAGAAATCAGAGTGGGCTAGCATAGATTCTCTGCTCAGAATCTCACATTCACAGTATTGGTTAGGCAGGGCTTTCCTCTCGAGGCTCTGAGGAAAATCTACTTTCAGGCTCATCCAGGTTGTTCGCAGAACCCAGTTTTAGGTTTTAGGTTGTAGGTATGAGATCTATGTTTTTCCTAGCTGACTGGTAGGCTGGGCCTGCCATCAACTCCCCAAGGCCTGCGTTTCTTCTCAATGGCCCCTTCCATCTTCAAAGCAGCAATCATGTGTCAGGTTCTCACTCAGACTTTGAATCTGTCTGACTTCCTGTTCTATTGACCTTAGAAAGGCATCTGACTTTTTATTTTTTTATTTTTTTTTTATATTTTATTTTATTTGTTTCTAGGAGAGAGAGAGACAGCGTGAGCAGGGGAGGGTCAGAGAGAGAGGGAGATACAGACTCTGAAACAGGCTCCAGGCTCTGAGCTGGCAGTCAGCACAGAGCCCGACGCGGGGCTCGAACCCACGAACCGCGAGATCATGACCTAAGCGAAAGTCGGACGCTTAACCGACTAAGCCACCCAGGCGCCCCGGCATCTGACTTTTTAAAAAGATTTTGTTTAGAGTAGCTTTAGGTTCATAGCAAAATTGAAGGGAGGATACAGAGATTTCCCATGTAACCTCTGCCCCACACAGGCACAGCCTCTCCCATTTTCAACATTTCTTACCAGATCATCCCCTATCAACAGCCTCTACCACTGTCTACATTCCCTACATTTGTTACAATGGATGAATCTATACTGACACATCATTAGCCCATTGTTTACCTTATACTCACTCTTGGTGTTGTATATTCCATGGGTTTAAACAAATGTATAATGAAATGTATCCATCATTATAATATCATACAGAATATTTTCGATGCCCTAAAAAGTCCTCTGTCTCTGCTGATTTATCTCTCTCCTTCACCGTAACCCCAGGCAAACAGCGTTGTTTTTTTAAAAATGGTTTCCATAGTTATGCATCTAAGAATGTCACATTGTTGGAATCATACAGTAAGTAGCCTTTCCAAATTGGCTTCTTTCACTCAGTAATATGCATTCAAATCTTCCTCTGTGTCTTTTTTAAGGTTTGGAGAGCTTATTTCTTTTTAGCACTGAATAATATTCCATTGTCTAGATGTACTATGGTTTATTTACACATTCACCTACGGAGGATATCTTGGTAGTTTCTAAACTGGAGCAATTATGAATAAAGCTGCTATACACATCTGTGGGCAGGTTTTTGTGTGGACATAAGTTGTCAACTCTTTGGGGTAAATACCAAAGAGTGCAATTGCTGGCTCATATGTGAAGAGTATGTTTAGTTTTGTAAGAAACTGCTGAACTGTCTTCCAAAGTGACTGTACCATTTCACATTCCCTTCAGCAATAAATGTGAGTCTCTATTGCTCTACATCCTTTTGAGTATTTGTTATTATTAGTGTTGTGGATTTAGGCCATTCTAATGGATGCATCATGGAATCTTGTCATTTTAATTTTCATTTCCCTGATGACATGATGTGCAACATTGTTTTACATGTTTGTCTTCTGTATATCTTCTATGGTGAAGTGTCTGTCTTCAGAACACTTTGGCTTACAGAAGTCTCTAATTTTAAGGACTTATGTCATTATTAGATACACCCACAGATAATCTCCCTCTTAAGGTCACTGTGCCATATAACAGAACAGAACAGTACAGAACAGAACTTCAGGAGTGAGATCTCATCTTCTGCACAGGTTCCAGGGCACAGGAGTAAATGAAGACTACCCAAAGGAGAACAAACAAAAGCTACTTATTTAGCACTTTCAAGGGAGTCAGACACTATCATTTGCATTTAGCAAACACTCAAAGTCAGGCTGCGGAGGTGGAAAGCTTTACAGTGGAAAAAGAGAGGGCTTAGGGTGTGCTCTGGTTGGAGACTTTTGGTATAGGAAACCTGGAAGCGGGGAAAAATAGAAGCAGGACATGTTAGGGGGAAACAGTTGGCTTTAAGTTATTCTTTTTTTTTTTAAGCTTCTTTATTTATTTTGAGAGAAAGAGAGCGGGGGCGGGGCAGAGGGAGAGAATCCTAGCATGGTACCCATGTGGAGCTTGCACTCAAAAACCACAAGATCACAACCTGAGCTGAAACCAAGGGTCAGATGCTTAATCAACTGAGCCACCCAGGTGCCCCTCTCTTATTGTTCATAAGTTGGAAGTGGGAAATAATCAGTTTTTGGCCAAGAGCTGACTGGGGCTAGTTGCTGAAGAAGTTGTGGGTCAGAGTTCTACTTTTATACATGGTCTGACCATTGTCAGTTTGTATCTTCAAGTTTTCAAAGGATTAGGAGGACTATCTCTCTTTGGGGAGCCATTTTAGAAATTCTAGCGACTACAAGTATCTATGAAAAGCCAACAACTAATATCAAACTTAATGATAAAAGATTGAATGCTTTCCCCTTAAGATCCAGAACAAGAAAAGAATCTTTGTTCTCTCCACCACTATGCAGTATGATACTATAGGTTCTAGCCAGTGCCATAAGACAAGAAAAAGAAGTAAAAGATATCCAAATTAGAAAGGAAGAAGTGAAACAATCTTTAATCTAAGATGACATGATCATCCCACGAAATCTTTGAGAAAGCTACTACAGCTGATAAGTGAGTTTAGCAAGGTTGCAGGACACAGATCAATATATAAAAATTTGTATTTCTATATATTAGCAACAAACAAATTAAAAGACAATATGAATTACAATAGCATTAAAAACTGAATATATTTGACAAAATCTGCATAAGACATCAATACTCAAAACTACAAAACATTGCTATAAAAAATTAAATATGACCTAGTAAATGAAGAGCTTTACTGTATTAATGGATCAGAAGGTTAACTATTGTTATGATTTTAATTATCACCAAATTGATGTATAGATTAAAGTCAATCCGAACAGAATTTCCTAAGGCTTTTTTGCTAGAGATTGAAAAGCTGGTTCTAAAATTCACATGGAAATGCAAAAGATCATGAATAGCTAAAACGACTTTGAAAAAAAGAACAAAGTTGGAGACTTTACACTACTTGATGTCAAGACACTGTATTGTTGTTGTTTTTTAAATTTTTAAATGTTTATTTATTTTTGAGAGAGACAGAGACAGAGTGTGAATGAGGGAGAGGCAGAGAGAGAGGGAAACACAGAATCTGAAGCAAACTCTAGGCTTTGAGCTGTCAGCCAAAGCCTGATGTGGGGCTCAAACCCATGAACTGTGAGACCGTGGTCTGAGCTGAAGTTGGATGTTTAATCAACTGAGCCACGCAGGTGCCCCACATTATATTGTTACAGTAAAAAGGACAGTGGGTATTGGTGCCAAGATAGACAAATAGATCAATAGGATACAATAGAGTCCAGAATCAGGCACCTATATATATGGTCAACTGATTTTTGAAAATGATTTAAAGGCAGTTTAGTAGAGAAATTATAATCTTTTCAGCAAACGGTGCTGGAACAATTGCATATCCATATGCAAAAGAGATAAAAAAAGAAGCAAAAACTGGAAGAACTAAATGAGAGAAACAGACAAATCTACAATTGTAATTGGAAATTGTAATGCTCCTCTCTCAGTAATTCATAAAACATGTAAACATAAAATGAGTAAGAAAATAGAAAAATTGTCAAACTTTTCAACCAGCTTGACTTAATTAAAACCGTGAAAAAATTAATAAAAAGAAAACTCATTTAGAACGGCACCAGGAGACTAACAGGGGGAGCTCTCATGCCCAGCACTTATTTACTTATGCCTGGTAAATCCAAGAGGAAGAGACAAATGTTGTAAGTCAATAATACTATTTTAGCAGAGGAAGAAAAATTTCTTCCTGGCAACAGCCCAGCCAATAAGAGAAAGTCACAGCCCAGCCTATGAAAAGTGGCTATACTTTGAACTCTCAGTTTGCTCCAAGGGACTTTTAGTTTATAACAGTCCCTCCCAACTTCCCTTTTCCTCTATAAAAGAGTATTTCTTTCCTTTGTTCTCTGGGATTTGCCTTTGATTTGCTAGCTTGCTTGTTTTGGATCGGAATTCTCAGCTCTTCCTGAATAAACCCATGTTTGTTGGTAAAATAACTGGCAGTTTTATTTATTTTTTAAAAAAAAATTTTAATGTTTTATTTATTTCTAGGAGAGAGAGAGAGACAGCGTGAGCAGGGGAGGGTCAGAGAGAGAGGGAGTCACAGACTGAAACAGGCTCCAGGCTCTGAGCTGGCAGCCAGCACAGAGCCCGACGCGGGGCTTGAACCCACGAACCGCGAGATCATGACCTAAGCGAAAGTCGGACGCTCAACCGACTAAGCCACCCAGGCGCCCCCTGGCAGTTTTATTTTGAAGGTTAACGAAACTTATAGCCTTCAATAGTAGAGCCCCCATTATTTCCATGGGCACATTGAACAGTCACAATAGAACATATGTTAGATCATGAGAATTAAATTAGAGATTAAATTAGAATTAAATTAGAAATCAGTGATGAATGGATAGATGATTGAAAAACCCCAAATATGTGTTGGAAATTGACAACACATTATTAAATAATTCATGATTCAAAGAAGAAATCACAAGAGAAATTAGGAGGGGCGCCTGGGTGGCTTAGTCGGTTAAGCGTCCGACTTTCGCTTAGGTCATGATCTTGCTCTTCGTGGGTTCGAGCCCCGCGTCAGGCTCTGTGCTGACTGCCAGCTTGGAGCCTGGAGCCTATTTCGGAGTCTGTATCTTCCTCTCTCTCTGACCCTCCCCTGCTCACGCTGTCTCTCTCTTCTCTCCTAGAAATAAATAAAAATATTAAAAACAAACAAACAAACAAAAAAAACAAAACAAGAGAAATTAGGAAATATTTTGAAATGACTACTAATGAAAGCATATATAAAAATGTGTAGAATGCAGCTAAAACAGTTTATGAAGGGAAACTTATAGCTTTCAATACTTGTATTCTGCCGTAAGAAGCTAGAAAAAGAAATTAAGCACAAAGTAAGGAGACAGAAAATAGTTAAGGTAAAAGCAGAAATCAGTGAAATAGAAAATGAACAAATAGAGAAATCAATAAAACCAAGAGTTGTGGTGTTAAAATGATCAATAGCACTGACAAATCTCTAGTTAGAGTGATCAAGGGGAAAAGAGTAGATGCAAAATACCAGGAATGAAAGGGGGGAATACTACGGGTTCCTACAATCTTGAAAACGATACAAAGGGAATACTATGAACAATACATTTATCATGACAATAAATTTGATCACTTAGGTGAAATGTACAAATTTCTTGAAATTACCAGAATTGACTCAATAAAAAATAGAAAATTGGAATGACTTGAATTCATCTTTAAAACTTTTCCTTAGAGAGGCACCTGGGTGACTCAGTCAGTTGGGCATCCAACTCTTGATTTCAGCTCAAGTCATGATCCCAGGATCATGGAATGGAGCCCCACATCAAGCTCTGTGCTGAGCGTAGAGCCTGATTAAAATTCTCTCTCTCTCTCTCTCTCTCTCTCTCTTCCTCTCTCTCTCTCTGCCCCTCCCCACCCCACTCTCTCTCAAATTAAAAGACAAAAGCAAAATCAAAACTTTTCTTAAGGGTGCCTGACTGACTCAGGTGGTAGAGCACATGACTCTTAATCTCAGGGTCATGAGTTCAAGCCCCGTATTGGGCATGGAGCCTACTTAAAAAAAAATATTAAAATCTTTCCCTAAATCAATCTCTAGGTCCTGTGGGCTTCACTGGTACATTCTAGCAAACTAAAATAACAATTAGGTTTGAGGTGCCTATGGAATGTTTAAGCAGTTAACATTTAATAAGATGAATAGATTTTGAGATTACTAAATACTTCTTGAACATGCCATGGGATGTGAAATTAGAATATCTAGTTTCACATCTGCTTCTGCTACTTCATAGTTATATAACCTTGGTAATTGTTTTAAATCTCTCAGAAAACATCTATGTCATTGACTATTAGGGAGAACCAAAATATATGTAAGAGTAGTTTCTACTCTAAACTACTCACATATAATGATATTTATATTTTATTTATTTATTTTTTTAAATGTTTTATTTATTTCTAGGAGAGAGAGAGAGAGACAGTGTGAGCAGGGGAGGGTCAGAGAGAGAGGGAGTCACAGACTGAAACAGGCTCCAGGCTCTGAGCTGGCAGTCAGCACAGAACCCGACACGGGGCTCGAACCCACGAACCGCGAGATCATGACCTAAGCGAAAGTCGGACGCTTAACCGACTAAGCCACCCAGGCGCCTGATGATATTTATATTTTAAAATAACAAGCTGTCTTTTCACAGGCTTTATCACAATTAATTTTTTTTACCACAATTAAAGTTTTACGATGATGGTGGTTGTTTGGGGAACTTAAGACAATCTTGTTTGGACTTATCCAGTACAGGGAAAAGAAATAGGATTTCTGCACAGTTAACTTTAGGAATTAGAGTTGGCTTGGAAGTGTAACACAAAATATTCAGGAAGATACCTGGCCTAGAAATACCCTAGAAAATCATATCAAGCCAGAAGCAGGCTTTTCCTTTCTAGTTTCCTAACACAAGGGGCCATATGATCATATACACAGCCAGGGTCACATTTTACTTTGCAAAGAGTACTTTTGTGATTGCGCTTCACACTGTGATGGCATATTTGTGGCTAAGGAATTTACTCTATATCTGATGTTTTTGGTACGAGGAAGTATTCTGGTTCACCAACCTGGCTCTGAATCACCTCCTGTGTTTGTGTGTGTGTGTGTGTGTGTGTGTGTGTGTGTGTGTGTGTAGGCTTTATCACATAGGCACAATTAAGTCCTTGGCCATTGCTGTTAGTTTCAACTTCCTGCCTCTCTCCCCTGCCTTGAAATCAGAGGAAACTGAAAATTCCAACCCTCTATTCATGGTTAGTCCCTCTGGCAGCTAGTTCCACCCATCTTTAGGGGGTTTTTCAAAAATCACATCATTAACATAAACTCAGTTGTGGCTGAAAGGAATTTGTTGTGAATTTCACCTTTATGGCCTTGAAGTCACAGAGGAATGGAGGACCAGAGACCAAGTATAACAAGATGCTTCCATTTTGATTATGACTTAGGAAATTCCAAGGGTTTTGGGGAGCTGTAAGCAAGAAACAAACTGTGGCTGGAGGATGAAAATACATATTTATTATTAATCACAATCCATAATATCTTTAATTACTTTGCTCCTCCCAAAACTAATTCATGCCTTAATTTAAAAAATTTATAATGAAAATACTTAAATTATTACACATCAAAATAATGGGATGTAATTAAAGTTTTACTTGGACATACATTTCTACACTTAAAGGCATTTATTGATAATCATAAAACATAGAAAACAAAGAAGAATCCTCAAGAAGCTAAAAATGAAATAGTATATTACTTCTGATCATGGTGAGAAGAAAGAAATAACAAAAATAAGGACAGAAATTGATACAGTAATGATGGAGATGTAATGAAAATAAGAACAGAAATTAATAAAATGATAAAAATTAAACCAACCCATAAGCTGATTCTTTGGAAAACAGTAATTACATAGGTAAGTTTCTGTGAATATTAACCCAGGAAGAAAGAGAAATCAACAACAACAAATAATATTAGGGGAAAAGGGAGCCTAACTGTATTACCGTTGATGATTTAAAATGTGTCAAGAGAACATTGACTACATACATTTGAAAAACTTAGATGAAATGAAAAAAATTAGAATATTTGAGCTACTAATGTTGAATTCAGAAAAGAAAACCTGAATATTCCAATAACCATTAAAGAAATCTAATCAGTACTCAGAAGTTTCTCCCCAGTTACCCTAACTCCTCACACTGCTAACCACCTCCATATACATTCCAAGTTCAGATGATTTTAGAGTCAAATATTTACTAAACTTCAATGGAACAAAAAATACTTCATTTATCCAGTGGTTTAAAGATGGTATTGCCCTGTCTTCTGGTCTCCATTTTTTCTCATGAGAAGTCAGCAGAACTCCTAGGATTATTCTTCTGTGTCTAATATCTCAGTTTCTCTTGGCTGCAAACCAGAATGTTCCTGGTTTATAGCAGTTTATCTGTGGTTACAGCAGTTTGACTATGATGCGCCTATGTATGATTTTCTTATACTTACTCTGTCTGGGTTGTTGTCTGTTCTCTTGTTTATGTTTTTGTTCTACTCCTTAGGTTTTAAGTTCTGTTGCCCTCTCCTTTGTTTCTGACATGGGTTGGAAGTGTCAGGAGAAGGGGTGGGTGGGTAGGAGGCATGCATGACCTCCTCTCCGCCTCTTCTTATTCCTCAATATACATCATCAGTTCCGATCCTTGTGCTGTTGACAGTGTTTGTCTACTTCATAAACAGAAGCCCAGTTCAGGCTAACCTGTCCACTCCTAGCACACATCACAGCCTTCCTGGTGACAGAGCAGGTACATATGCCCAGCCCAATGTGTCCAAAGCTGCACTACAACTTGGATGGATTCCTAAGCTGAGCCAAAAACATTCTAGTTACCAATGGAAAACATTTTATAGCCATGCTGCTGTATGTTCTGAAGCATCAAAGAACTTTTGGGTGGACCCTGGTGAAGGAGGAATAGCTCCTAGGCAGTTTAGCTACTGATAAAACCTAGCAGTCCCTGTGGGGAAGTGGGGATTCCACGGTTATGCCAAGTTGCCCATTTGGTGATCTATAAAATCCCACTCAAGGGCCTGAATATGGCCCGTGGGACCCCTAATGCCTGGGTCCTCACCCCACATTGCCACTGGTAGGTCATAAATCCAGGCCAGAGACAGGACTTGGGAGTCCAAAGGATTACTACCTTAGTTTTAGACCCTGTAATTTGAATCAGTAATTGGCAATTCTGGATTGGTAGATGTTTTCCCCAAGATGGCAGCATGCTTAGTTGCAGACATTTACAGTTGTCTTGGACTCATGTAAAAGCTTTCTATGTAGGACCTTTAAAATGTCTACTAACTACTGATGAGGTATTTGGGGTGACAGTAGGGTTCATGGGAGCAGGAGCCGACGACCAAGAAAGAATTCTTGAAGACGTCTTTGTTGCAAAAAGGCAATTTTATTAAAGCACGGGGACAGGATCGGGCAGGAAAGCTGCCACAGGACCATAAGAAACTGGTTTTATACTACGGATTTGGGGGGAGGTAAATTCCAGGGGAAGTGTCCAACATGATTTTCATATGCTAATGAAGACTTCCAAGATAGTGGAGGCCTAGCTGTTGTCAGGCTAAGGTTGTTTTTCCCCCTAGGCATTAAGATGGTAGGAGTTCCTGGAGAAACATTTTGCTCTGCCTGCCTCAGTATTTGCCAATGGGCTGCAGGTTAGAAGGAAATTTAATTTTATCTGCCATTTCCTCTGTCTTTGTTTCCCATATAATTTCTATTCAGGATAGCAGGGTTCCCAGCTCAACAAGTGTCAGCGGAGGTTTGCCATCCCTTGAATGGGATTTCACCAGGGAATGCAATGTGATGGCTAGTTAGCAGAACTCCACTGGTTTCCACTGCCTTGCTTATGTTAACTTACAATACAGAGTTCACTTCTGTACAAGCAAATCCTGCCATTTGTGAACCTGGAGGACATTATGCTAAATGAAATAAGGCAGATACAGAAAGACAAATACTTCATTATCTCACTTACATATGGAGTCTAAGAAAGTAGAACTCCTGAAAGAAGAGAGTAGAACAGTCATTACTAGGGGCTGGGAGGTGAGAGAAACAGGAACATGTTGGTCAAAGGGTATAAACTTACACTTATAGAGGATATGTAAATTCTGGAGATATAAAGTGCAGCATGATGATACTATATTGTGTACCTGACATTTGCTAAGAGAATAAATCTTGTGTTCTCACAACACACATGCATGTTCAAGCTCACACATGGTAATCATGTGAGGTGATGAATGTGTTAATTAGTTTGATTGTGGAGATCATTTCATAATTTATAAGTACATCAAAACATCACATTGCACTCCTTAAATATACACATTTTTTACCAAAAATTATACCACAATAAAGCTGGGGAAAAAGGAAGTTTACTTTTTATTTATTTTATTTTATTAAAAATTTTTTTTAATGTTTATTTATTTTTGAGAGAGAGACAAAGTGTGAGCAGGGGAGGGGCAGAGAGAGAGAGGGAGACGTAAAATCTGAAGCAGGCTCCAGGCTCTGAGCTGTCAGCATAGAGCCCGACGTGGGGCCCAAACCCACGGACCATGAGATCATGACCTGAGCTGAAGTTGGATGCTTAACCGACTGTGCCACCTAAACACCCAGAAGTTTACTTTTTAAAAAAATTTTTAATGTTTATTCATTTTTCAGAGACAGAGAGAGTCAGAGTGAGTGGGGAAGAGGCAGAGAGAGAAGGAGACACAGAATCAGAAGCAGGCTCCAGGCTCTGAGCTATCAGCACAGAGCCTAATGCAGGGCTTGAACTCGTGAACTGGGAGATCATGACCTGAGCAGAAGTTGGACGCTCAACTGACTGAGCCACCCCAGCATCCTGGAAATTTACCTTTGTGATGAGTGCTTGTTATTTCAAGAAAGCTCTGTTAGGGGCGCCTGGGTGGCTTAGTCGGTTAAGCGTCCGACTTTCGTTTGGTCATGATCTCGTGGTTCGTGGGTTTGAGCCCCGCATTGGGCTCTGTACTGACTGCCAGCTCAGAGCCTGGAGCCTGTTTCAGTCTGTGACACCCTCTCTCTCTGACCCTCCCCTGCTCACGCTGTCTCTCTCTCTCTCTCCTAGAAATAAATAAAACATTTAAAAAAAAAAAAAAAGAAAGCTCTGTTAGTAACTGAGTTAGTTTGGACAACTGTTGTACGAAGAAGCCAGGCAAGGCCTTCAGTGGGACTGCCTTTAGGCTGTGCAGAGCAGGGACAGGCCTGGGACAGGATGGAATGGAGGTGAGCCTTCCCTGCATTCTCTGGAGACTTTCTCCTAGGCTCTTTGCCTCAGCACCACCACATTGTCTGGGTTATAACTCCCTTTGGTAACCTTTCCCTTCAAGAGTGGCTGGGGGTGTGGCAGCTTAGGAAAGTCTCAGCTGCTGCTTAAAGCACCACAGACAATTAATGGGTAGCTCCAGCTGGTGTCTTGAAAGACAGACTGAAACCTTACACCATTTTTCTTACGATTGAATTGATTTTGGCATCCATTTCTGGAGTTACTTTAGTTTTTAAGAAAATGTTCATCTGCGATGTCACGGACCACTTGGGCACACCAGAAGGTTGTATAATGCAGGTCGGGGACCAGGGACCCGCTCCAGAGCCTGCTACAGTGGGAAGGCTAGCTTCTGAGAAGCCCATCTACGGACACCATCTCGCACCCTGAGAGAGTTTCCCAATGAGTATACGTCTTCTCTAAGCAAACACAAGGAGCCCCTGGCCCACCCTGAAATTAAAGGGACGAGGGAGATGTCTTCTGCTCTGATCATGAATCTTTAGGCAGTACAAAGATTATGCAGGTGGTCAACGAAAAACGAACTCTGAGTGCATTTGACAGTACTGTCTTACATCTTCTACCTTCACCTCTTTGCTTCATTTCAGGCTCCACTTCTTTAAACTCTAGCTTCCAACCATCTTTGCTTTTCTAGTCTTGACTTGTAGGACTCCCTTAGATATGGCTTATATTCATTGTCTTTTTCTTCCTATCTTTTGTTGCTATAGATAACATCTGGCCACGTGCCATCCGCAACAGGCTCCTCTGCACATTGGTTTGCTTTGCCACAGTGAGTTGTAGGGCCAGCTCAGGCCAGGAGAAGTTTTTGCAGGTTGAGGAGGTGATGATGGTGAACCTTAAGGAATGCCACCAGCACTCCCTGATCTTTCCTGAAATGGGAGACTGAGCAGCTCCCACTCAAGAGATTCGAGAGCAGCAGGCTACCAGGAAGACCAGAGTTCAATTAAGGCATATGGTGCCAGGGTATTTTGCAAGGACTCTGATGATACAGACTAGTCTGTCTAGGATATCATGGAGTATCAGGAAGGCATGGAGGAGGATCTTGATGATCAGCACTGGGAGGAAGCACAGTGAGCATGGACAGAAAGGTAGAGATGGGAGCTGATGATCAAAGTCTTGCATTTGGGGTAGACAGTGGATGACAACAGGATGAAAGGCTTGGCAGGACTGGCTGGTACAGGTGGAGGTGTCAGATAATACCAAGGCCTTGAAGAAGCCAATGGCCCTGGTGAAGTTACCTTCAGCAGGGGGCTACATAATCCTGGAGGCCTTAGTCTTCAAGGGTCGGGACTGGAGAAATAAGGCAAGACCAACTTTTTAAGAGGTTTTTGCTCAAGTGATTGGGAGAGGGTGTTGGACATCCCTCAGGGCACTGATCTTGTAATAGGCCGATCTGCACTATGTACAGCCCAATGAGCAATTCTCCTCCATTGCACTGTAGAAAAGAGGAAGAGAAACAATTTTGAAAAGGCCAACAACAAGAGGAATTTTCCTCCTACACATCTACAAGGTAAAAAATGCCTTCATCTAAGAGATGCAATATTTCACCTCTAGGTCATTTAGCTCTTGGCAGAACAGAGGCGGTGAATTTGTCTGTGGAGTTACCTCCCTAAGCAAATGAGTTGGAGGTCTCTGAGGGAACTGGCTTCCATCTATCGTTTCTATGTATTTTAAAAGGGAAATTGATGATGGGTGGACTGGGCACTCTCTCATCCCTGGAGACAAAGCTCAAGTAATATTATTCTAGCATTTTGCTCTCAGATTTTCCTATCTAGAAGCGTTCAAGACCTTTTGGCTTTGGTTTGATTTTCTAACCTTATACCTATCACACTTTTTTTTTTTTTTTTACTGATGAAACTCCTCTTTCAAGTCATAGCTAACACAGAATCATAATACATGAAACAAAAAACCTCAGAATTTTGTTAGCATGTGTTCATTTTATAATTTCACATTTATGACATTTTACTTTGCATATTGTCAATAATCGAGAACAATAAGGCGACTTTTATGAATACGAGAAACCATGAAATCAGGGTGTCCTGGACGACAAATGTTATCACTTCGGTTAAACAGAATTAAAACACTGTAACTTAGGAAGAAATGATCACAAATGGAGCCTTTTTAAAAAAACGCTTTTCTTACAATTTCAGGATACTTTTCAGTTAAAGTTATTCACAAGTCAGAACAAATAATTTATTGTTTCAAAGTCCCATCACTAACAATAGTCAACAATGGCTGGAATACTGATCACAAAGATAACAGACAGCAAGCACTCAAATGTGGCCAGGGGAGTTAAGACGGTTTCTAATGCAATGTCGTCACAACTTGACTGACAGATTCACTTACTTGTTACCGCACAGATCATTTACTTGTTACTTTTAGGACAATAAAGAGAGCATGCACTGAACAGGAAGTATCATAAAAATCATGGGTCTTAATGTATTAAAGTCTTTCTGTGTTCCAGACATCATGCTAAGTGATTCAAAGGCATTACATCATTTGAGCCTAACGAAAACCCTACTCTATTATTTTCCCATTTTCCTGATGAGAAAACGATGCTTAGAGAAGCCAAAAAACTGTTCATTGTATACAAAAAGCTACCATGATGCTGTATGTCAGCTAGCATTTAACAGAATGATGCTCATTTATGCTCTACTAGCACACACGACGTCAGAGGACATGCATGGATGTGACTTAACCACCTGTTACGTGCCATCACTTCCTTAATCTATGAACACTTAAGAGAAGTCCAGATATGTGCTCAGATGTCACCAGGGAACCTTACTGCCAAGGTCTGCACAAAATGTGTCCATCTGGAAACATAAGTGAGTCTGTGAGTGAGTACCAATGTGTGAACTTTTGGCTATCAACACACTTGAGTCTACCTGCTTTCTAGTAGAGATTTGAAGAGTTTAAAATACTATTAAAGGTGGACATGCTGAAAAATCTCTACAGATCTGTAGAGAACAACTTGAAAGCCACCATCACAGTGGACAGAGGGTTAGCAAGAGTCGGAGAGTTCCAGACTTCTGCCTTGGCTCTGCCACTTGATAGCATTTTGATATTAAGGACCCCACTTAACCCATCTGAGCTTAACCCAAAAGAGCAAAATTATACTGTATTGGGGTTGCCGGGCACGTTAAATGAGATGTGAGTAAAACACCTGGCACATAATAGACCCTCAATAAATATAGGCTCCTTTCCTCTCCTCTTTCCCCTTTGTTGCCCCTAAACATCTTTTCTAACCAGAAGGTCTGCTCACTGAATCCAAACAGGGCCTGCACATCCTCCCTCGCAGGCAGCCTTCCTGTAAGGTCTACCCTTTCTCAAAGGGATCTCTCACACTGTAGCTCCATCTCTTGAAGGCAGGGATTAGGCTGAGTCATCTGTGTCTTTTTTTAAAAAATATTTTTAAATCTTTATTTATTGAGAGAGAGAGAGAGAGCAGGGGAGGAAAGAGAGAGAGAGGGAGACACAGAATCCAAAGCAGGCTCCAGGCTACGAGCTATCAGCACAGTCTGTTGCGGGGCTCGAACTCACAAACTGCAAGATCATAACCTGAACTGAAGTTGGACGCCTAACCTACTGAGCCACCCAGGCACCTCGAGTCATCTGTGTCTTGAGGGCCTAAAACAGTACTTGGAATCGGCCATCTGACATGTAGCAGAGAAGTGGAGGAGGGCTTCCCAAGTAAAGATAAAAAAAGAAACACAGTAGCAGAAGTGGCTGTACTCACTTGGTAGTGGCACTTCCACAAGTGTTGTGACTTACACACAGGATTACCTAGCTTCTCACATGCTGAGGCCAATCCTCAGTGAGCCGGTAAGCTCGCTCTGGGAGCATAGCCCATGCTCATAGGTTTATGATTCTTACTTCCTTGCCCAGTGCCTCACACCGCTAGGACCTCAGAGGACATGTGCTGATTTCAGAAAGTCAAAGAGCTTAGATGTTAAATAGATTAAAAAAGATATTCTTTTCCTTACATCATTTCTTTCTTTTATGGTATGAGTAAGTGACTTTGGTCTATTTGGGAAACGTGAACTGTTGCGGATTCCGTCAGGCTTCCTATTTCTCACTTGGCATTGAATCCCTTGTTTATGAATAATCTATGTAGGGGCCAAGAAACTCTCGGTATTTTTTCTTAGAAGAATCAAGACCTGCCTCTAACGCCTTGGACAAAAGTAGCCACACGGTCTTAGCGGGGTACAGCAAACCTCCCCGGGTGCACTGGCTGGGAAACCCCTGTGAGACGGTTTTTAGTCATCTGCCTCGTTATCCCAGAGGCCATAACCATCCCCTTCATCTGGCTCTTCAATATTCTCATTTTCAAAAGAGGCCTCTTCCTCCTCTTCCTCCCGGATTACCTTCATTAACTCAAGGAAGCTGGGAGGCGGGCCCTGATCCTTCAGCTCCCTCAGCCTGCACCAAAGGACCTCGCTAAGGCTGGCCCCGGCCATGACCTGCTCCAGGCGGACCTGATCTGCTATATTCCTGGGGATGGCGCGTTTCTCCACCGCTCGCCGGAGCAGGGTTTCTAACCGCAACACATAGGCTGAGACCTTCTCTCCCTCCTCCTGATAGGTCTTCAGGTACTTCACCTGGGAGGTCCTGCGGCTCTCCAGGCTTCCGAACACTTGCTTAAATGCCTCCAAACACTCTTCCACGCTTATGGCCGCGTTGTCTGCCTGCACTATATGCATGAGGTCCAGGGCGGGGCCACGCAGGCTTTCCATCAGCCACCTTTTCTTTTCTGCCTCTGCTACTGGCCACTCTTTGACTATCTCTGTGGCCTGTTCCAACCAGATTTCAAAGGGCTCTTCCTCGGGGGCAGGCGCGGCACTCCCAGAGAACACTCTCAGTTTCCGGTACCTCATGGGGAGCAGGGGCTGAGGGGCGTGAGCTATCGCCTGTCCCAACAAGTGAGCCAGTAACTCTGGGGACATGCAGGGCACCGTGGCTGGAGACAGTCCCTCGTGCCCAAGGGCTCGGAACATACCAGAGACGGTTTGTCCCTCCTTTTCCAGAAAGAGGTTCAGTCGTTCCAGAAATTCAGTGTCCTGGTTGGGGGTCTTAAAGATCACTTTCCAGATACCCCCCTTTCCCTGAACCTCACTGGGGATCACCGAGACATCAATATCCTCCATAAGCTCTAGTAAGACGGCATTGGCATTGTCCTGCTTCCTGAATATTTTGCCGAGCAGTCTATACCTGCCCAGAGACTTTAAGGTCTCCTGGAGAACCCCCTGAATCTCAGCCTCATTGCAGTCCACTGGTATCCCCAGGACCATCAGTGATTTCTGATCATCCACGCTCATTATCCTGCACCAGTCCTCTAACAGTGCCAGCGCCATTGTCCGAGTATTTGCTCGAACGCTATGGGTACCAAGTAGTTTGTGGTGTGGATAGGCACTGCCTATCAGGACTCGGAATATCCTGGCTGAGCTGTTGAACTTCTACCCCACCAGTGAATGGTCCCAGGCCACTCCAACAGCAGCCCCAAATTCTTCTGGATCAATCACCTTTTCTTGCCCAAGGGCAAGAACTCAGCACTTCCAGTTACGTCTCTATACCTGACCCCAGATGGGTGGTTAAGACTCCTTTATGACAGTCTGGTGGCCGCTGATGCTTTCCCCGATGCTAGCAGCCACGTGGTGGCGTTGACCTATCTCCGGCTGCCCGAGGCACCTGCAAGAGCTGCTTTTGTGACTCTCCCAGTCTCTGCCACCTCGCCTCACCTCTTCTCTTGCTAGTCAGCGGGGTAAGACCTCCACTCTGGCACCCAGAACTCCCGGAGAGAAGTGTCACGGCAGGCTGGCTTGGACTCCTAGCGAAACAATAGGCAGTTTTACCACACAGCCCTCTCTTTCCAAGGAAGCACTGCGCTTTGGTTCAGGACAGAAGTGGGGGGGTGATCACGTGTTCTATCTCACATTGGATTTGCATCTGTCCCACTCTGTCAGACCTCTTCTTTGCTTAGAATTCTCTTTGGGCCCCTCCCACGATCTGGCTTCCCCACCATTTGCTCATCAGACATACCAATTAACATCTGAGCCCCAGGTGCGGATGGACAGGACTCAAGAGTTTCCCCATGTGAAAAATGAAATCAGATGTGAACAAATACCTGTTCTTGTGTTCCAATTGTTGTGAGAGTCACCAGCTTATTTATTCAGCTTCTAGAAAGGAAAGATGTCACCCAGCTCCAGGCAATGGATGTGTCTGGGTCTTTCTTAGCTCCAGCCAAGCCAGGCTGCCCTGTTACACATAAATAATAATAGTATATATTTATGGCTTGATAATATCCAGTGATGATGACTGTTAAAAATTATTTCAAAATACGACACTCCCTTATAATTTAATTAAATCTACTAAACAATATTGAGTTGGTGTATTATTTTGATTTAAAATCTATTTAAAATCCCATTAGAAATCACTCAAACACTTAAAACCAATTTAACATAGGTATAATAATATAACTTATTTACTATACTTTAACATAATATAATAATACAGGTATAACAATTAGGTCTAACAATCTAAAAAGAAAATCTCAGGATCAAATAAGTTAAGCCTGGAATTATGAATTGTCTTTTGTTAGGTCTGGGCAGGCTTTGCAAATACACGAGGTGTTTCTTTTGCTATGAATGTTAAAAATGTTTCATTGCATTTAAACTTGAATGAGTCACTTGAGTAAGAAGTTAAAGAGGAAGCACATCTGTGGAGAGTGGTGGAGACCAGCCTCCCCGTTACTGCCATGGGGCATGTGTTAAGGGGCTACAAATATGCTTCTGTTGGTCTGAAAAATCCCCATCAGTCCAAATGGGGTCCATATGTCACAGATGCCATCCCACAGCTTTAGTGGCAGCTGCTCCTGCTGCAGGCACATTTTCTGAGACCTTCTGGAAGGTGCCAAAATCATGGCTCATGCCAGAGGGCCAGGAGGGCAAGTGTTGGATTCCACTTTCAGCCAGCAGCCCCAGGGATCTGAGCCCAGTGGCTTCTCCATGCCACACCTTCCCTTCTAAGATATGGGGGTAACTTTCCTCCTGTTTTAATATTTAGAGGAAACGTGAGATGTAAAAAGGCAGGAAGAAACATCTCCAAGGTCTACATAATAAAGGCCATGCTGAGGTTAGGCTACCTTTGAGTGGCTTCTTCTTCCAAAAGCAATCTTTACCTGCAACAGAAATAACTGGACATGAAAAACAAAACACGTAAAACTCTTGTATTTTCTCATGTAAAGACGGGATAAGTTGGAAAAGGAATCAGCTCTTTGGCTGTAATTTTTGAATCATTTAGATAGTGACCTTGGTCAAAGCGCCCCAATCGCTCTAAATCTGTTTCCTGCTCCGGAAATCGGTCACGATAATGCACTCATCTCAAGGGGCTGCTCTGGGTAGGCAATGATGTCATTCTTGTGTTAGCAGTTTATTCAAATGCGAAGCACATCTGGTGCAAAGTCCAAATGCTCGCCTCTGGTTCTCGCAGCCCCTCCACACATACATTCCTCTCCTTCAGTCTCCAGTTCTCAGCTGGGACCTCCTTCCCACCTGCCATGATGGGCTCATCTTCTGTGTGATTGTCCTCCAAATTTAACTCCATTCATCAAACTACCTCTCACAATTTGGGGGCAGGATATCCGAACTATATCCTGCCAGGGGCAAGGGCTGATCATGAGAATGGATCCCTGCTCTGAGCGATGGTCTTGCAGTAAAAACAGCTTCTCCTAGCCCAAACCCACCCTGGTAACTGAGCATGCCCAGATTTCCCTATCCAGACGGCAAAGGCTGGGCATCATTCCTGCAGGATTTTGCCACTGTGGAAAGAGGGGCGGGGCTCTGGTAATCGACCAGAGGCAGGGATTGGTATGTGGAAAGGACGTGGGGGCAGGAATAAGCAATAAAAGACTCTCAGAGGCCGTGTTACCGGCATAAATCAAAATGTCCCTTATCTGCCACCAACCCAGTAGCTGTGGATGGTTTAGCCTCATATACATACCAAGTCCCACACACATTTCCCGGCGTGGCCTCGCACACTTCAAGGCATAATTACAGACAGCACCCTACCTCCTACCCCACCACTGAATTCTCGTGCCCGCAGTATACGACCCAGGCACTTGGCATCTGGCAACCTGGGAAACCCCGCGGCTGTGGCGCAGTGCGCAACGAAGGGGGCATCTAGGAGGGGCGCCCAGGGCGCCCAGAAGGTCTGGGGATTTGAGGGAGTGGACTTCGATCTTCGTATTACTCCCCCACCCCTTTTTTTTTTGGCGGGGAAGGCGGGGCAGAAAATACCAAATCAAGACTCTCCTGGCCCTTCTTGCTGCAGTGGCGCAGTTAAGGTACATGACATATTCGGGCAATAGAGCAGGTCTCTTACCCTTTATTATTACGAGTTGCCTTTCGGTGCAGGAATTTGCAGAATGCACTTTTTGCCACCCTCACGGACCACACACCTAAGTGTTTATTCCCCCTCCCCTTTGCTACACCCCTCTGCATTTCTCCCCGTCTGCTAGCGCCCCCAACCACTGTGGGTGCTGTGAGAACCTTCTCATTTCAATCTCTGCTCCCAGTAGCCCACCACAAGACCGGTGAGTGAACAAGGTTTGGTGCCCCCTATCTCGTAAGGCCTCCACCTGTCCAAACGGTCTGCGCCATCCCTTCCTCATCGTCAGTGCTGCCCTTTCCCTCCTCCCGGGTGTCCAAGCTTCAGCCGGTTCGTCCCTCTTTCTCCATCCATCAGCTCACACCCTGGCTGAGGGGATGGGAGTACTCCCTCCGGTGGGCCCTCGCACCTGGCCCACCTCTGCAATGCGGTGGGGGAGAGGCTCCTGTGCCAGGCAGGTGGGGGAGACGGGCCTGGAGTCCAGGGGCCGCGCCCTCCAGCCTTCGCCCCTGAGTGCCCTGCCCCATACTTACCCTGGCGCAGAGAGCGGTCAGCCAGCCCTCGGCTCCGCAGCCATTAGCGGGTGGTCTGGCCGCTTCACTTCCGGAGCGCGGGGCTCTAGGCGGCGGAGCCCTCCCCTCACTACCCCGCGCTCCGCTCCCCTCCCCTGCGCCGCGCCCCGCCCCCGCCCCGCCCGCGCCTCCCTCCTCCCGCCGCTGCCGGGAACTGGCAGTCTCTCTGCTCCCGCTGCCGCAGCGGCCGCCTTTCCAGACCCAACTTTGCTGGTCGCTGGAGCTGGAGCGGCGGCGGGGGGCGTGGGCTGGGAGGGGAGAAAGCGGGGTCAGAGGGAGGGACCGGGAGGGGTGGGTCGCTCGCTTGCCAGCCCTCCTTCCTTTCTGTACACCTTGCGGTAGGCAGAGAGAGGCAGCCGCGGCGGCAGCCAAGGGGTTTGTGCACAGAGGCCGATTTAGGGACCAGCAGACGGACGGACGGACGGTGAGAACCCTCCCCGAGCTCCCGCGCCATGGCCGAGAGGAAGCAATCCGGGAAGGCGGCAGAGGACGAAGAAGTCCCTGCCTTTTTTAAAAACCTGGGCTCAGGCAGCCCCAAGCCCCGGCAGAAATTCTGTGGCATGTTCTGCCCCGTGGAAGGGTCCTCCGAGAACAAGACCATCGATTTCGACTCATTGTCTGTGGGCCGGGGCTCGGGGCAGGTGGTGGCTCAGCAGCGGGACGTCGCCCACTTGGGCCCGGACCCGCAGCCGCCGTACTCCCGGCAGGGCCGGCGCGCCGGCGGGGAGCCATCTGTTGAATCGAGCCGGAAGGTGGAGATCCGGCGGGCCTCGGGCAAGGAAGCCCTGCAGAACATCTACGACCAGGTTGGTATGGGGGTGGGGGGTGTTGCAGACGCAGGACCAGACGCGGAGATCGCCCCTCCTTAGCTCCCTTTCCAGCTCGCTGGAGAACCGAGGATCCCAGCGTGCCCACCGTCCTGCCTCGTTGGAATATTACATCCTTGAATCTGTACATGCACCCCGCCCTATTTGCCCCTTGTCGGTGCAGGGTGCAGGGTGCAGGGTGACGAGAGGCTTGGTCTCGGCGGTAGGCGGCTGTGCGCCCACAAAGGCTGCCCGCACCTCCTGGGCCTGGGAGGTGGGGGGCGGGAGTAAAATATGAACCGATCCCGGGTTGGGGGTCGCATGACAGTGGGGGGAGGGAGGGATGAACCGATTCCATTCTTCTTAAATCCTTCCGGGCGGCTTCCGATTGCAGTTGTAGCTGGGTGCCCCACCCTTTTTTTGATGCATCTCGAAGCGTGCAGTGGAGGGTTCGCGTGCAGGCCCGAAGGCTCCCCGGGGTTCGGGAGGGGCGGGGGCTTCGACAGCCTCTCCCCGCCTCGCCCTGCTCTCGTACCGTCTCTTCTCCGGCGCCCTCAGTGCTCCAGTCGCGAGCTCGGAGGCCAGGACCATGGTCAGCGCCTCCACGGACCGCCTGGGAGGATCTCACCGCCCTGACTTCTGCTCGCTGCGCGAAAAGGGGGAGGCTGTGGAGTCACCCAAGGAAACGGAGACGCTCCTAAATAGCCCATGTGGAGAACAAAGTTCCGCTAAGTATCTCAGCAAGGGCTTCCCAGAGCGCTACCCTCCACCCCCGCCACTATTTGGGAGGTGCTTTGGGGATGGAGACTTAGTGGATTATGTTCAAAGGGTGAAAGGAAAAAGAAAAGGGAAAAATCCCTCACAGTTTGAATAGATTGCCAAAGATGGGTTAGATCCCCTATACCGTGTTAATGAAGAAACAAAGAAAACCAATTTGGCAAAAAATAGAAAATATTTGTTATCTCTGGCAATTATGAACAGTGTGCATTTTAAGTACTGTAGTCTCACACCACATTTTTTTTCTTTATAAGGGTGACCTTCATACTTGTACATTTCTCCCCACATACTTAATTTCTCAAGCGATAAATTACAGTGTGAAATGTCTTTAACACTTCTTTGCTGTTTCTCTCCCATGCCCACTCGTGAAGATGAGAAATCAGTCAGTGTTTGATTATTGAATACCTATATTGTGTGCCTTGCCTTTTGGGCAGGGAGAATGTTAGCTATAAAAAGTTCAAGGTGATTTCTTCTTAAAAGGCTTTCAGAGCCATTGGGAGTGGTCTATACATATTCACTGAGTGATTCCACAAGCATTTATTTGATATTCAGGTTGTGTGCTTACAGTGAATGCATGGAAAACAATTAAGAGTTGGTGATAATGGCCAGAACATGTTGCCATTTCTTGACTTAGCAATAGTTTTGATGCTTTTGACTTTTATAGGAAAGATAAACCATTTACTGTCATTTTCAAAAGGTGGGGTAATTAATTACTTGATATGATTCCTCTTCCTCCAGCTCTGTCCTCTGATTTATTCATATAGGGGGTACCTCATATCCATATTTCATTATAAGTCAACTTGAAGAACTTAATCCAAAAAACTCACTTGAATCCCAGTGAACAGGCAGTTGAAGCAAAAGTTTCAAATAATGTAACTTATAATGAAAGGTGAGTGAGTGTGAAGTTCTTTTCCATGTGAATACATTGGATGAGCGCCAAACCATGATCATAATGCCATCATGGTTGTGTGAGTATCCTCATCTTCAACACGTTGTGCTGGTAATTCTAATGTCCTAAAGGGATCAGAAAAATTCCTTGAGATTAGAGAGTATTTAAAAAGTGGCAGATCAGGGGGCAGAGGTTGAGAATGGCCATCCTTATAATGGTGGCAGTGAATTAAAACTCAAGTCTGAAAGGCAAAGTTTCACTGGATTGAATGACACATCCCTTTTCTTGTCCACTTGGAACCCTAGATGTTTGATCATGAGCTTCTTGTTTGAACGCTCCCTGATTTTATGTTATTTTATTTATTTTTGAGAGAGAATTGGGGGGAGGGACAGACAGAGAAGGAGTCACATAATCTGAAGCAGGCTCTATCTAGGCTCTGAGTTGTCAGCACAGAGCCCAACATGGGGCTTGAACTCACGAACCATGAGATCATGACCTGAACCGAAGTTGGACACTCAACCGACTCAGCCATGTAGGTTCCCCAAACACTTCCTGATTTTAATAGAAATTCAAAATTGTAAACCTATCGTGCATGAAGGAGGAGATTCAAGGAGGACATACCCAATCAAAACCTCAGCCACTTTTGGCCTCTGCAAACCCACATTTGCTTTAGTTGCTCAGTTATTAGCAACAGAGGGTGATTCTGGCTTGTTTTTTTCTGTAGCTTTCCCTGAATTTTCATTCAGTCTTTCCTTACCACACAAGGGCTGTTTCTAGGGGACTGTTTTCACTCATGACTAAGAGCACTTACGAAGATCAGTACTAACAGTGGTTGAATATTTCATGTCTATATAAGAGAGACAGGTATGTGTGTGTGTGTGTGTGTGCACGAGCGCGTGCACATATGTATGTTAATGGTGATTTTCAAAAGCACAACTGGGCCCACGATTTTGGTTGACTTGAGTAGCCATCACTTAATTTTCAGCTAATGAGGAAACGTGACTGCCAGGATCTCCGTGCATTCCTGTCTGAAGCCCTGGCACAGAGAAAGGAGGAGAGTGAGTAGACCCCCCAGGACCTCTGACTTGGACCCACCCTCTCCCCCTGAACCTGTATTTATAGTTATTGTTAATGTATGGCTGAAGTGGCTTTGTCCACCTGTCACACTAGGGTGACTGTTGTCCCCTAGCAAGACTTTGGCTGCCTCCACCCAGATGCCATGTGGCTTGTAGGAGATGCATGCATTTGCATTTATAGGTGCTAGCAGGTAAGCACCAGAAAGCAATGGGTGTGGCTTTGGCTGAGATGTTAGGCTTTGGTGAAGGGTAGTAGCCGGTGTAGTGAATACAAATGAGGAAAGTTACCTCTTTACTCTCTTTTCCTTTGTGTCCTTGGCGAGGTCCACTCTGGGCTCCAGTGAGGTTATATTGATTAACTTCATAAGGACTTGAACCTCTTGGAAGAGAGAACAGAAGGGCAGTACTATTGGCCTAATTCCTCCTTGCAAGTGCCCAAGGGTACCTCAGTCTCCTCCCTTCCTCTTGGGAATCCCTTCTATCCCACCGCAGACAAAGTTTAACCAGGGATGCTGGATTGTGAACCTCCCTTCCAAAGGAGCTCCCAGGCCCTTATTCCTGCAGCAAACCCATGTGGACTAGAGTGGTGGGGGAGTGATTCTCCATTTCTCCATGGCAGGTGCCAGTGAATGAACTATGTAAGAGTTCTGCTGAACTTGACAAAATTCCCAAGTCTGTGAAATGCTTTTTGATATACCCTCTCATTGTGTGTCCCTCTATCTCCTCTCGCCATGTTGATTAGCTTCAAGCCCTGGGTGCCCTCTGCTGCCCTCATACTGTTCAATGTTGTTGTTCCCCCGTCCTGATGGTGATACCCATTCTAGATCTTTCTTCCTCCAACCAGCCAGTTCTGAAATCACTCTTCTCCTTTGCCCTCTCTTCTCTCATTCAAAACCCTTCCTTGTGTTTATCTTGGAGAGAAATCTCCATGATTGAAGGCTTCCACCTGTTATGTGAATGACTGATACATAAGTTTTCCCCAGAGAGACTTGTTTGATAATAGACTAGCCCATTCAACAAAATGAACATCTAGTTAGCCAAATATATGTTGGAGATTTGGCTGAAAGCCAAGAACAAGGGCATTCATTGGTACTTTAGAGGTCACATTGTGTCAAAAGAGGAGACACAAGTATGAATATTTGTTCAAGGTTCCAAAAGCCCAAGACCCATCTGGGATTAAAAGGAAGAAGGGTGATTGGGGAGGAGAAGGAAATGGTAATAATTCACAATTATTGGTTACCCTTGATTTCCCAAGTGATTATTGAACTAATCATGTAACTAAATTAATAATCAGTTACTAATTAAACTAAAAAATTAATTGCGGGTGTGCTTGGGTGGCTTCGTTGGTGAAGCATCTGACTCTTGATCTCAGCATCATGAGTTCAAGTCCTGCATTGAGCTACATATGGATGTGGAGCCTACATAAAATAAAATAAAATAAAATAAAATAAAATAAAATAAAATGTGATGAAATACACATAACATTAAATTCATCTTAATCATTTTTAAATATACAATTCAACAGTATAAGTATACTCATGTTTTGTGCAACCAGTCTTCAGAACTTTTCATCTTGCAAAACTGAAACTCTGTGCCCATTAAACAATAACTTCCCATTCCCCCAGCCCCCAACCCCTGACAACCTCCATTTTACTTTCTGTCTCTATAAATTTGACAATTCTAGATAGCTCATATAAGTGGAATCATATAGTTTTGTCTTCTTGTGACTGGCTTCTTTCATTTGTCCTCAAGTTTAAACCATGTTATAGCATGTGACAGGATTCTTTTTTAAAGGCTGAATAATATTCCTTAATATTCTCATTAAATTTTAATGAGACATTGATGATTGAAAAGTTGTTGCTCAATTAATAGATCTGCAATGAATTAATTGTGGAAGGAAGCAAGAAAGGTTACATTGAAGATGAGATAGACTACTCCAGTGTGGAGTCCACTACCTGAATAAAACTACCACCAGCTAAACAACCTCTACCATCTGTCTCCCTTGCAGCTCAAGGGTGGAGAGGAAAATTCTGTCATTGAACCTCCAGTGACAACATCTGGTTGAGTGTTGCATGGTTCATAAACTTATGGGCCGTGGAAATCAGGAATGGGCTGGGCATTTTCCTACCCTTAGTAAAGATGGGCCAGTTTTTCTTGTGGGTCCTTTGGTGCTAGTGTTCCTCTCTTCTTCCCTGAGAAGAAGGGAGAATTGGAATTGATCATGGATATCAGGGCATCTGGGTGGCTCAGTTGATTAAGTGTCCGACTTCAGCTCAGGTCATGATCTCACAGTTCGTGAGTTTGAGCCCCACAGAGTCTGGAGCTTGCTTTGGATTCTGTGTCTCCCTTTCTCTCCCTCCTCCTCCTCTGCTTGCGCTCAGTCTCTCTCTCTCAAAATAAATAAGCATTTAAAACATTTAAAAGAATTGATCATGAATTTGAATGTACACTGCCATTGAATGTCAGAGCTTGAGAGAGACTTAATGTAATCACTTTGTTCTAGCAGTGGAGAAAGCGATGCCCAGAGAAATCGTGGCTCATCCCACAGAATTCAGGTTGTGGTTTCAGGGTTGGGATGGAGGCCTCTCACTGCCCAGTCTCACCACAGTCCTGTACCAGTAAAACCTTGTTATTTCAGTAGCATTATATATTCTAGAATGCACTCTTACATTCTAGATCTTATATTTTAGATGTGTAGAGTATTTATTAATTTTATTTTATTTTTTGTGGGTTTTTTTTTTTTGTTTTTTTATAGTTTATTTTTGAGACAGAGAAAGACAGAGCATGAGTTGGGGAGGGGCAGAGAGAGAGAGGGAGACACAGAATCTGAAACAGGCTCCAGGCTCTAAGCTGTCAGCACAGAGCTCAATGCGGGGCTCGAACTCAGCAGCTGTGAGATCTGACCTGAGCCGAAGTCAGACACTAACCGACTGAGCTACCCAGGCCCCCCGAGTATTTATTATTTTAAAACTTGCCTCACCATGTCCTGATACAAGCATTTTCCTTTTCTGTAAATAAGGACATTGAGATTGAGTGATGTTTACTGACCCATCCCAAGGGCTTGACCTAGGATTTGAACCAAGGTTTCCTGACTCAGTCCCATACTTATTGCAGTACACCGTTCTGTGGCTTCATTCCACTGCCAGAGGTAGTGAGCTTAAAGGTACAATTTAATTTTGCAGGTAAAATACGTTTCCCATCAAACTTAATATCTTCTATGGGGTAGGCCTTGTGCTAAATGTTTTATGTGTGCGATCTTATTAATCCCAAGGTAAGGGGGATTACTAAATACTAAGGAGGTACTACTGTTACCCTTATTTTGCAAAAGAAGTACCTGAAGGTAAAAGAAACTTGCAAAGCAACTTGCTAACTAACAAGCCAGAGGCAGGGTTTGAACCCAGGTCCATGTGACTAACCTTTTAATCATTATGATGTGATGGATGGCTTTCTTTTTTTTTAATGTTTATTTATTTTTGAGAGAGAGAGAGAAATTGAAAGAGAGAGAGGGAGGGGCAGAGAGAGAAAGAAAGAGAGGGAAAGAGAGAATCCCAAACAGGCTCTGTACTGTCAGTGAGAAGCCCAACGTGGGGCTCAAACTCACGAACTGTGAGATCATGACCTGAGCAGAAACCACGAGTCAGATGCTTAACTGACTGAGCCACCCAGGTGCCCCATGAATTGCTTTCTATATAGTTATTCTTTTTTTATTTTATCTCCAAAGAATTAATTATTACAAAATAGTTCTCAGTGCCTAGCTTTTTGTTTGTTTTCCGTGTTGCAGTGTACTCTTTGAAGCCATTTATATAATGGACTGTTGATCTGTCTTTATGAATGTGCCCCAAACTGCTGGTGTTCTGTCCATCATTTTTTTAAAACACAAGAAATGTCTTCAAGTATCACTGGGATACAGACCAACTCTGACAGTGTGAATGACATGCTTTTCTAAGATTAGAGCAACATGATGACAATATGATTTTTGATGTAAATCATGAACTGCAAGCAATAATGAAAAGACCATCAATAAAAGCATTGGCAGGTGGGCTGATCGGTACTTGAATTTGGTTGGCTGCAGCCTGTGGCAAAGGCTGGTGGCATAGGCCATGAATAGCGCCTTGAAAGGGAACTGCCTGGTCTTGAAGGTGGCTTGGGGTTTATTTTTGAGACATATGTAGACAGCTTGCCTGGTCTCTGAGTTCCAGGTGGCTCTCTGGTGGAATGAACTTGGAACTAGGAGCCAGGAAACCCAGCTTGAGGTCCTGTCCTGCTGGGAGCCACACCGGCCTCTCTGATGGCAGTCACAGCAAGGAAATGGCAATGTTTGCACAGCTCCTGCTGTGAGAAATGAAAACTGGTATCTCCTTCTGCTACTACTGGCTCATATTAGAAATGAGCCTGCTGGTATTGACCAGGCCTCACAATATTCCATATCAGACCCATATTCCGAACACAGATACCACATAAGGAAAAGCATATTCCTGCCTTTACAAAAGAGATTTTAGATGAGAGCTCTGTGGGTGATTGTCAAAAGCCTCTTCCTATGGGCCTTGCATATCAAAGACAATTGAGCCTGGCCCCAAGACAAAGAGCCTAATTTAGAGTTTAGGAACAAACAGGGGTAAAACTTAACACGTACAGCTTCTTCTAACTGATGATGTATGGCAGTCCCTTCCCAAAGGCATACCATCTGCAAACATCCTCCCTTACAGGTGGCTGGGATGAGAATAGAAAAGAGTAGCTAACACATAACCCAAAAGCAAAAGGCTAACACCTTTAGGGCCCCCGTGGTGTTCACACATTTAGCATCAAATAGCTTTCCACAAACTAACCAGTTCAAAAACATTCATCCTCTTGAGAGCCAAACAGAATAATTCCTAGCCTAACTATTTACGACTTAACATATATATGTCATCCTATTTTTTTCATTAAGAACATCCTATTATTTCCTTAGTTGTACAATTCAACTTCACTATGATTGAGGTAATTCACAAAAGGCTTCCCATTGTAAAAATTCCTTTTTCTGATCTCATGTTGTTCTTGAACCTTTAAATAAAGACACCAAAACCGACAGGTCAGAGATGCCTGCCTGGTGATCAGAAAGAATCTCGGGGCTCTCTCACTCTCTCTCTCGCCGACACCGTCCATCCTTCAGGGACCCCTGGATCTGTCGGAGCAAGCCTCCGACACTGTCCCTGTTGTTTACTAGCTGTGCCACCTGTCCAGACAACCTAACCTGAGCCATCATCAGGTGGGGCCTTCATTTCCAAGACTCCTCTCTCATTTCCACTATAGGCTCTGAAAGAAAGCTGTGCTGTCCCTGGCTGTTCATTCTTCCTCTCTTTCTTTTCTCTCTTCCTCCCGCCAACCAACCTTCCTTCCTTCCTACCTTCCTTCCTTCCTTCCTTCCTTCCTTCCTTCCTTCCTTCCTTCCTTCCTTTTTTTCAAGATTGAGGTAAAATTCATATAACATAAAATTCTCATTTAAACCATTTTAGTCTACAATTCAATGACTTCTAGTATATTCACAATATTGTGCACCCGTCTAATTCCAGAACATATTCTCAATCCAAAAAGAAACCCCGTATCCATTACTCAGTCACTTGCCATTACCCTTCCCCCCGAGCCTAGGGTGACCGCAAGTCCACTTCCTGTCTCCATGGAATTACCAATTCTGGATATTTTGTGTAAATGGAATCATACAATATGTGGCCTTTTGTGTCTGGCTTTTTTCACTTAGTGTGATGTTCTTAGGGTTTATCTAGGTTGCAGGGTGGCAGTCCTTCGTTCCTTTTCACCGCTGAACAATCAATATTCCATTGATTTTGTGTGTCACATTTTATTTATCCATTCACTGGTTTAGAGACATTTGTGTTGTTTCCACTTTCTGGCTTTTAAATAATTTTTTTAAAGTCAGCTTTGTGCCCAATATGGGACTTGAACTCACAACGCCGAGATCAAGAGTCGCATGCTCCTCTGACTGAGCCAGCCAGCCGCCCCTCTACTTTTTGGCTTTTATGTATAATACTGCTATTGACATTCTTTTACGAGTTTTTATTTCAAGATATGTTTTCAGTTCTTTTAGGTCTGTACCTCTGAGTGGAATTACTAGATCATATGGTAATTCTATGTTCTGCTTTCTGAGGGGCTGCCAAACTGTTTTCCACAATTTTACTACCATTTTACATTCCCAGCAACAATGTACAAGGGTTCCAATTTTGTTCTGCTCATCCTCCAGAACACTGGTTATTTCCCCTCCACCTTTTTTTTTTTTTTATTCTAGCCATCCTGGTGGGTGTGAGGTGGTATCTCATTATGGTTTTAATTTGCATTTCCCTGATGACTAACAACGTGAGCAGCTTTTCATGTGCTTGCTCATTTGCATACCTTCTTTGGAAAAATTCTTTGGCACTTCTAAAAAATTGAGTTGTCTTTTTGCTATTGAATTGGAGGAGTTCCTATATATATATATATATATATATATATAAAGTAATCTCTACACCCAATGTGGGGCTTGAACTCGCAATCCCGAGGTCAAGGGTGACATGCTCTACCAACTGAGCCAACCAGGTGCTGCTAAGAGTTCTTTATATATTCTGGGTATTAGCCCCTTCTCAGATATATAATTTGCAAATATTTTCTCCCATTCTGTCGGTGGTTTTTTCACTTTCTTCTTATGTGTCCTTTGAGGCACAGAAGTTTTTGATTTTGATGAAGTCCTATTTATCTGTCTTTTCTTTTGTTGCTTATGCTTTCGGTATTATATTATTCCCCACTGTTCTCAAAACTGCTGGATTAACTAAAGTCCAGCAAAAAAGTTCCAGGGCCTTATTTCTTAGAATGATGATCATGTAACTAAATCCTGAAAGCTTTGAAAAATTCATTTAGAATAGATGTGCAATAGGTCAATATTGTTAAGTACTTTGTGTGCTGCCTACATCTGATCTTTCTATTTCATGATCCTGTTCATATTAAGAAATTTTTTCCTATTTAGGTATTCACACATATATTTGGTATTTTGTGTAAGTGTGTGCATATGTATGTGTGTATATCTATATATAATGAATACATACATTGAATACATTGATGCACACAACATGTATATGCATACACACAACATGCACACACACATATACACAGCATACATAATATACATGCACATACATACACACATTCATGCATATATACACGCATATACACTTACATACACATATGCGCATAAATACACACACATGCATATGCACAGCACACACACGCATATATACATGCAAACGCATGAATATTCATACAACAACACACTGCACATATATGCATACACACTACACATATATGTATACACACATGTAACACGCATATATGTATAGGTATACAGAGTATACATATGTGTGTACACACATGCATGTACACACTCACACAACATATATACACAAATAAACATACAGACATATGTATAAACAAAACACATACATGTATATGCACACGCATACATGCATGTACACATACACATTCAAACATACAACACATATACACACATACACATATACATACAAACACACACCATACACATATACATATATATACAAAACATATATATACACATACAGATATATACCCATATATGCATGTATATACACACATACGCACACACAGCCCACTCACACAACATACATACACACATATGCATGCATATGGACACACACACACAACATGTGTATATGTATACACACTACTAAATGTATATGTGCACACACGTATGTGTACACATATACAACATACATATATGTATACACACATATACACACATACATATATACTCACATCCACACATGTGTATATACACACATACATATATACATACAGATACGCACACAACACACAAATATGTATATGCATATATATATATGTATGCATGTACAAACATACATATGCACACATACATACATGTACACACATGAAGTTGTAAACTTGTTTTCCAAACCACTGATTTGGGAGCAGTAGGGATGGTGTTGAGGAGGACAGTGATGAACAAGCTGAATTTAGGAAAAAATAAATTTGAGAAATAAATTACTTTTTTTAAACAAAAAAATTTTTTATTAATGACATGACAAAGTACCATGATTATTGTAGATAACAGTGATAAGCAAATTTTTTAAAAGAAAGAAATCCTTAATAATCTGATTATTTAGCAAGAGCTATTGATAATATTTTGCTATAATATTTTTCCGGTCTTTATACTCCCACCAAAAATGAATGAGAAATACTGTTTTTCAGCATTTCTGACATCACTGGGAATTATCCTTTTTATACATATTTCCCAAATTTATAGGGACAAGTGTATCCTGCTTTTTGCCAATTTTCCTATTAAAGTATTCATATTTTATTTTTTATATATTTTTTTTATGTTTTATTTATTTCTAGGAGAGAGAGAGAGAGAGACAGCGTGAGCAGGGGAGGGTCAGAGAGAGAGGGAGTCACAGACTCTGAAACAGGCTCCAGGCTCTGAGCTGGCAGTCAGCACAGAGCCCGACGCGGGGCTCGAACCCACGAATCGCGAGATCATGACCTAAGCGAAAGTCGGACGCTTAACCGACTAAGCCACCCAGGCACCCCAAAGTATTCATATTTTAAACATTGATTTATAAAAATTCTATATTAGAATGTATCCACTTTAATGTCAACACATCTTTTCCTGGTTTGCATCTGAGTTTTTGTGGCCTTTATATTTTGACATCCAAATTTAAATTCTGAAGTTAAATCAGTTCATCTTTTCTGATGTGTTCTTGCCTTTCTAGATTATTATTTACTTAATTTTCTTCTAAAACCTTTTTGGATTCTGTGTTTATTTATATTTAAATATAATTTTAATCTTGCAATTAATTTTTTTCTATAACTTGAAATAAGGTATTACTTAATTTTTCAAGTAGTTAGACTATTATCCTAATGGCATTTAGTGAGTAATTGATGTTTCTGTATATATTTTTTATATACTCAACCTATTATGTGTGTCTAGATATGAGTTTTGGCTTACTGCTGTTTCATTGATCTGCCTTACTAATGTAGTGGTTCAATACTGCTTTAGTTACTGTTGCTTTTAAATATTTTTACTCTTTTAAAAAATTTTGCCACCATTCGACTGCATTTTCCATTAAGGATATTTTCAATTACAGAAACCTAATATGATTTTTACCAGAATTATATGAAACTCATATAGCAAACTATAAGAAATATTTAGATTTAGGATAGTAAGCCTTTCTACCAAAGTTTATAGTGTGGCCTTGCCATTGTTTTCAGGTATTTTGTTTTGTTTCTCTGAAACTTTTTGTTACATTATTCCCAGAAGCTATATTGTTACTGTGACTATAATTGTAATTATATTGTATAGTTTACATTTCGAGTGACTCTTGAGTTTTATATTAATTGATAATAGAGTGCCTTATTCAACTTGCTCTTGGTCTAATAGTTTTCAATTGATTCTCTTGGGACAGTTTTATTACCTAATCTTACTTTTATGTCTTTTTCTCCCTGCCTTTACTTACTTTTTCTCTCTTATGTCTGACTACATTGGTTAGAGCTTCTAGAACAATGTTGGATGATGGTGGCAATATTAGAGTTCCTGTTTGGCTTCTGATTTTTTTAATTAATTAATTAATTTATTTATTTATGTTTATTTATTTTTTGAGAGACAGAGCACAAGCCAGGGAGGAGCAGACAGAGAGGGAGGCCCAGGATACGAAGCAGGCTCCAGGATACGAACTGTTAGCTCAGAGCCCTATGCGGGGCTCGAACTCATGAACCATGAGATGGTGCCCTGCGTGGAAGTCAGACACTTAACCGACTGAGCCACCCAGGCGCTCCTTTTATTTCTTTTTAATGTTTATTTATTTATTTATTTATTTTGAGAGAGAGAGAGAGAGAGAGAGCGAGCGAGGAGGGGAGGAGCAGAGAAAGAGGAAGACAAGAGACAGGGAATCCCAAGCAGGCCCCTCACAGTCAGCACAGAGCCCGGTGTGAGCCTCAGACTCAGAAACCGTGAGATCATGACCTGAACCAAAATCAAGATTCAGACATTTAGCCAACTGAGCCACCCAAGCAGCCCCTGATTTCTGATTTTAATGAGAAGTCTTCTGCAACTCACTGTTGTTTGAGAGGGATACTTTCTGTCATGTTAAATAATTATTGAATTCCTACTTGAGTGTACTGGTAAGGACCTTCAGTCAGAGACTGACAGGAACATACCTATAGTTGAACGAGTTGGGTTGAAAGAGTTGAGCAAGGGAGAACTGCGGGCATCTCTGTAAGATAGGATTTGAAAGAGATTTGCATTTCAGGGAGTGATTTGGGGCAGGGTCCAAGGAAGTGAGGATTCCCTCTGGGCTGGGGCTGTCAAAAAGTAGGGCAATTCTGTGATTTGTTATCTCAATAATCTTCTCTATACAAGGACAGATTAGACAGAGGCCAAGCTGTGATCGGTAAAGTTAAGTAGCAGGCACTTACAGTAGTTAGGACACGGGATTTGGGTACTTCGTTACTTGGATAACATTTACATTTTATCAGACATGATTATGGAGGGGGTCTTTTTTTTGTCTCGATCCATCATGGTCACTGAGTGGACTTGTCTGATATTAATGCTCTGTGAAGTTCATGTTCAACAGGAGAATGCCCAGGTCTCACTGTGAGTGCCAGCCAGCTCTCAGCAATTATTTTCTGTTTCTCCATATACTGTTAAAACCAAGGATTGATGTGATAGATTGTATCCTATAGTGTTTCCTATTTGTTTCTGCTTTAGCAATATTTTCTTGCCTTCTGTTGAAAATGCCAAATAGTTTCTCGAATATTCCCTCTATGTTCCCTCTCATGACACCTTGTATTTGTTGTTTTGTAATAATTTTTGGTAAGCTTGCTGGTTTTTTTTCCTTTTGTATTTACCTTCAATTACAGTGAGATGCCGTCAGAATCCATGCTTAAAATTTTTTTTTATAGTTTATTTTTTGAGACAGACAGAGCATGAGCGGGGGAGAGGCAGAGAGAGGGAGACACAGAACCTGAAACAGGCTCCAGGCTCTGAGCTGTCAGCACAGAACTGGATGTGGGCCTCGAACCCACAAACTGTGAGATCGTGACCTGAGCCAAAGTCAGATGCTTAACCTACTGAGCCACCCAGGGGCCCCAGAATCCATGCTTTTAGCAGAAGGATGTGTGAACTGTCTTTGGCCCTGACTACACACACAGGTTGAATCTTCTGTATCAGGCTTATCCTTTGAGGATTGATTCAAGCACCAGCTGCTTTTCCAATTCTCATTTTCTGGTGCTGAGGTGGCAGACTGTGGCTTTAATTAAATTTCAAAAATAAATTTGGGGAACAGCCTAAGGGTTGTCAAATTTTTATGTTGCCAAAATAGGGACACTACAAAAACAAACCCTACTGTGTCATCTCATAACAGGACGGACCAGTTAGCACCAAAACAATTGGAAAAATCTCTAGAATTGCAAAGTATGCATAAATTGAGCTTTATGAGAAACTAAATGTGTCATCTCTATTTTTTTTTTCACTTTGACCTAGGTTTGTGAACACTTTGCCCCCAGACAGCCTGGCATCAACTACCAACCCAGCCTTAGCTGAGGTGGCTTCTCTCTTATTTCTCCTTGCCTGCTCTTTCCTGAGCAGTCTCTTTCCAAAAGTTGTTATCTCTGTTGGATAAAGGGATATGGTCTCTCACAGGCTGGTATAGGTAGTGGTTTTAAAATGCACCTGGGATTTTTTTTAATCAGGTGAAGTAAGACACACAGACATGGAAATAACTGTTGTGAAGAAAGAATTTTGTATAGTTTTGTTTATTTTTGAGAGAGAGAGAGAGGGAGGGAGAGGGTCAGAGAGAGAGGGACAGAGGATCAGAAGCAGACTCCATGCTGACAGAAGAGAGCCTCATGTGGGGCTCGAACTCATGAATCATGAGATCATGACCTGAGCTGAAGTCTGACACTTAAATGATTGAACCATCCAGGTGCCCCATGAGGGAAGAAATTTTTATCCTGACAGATCTCTAGAACAGGAGACAGAGCATGTACACGGGGCTACAAGGGGAATCACCAGGGTTAGTCAGGAGGTAGTGGGAAGAGGGGAAGACATGGGCAAGAGCCATTATTGTGGTTTCTGGGAAGGAACAAATAAGGCAAGGAAAGCAGTCTTAGTTTGGATAATGTTAGTGGGCTGTGGGGCACAAAGACTGTCTCTGGTTGTCTGATACTTGGTCCTGGGGTGATTTGGGCAGGTGAATAGTGGCTTTGAGTTTAAGAGTTTCAAAAGAGAGGTAGGTGGGGATGTGGGCTCTGGATTGGTTGGTTTGCATATGAAAGTTGCACTCCCAGGAGAATCTAAGAAGGTAGGAATTGTCCAGTCCTGCAAGGGGAGGTCTTTCCAGGGTCAGTAAAGCCCAGATGTCCAAGTACCAGAAATACAGAACATAAGAAGACATGATTTAATATAAGAATACTAGCTGGCTATAGCAGACCTAGGATTATTACAAGACTCTGGCCTTAGGCACTTTGCTCCATAGTTTTAGGTGTCTGTTGGTCATAGGTTTATAGATTTATTGGGCACTTTTGTATTTGTATGATCTTCATTAGTATTTTCGTTGGAATGTTCTTTTTTTTTTTTTTAATTTGAGAGAGAGAGAGAGTGTGTGTCAACAGGGGAAAGGCAGAGGGAGAAAGAGAAACACACACAGAGAGAGACAGAGAATCTTAAGCAGGCACCACACTCAGCATGAAGCCTAAAGCAGGTCTTGATCCCACAACCATGGGGTCATGACCTGAACCAAGATCAAGAGTTGGACACTTAACAAACTGAGCCATGCAGGCATCCCTAATTGGGGTATTCTATCTGTGATTTCTGGAAATCCATAATCTGACTTTTAAAAACTTGATGCATGTTCAGAGTTACAGTCACCATTACTAAAAGTCATAGAACCAAAGCCTGCTCATTACACTGCTGGGGCTTTTTATTTATTTATATGAACAAACTACATTTCTTACAGGACATATGATTGTGCCAAAACCGGTAGTGAAGATAGCTAGGAAAAAATCAACTGTAAGAAACTCTTGTCTACCATTCTGTTCCCCAAATCTCCTCCAAGCGCAGTGACAGAATTATCAGAGACAGGATGTCCCGGCGGGAACAACTTCCTTCCTGACCGTGAGTTCCTCCAGTGCCAGCGTTATCACATCCATCATAGCTTAACCACAGCACACCAGCAAAAGTCTCTCCTTGTCATGTTGTTTTTGAAATAAACTTGAACTGGTCCATGGTGTTTGGGGTCACATCCTAATTTAGTCATGGACTCTGAAATTATCTTGCAGGATTCAGAGATTAAGCGGAATTAGCCAGATTTGGAATCAGATAAAGCAATGCAGAGATAGGCTACAAATGACTCAGACCCAACAGGACCTTGGGAGTGCTTTTAGAATGCTTGACTATTTAACATAATCACCACTCGGTTCTTTTCCCTTCCTTCTGGCCATTTAATTGGGTAAGAAGGTGTAATTCTGTGAGAAAACCACTCCAGCGCTGCCTTTCACACTCAATTTTAAGATTTCCTAGAATGTCACTGGGGAACATAGTGTGCAAGAGATTAGGATGAATTTGTCATGTTATAGAGAGCCATTTGGTGATGTCAGGTTGTGGCTTGAGCAAATCATCTATTTCTTTTAGACCTGCTTTCTCATTTGAAAAGTGGGCATCAAAATAGTGACCTCATCCAGGCACCTGGGCAGCTCAGTCAGTTAAGCCTCCAGCTTCAGCTCAGGTCATGATCTCATGGTTTGTGAGTTCGAGCCTCTTATTGGGCTCTGTGCTGACACCTTGGAGCCTGGAGCCTGCTTCACGTTCTCTGTCTCCCTCTCTCCCTCTCTCTCCCCCTCCCCCACTGGCACTCTGTCTCTCAAAAATAAATATTTTTAAAAATTAAAAAAAAAATAGTGACCTCATGGGGTTATTGTGAAGACTGGTGGATATTGTATGTAAAATGCCTGGCCCGAGTAAGGACCCATGTGTAAATAATTGGAGCACCGTGTGAGGAGGTCCGGAGCAAATGGATGGAAGTGTTGCTGTGGGAACACCAAGGTGGGCGGGGTTTATTTTCTTCTAACTTACGGCAACAAACTGCAAATGGGTGTTGAACCCTTCCCAGTACAAAGACAGACACCTACATGTTCTCCTCTTCACTGAGATCTTACACACTCTTTCCATCTCCCTCTGTCAGTGCCCGACTCCATTTTATTCCCTGGGAGGTAGAAGGGGGAACAAGTCTTCAGGGAAGAACCCATGTATCTTTTCGCCACCAAATGTATCACCTTGCGTCACCAGTACCGTCTTGCCCTCCCACTACTCACAGCGGAAGAAAGGTCTCTACTGTGTCTCTGGCCATGAGCTCACATATGCCCTCAATATATCACTTCCTACCTCCTGAAACTGTCCACCTCAATCACCATTCCTACCAGCCTACAAATGTCCTTTAACACCTCCATTAAAAAGTAGGAACAATAGAGGTGCCTGGGTGGCTCAGTCGGTTAAGCGTCTGACTCTTGATCAGGTTATGGTCAGGTCAGGTTTGTAAGATTGAGCCCTGTGTTGGGCTCTGCATGGACAGAGGGGAGCCTGCTTGGTATTCTCTCTCTTCCTGGCTCTCTCTATTAAAATTAATAACTAAACTTAAAAAAAATAGATTCTCTTTCTCTCCCTCTGCCTCTCTCCCCTGCTCATGCTTTCTCTCTTTCAAATAAAAAGAAATGAAAAACAGCAACAACAAAATTTACACAATCCTCTCTTAATCTCACAATCCTCTCCGGATCCTATTATTTTTTTACTCCTTTTCTTAGCAAACTTTTCTAAAGTCTTATCTATGTTTGCTGTCTCCATTTCTTCATCTTCCAATCGCTGTTTACAAAAATGAATTTTCTGGACATCATACAGAAACATACTATTAAGCACAGAGATATTGCTAAAGCCCATCTTCACCACTTCCCCAGTTTGTTTCTCTCCTGATCAGAGGTCACCAAGATCTGTGTGCTCCTTTCTATCCTTCCAGCTCAGTTTCTACATATTTATATGTGTACATGTCCTTATAAAAATGCGTAGTATTATTTGCGTGTCTGTGTGTTTTACCTAAATGGTATCATTCTGTATCAACAATTTGTTCCTTTCTCTCTTTGTGTTTCAGAGGTCTGTGAATATATGAAAATTATATTAGCTCATGTAAATTTACATTCCTTCCGCTTCTGATTCTATTAATAATTGCTAATATTTATTATGTGCTGACCATGTCCCATGTTTTACATGTGGTTACTTATTTAGGTCTTTCAAATGACCCCAGGAAGTAGGTTTTATTGTCTCCATTTTAATGAAGAAACTAAGGCAGAAAGAGACAAAGTTAACTTGCTTCATTAAGGGTATGTACTTAGTAAATGATGAAGTCAGGGTATAATGTCAAGCACTTGGCTCCAGAGTCTATGTTGTTAATCATGACCTTGTTCTACAGTGTGAATAGACCATATCTGATTTTGCTATTTTTGTTGTTGTTGCTGTTTACAGTTGTTTTTTAATTTTTTTAATGTTTTTGAAAATTTATTTTTGAGAGGGAGATAGAGCGAGTGGGAGGGGGCAGATGGAGAGAGGGAGACAGAATCTGAAGCAATTTCCAGGCTCTGAGCTGTCAGCACAGAGTCTTATGTGGAGCTCGAACTCAGGAGCCCTGAGATCATGACCTGAGCTGAAGTCGGACACTCAAACGACTGAGCCACACAGGCGCCCTACAGTTTTTATTGATAAACAATGTTTCAGTGAGCATCTTGCACTTACTTGCTTGTGCAGGAGTGTGTTTATGATAAACTTTTGGGTCATAGGTGAGCCAATTTAACATTATTACAGATATTGTCAAATCACCTTTGAAAGGGAACATCCATTTCATTCATTCATTCATTCATTCATTCATTCGTTCATTCATTTATTTAACAAAGAGAGAGAGTGCATGCGAGTTACGAAGAGGCGCAGAGGGAGTAAGAGAGAATCTCAATCAGGTTCCATACTCAGCATGGAGCCCATTGAGGGGCTTGATCTCACAACGCTGGGATCATGACCCGAGCCAAAATCAAGAGTCAGATGCCCAAGGGACCATCTGTTTTATATTCCTATCAGTCATATAGGCGCATACTAGCTTCCTCACCATTTTGCTAAATTGAGAGCAAATTTTAAACATTTGGCAATCACACAGGTTAAAAATGGTACCTTATAGGGGCACCTGGGTGGCTCAGCCGGTTAAGCCTCTGACTTCAGCTCAGGTCATGATCTCATGTTCATGGGTTCAAGCCCCCCATTGGGCTCTGTGCTGACAGCGAGCCTTGAGCCTGATTCAGATTCTGTGTCTCCCTCTCTCTCTGCCCCTCCCCCTCTCATACTCTGTCTCCCTGTGTCTCAAAAATAAATAAAAACATTTAAAAATTCTTAAAAAATGGTACCTTATAATTTTCACTTGCCTTTGAGTGCTAGTGGGTGGAGCATCTTTTCATATGGTTACTTGTTATTTATAGTGTTTCTTTTATGAGCTTCATGTTTATAATCTTTACCTGTTTTTCTGTGGGACTGCAGTAAAATCTTGGATTGCGAGCATCTTGTTCTGAACAAACATGTCTAATAAATTTTAACTTGAAAAATGAGCGATGTCTTGCAATACGGGTAGTACGTGATGTCAAATGTCACATGACCACAGTTGAGCCAATGGTTCTTCTTTCTCCCTCTCACTGTGGAATTGTGGGTGATGGTTCCCATGCTCTGATGCTCGGTCGCAGGCCATGGTGTTTTCAGAACGTTGGAAGGTGCCCACAACTGGCACTAGTGTATTTTTTGTCACTTCAGAGCACCTATACACAGTCCTTGGCTTTTCCATTCAAGAGTAAGCTTAAGAATGCTTTGCTTCATTCTAGGTCAGGCTGCTTGCAGATAGAGACCCTTTCCTCTGCTGCCTTATTGCCAGTTACGTTAAATACAGTATCTGATAAGAGTTTATTAATACTGTACTGCAGTCCACATTCTTGTGAGCATATACAATGGCCCTCATGTAGAAAAAAATTCCTTTGAGCCAATAGACAGCAGTGATTCCATTAGTGATAGTGAACGTTGTCCTACACAATAACCCTCCTCTTTCTTGTCTCCCTCACACCAGCCACGAAGATTTTCAAAGGTAAGCTCAAGTTAATTTGTTTATTTTTCTTTATATTTTGTATTTTATTTATTATATTATATTACAGTATTGTAATTTTTGTGTGAATATTTTTGGGTTGTCAAATGAATCATCTGAGTTTCCATTATTTCTTATGTGGAAATTCACTTTGATATACACGTTCTTTGGATTACAAGCACGTTTCTGGAATGAATTATGCTCAAAAACCAAGGTTTTACTGTATTTGTCATTTTCTTTTCAGTTTATAAGCATTTATGTATTTTGGATATCACAGATTACTTTAGAGATCACTTCCATATAGATTTTATCTCTACTGAAACTTGTTAAGTTCATAGTATCCTTCATAGAGTGGATTCAATAGACCCTTCTCTGTCATTATCTTACTCTGTAACTCAGTAGTTCAGAACCATGCCATTTGTAGTGTATTTGAACATAACAGGGCTGATAAAGAAAAAACATGGCCACTAGATGGCAGTAGCATGCAACAGTCTTTATTTGGGTGGGTCTTTTGACAAGTTGTCGGAGAACGAAGTCCCTCACAGCACCCAGAAAGGGAAGAGGGCAAGGGAAGTTCTGGGGAAGAGGGACATAATATATGGCAGGGTTGGGGTTTCCGTGTCTAGATGATATTCCTCAGCAGCATGGTGGGGCGTCTCTGGGTCAGAAGGCTTCAAAGGGCAGCAGCAGCAGCTTGGGTTTTTCAATCTGTGGCTAGCAGATATTGGGTGCAGTTTTGTGGGATTTGCAAAGCAGGCGGGCTCTAGATGGCTAAAAATATGCTGATTTGGGCTATAGTTAGAGCAATTAGATCCGTAAAATTTGAGTTTGGTGCTGGCAGGCTTTGAGCTAGCAGTCTCAGTGTCCTGTGAAGAACAAACAACTTAGGGATCAATAGAAAGACGCCATCTGTAACCCATTTACTTTGTGCTCTTCTTTCAAGCTTTCTTCTAATTTATATGATTCTAATCACCTGTCTCAGTCCCCTTTGCTGATTCACACCTTCTATCTGTCCTCAATCAGTGATTCTCAAATCTTTTGGATTCAGGATGCCTTTAAATCCTGAAAAATTGGGAACCCCAAAGAGGCTTTGTTTTGTAGGTCATAGTTCTCTCTATTTACTGTCTTCGAAATCAGGACTGGGGAAATAAAATAGATTTATTAATTTATTTAAAAATAACAGTAATAGGGTTACCTGGGTGGCTCAGTCAGTCAGTTGAGCACCGGACTCTTGATCTCAGGTCAAGTCTTGATATCAGGGTTGTGAGTTCAAGCACTGCATGGGGCTCCACACTGGGCATGAAGCCTGTTTAAAAAAACTAACAATAATAAACCTCTTGCAAGCTAACATAAATAACATCTTTTATATGAAAAGTGACTGAAGAATTTTCTGATATATGGATTTCATCTTCAGCATCTTTAAATGTAGATGATACATTATATGTCTAGAAATTGAGTCTTCTAATCTTTTTTTTAAAGTCAACAAACCTTCCTTAAGTATAATAAGATATTATAAATATATTTTATTTTAGAATGAAATATCATTCTAAGTAATAACAGCCTGAGATTAAATTTAAAAATTTAGAAAATATTTCAAAAATTTAAAAAACAGTATTGTGAAACAAGGAAACAAAGTAGACTCAGTTTTTGTTATATTTCCACATGGGCTCAAGGACTCTCTGGGATTTCAAAACATTTGAATGATAATGAGACTACGGAGAACATAGCAGGTGTAAACTGATAACAGCTGGTAAGAACAGACTATAAATCTCAAAGAAAGAATTAATCTCTGAAAACACAAAATTTGTCACTTAAACCTACTACTTTAGAAAATTCTAGAAAACATAAGGATGCATAAGAACATATTCTAGTAGCTACTGGAGCCATGATGTTATCACACACCATACAGCCTTTGGAAAAGCCTATTGTGTACTCATGAAAGAATGGAATTGAAAAAGAAAAATTACATCTTAGAATATTATAATAATAATCATTTTGACCTTCTAGACCTTCCTGCAGGAACCCAGTGCCAGAGTTAGTGCCTTAGGACTTAGATTAGAGCTTAAATCCTAGATGTTCTCCAACCTCACAGCTTTGAATACATGTGCTAATGACTTTAAATCTGTATCTCCAACTTTGACTTATCCACTTGCCTACTCAACACTTTCATCTATATATCTATCTTTAAATTATCTCTTCCCTCTATTTGAATTGTTCTTTCCTTCATTCTTTGCATGAATAATTCTTTCTTATGCTTCAGGGCTCAATTTGAATGTCACCTTTACAGCAAGATCTTCTTACAGGAAGATTCCCCCTTTATGTAAGCAGTGATGTCCAGTAGAAATATGATGGGATTGGTAATATTACACTTTCTAGTAGCCACACTGAAAAAGTAAACAGAAATATGTGACATTAATTTTAATAACATATTTTCACTGAATCCAAATATATCCAAAATATTGTCACTTCAATATACCATTGGTATAATAAAGTCATTAATGGCATCTTTTACATTCTTTTACTCATACCGTTTTTTTTTTAGCTTTATTGAGATATAAATCTAAGGCATACAGCATGATGACTTGATATATGTGTGCACTGCAAAATGATGATCACAGCAGCGTTAGTTAACATCTCCATTACCTCATATAATTACCATTTCTTTTGGGGGTCGAGTACATAAGATTTCCTCTCTTAGAAACGTTCAAGTATATACTACAGTATTGTTAACTATATCACCATTTAGTACATTAGATCACCAGAACTCATTAATCTTTTAACAAGAAATTTCTACCCTTTGAACAATCTGTCTCCTACTTCCTGGCCCCTCCCCACAGCCCTTGGCAACCACCATCCTACTCTCTGTTTCTATGAGTTTGGCTTTTTTAGGTTCCACATATAAGTGATATCATACATTATTTATCTTTCTCTGATTTATTTCACTTAACATCGTTATGCCATCAGTGTCCATTTGTGTTGGCACAAACAGCAAGACTTCCTTCTTTTTCATGGCTGAATAATATTCTCGTGTGTGTGTGTGTGTGTGTGTGTGTGTGTATCACATTTTCTTTATCCATTCATCCACAGAAAGGCACTTAGGTTGTTTCCATATCTTGATCAATGCTGCAATGAACATAGGAGTGTAGCTACCTCTTCTAGTTAGTGATTTCATCTTCTTTGGATATATGCACAGAAGTGGAATTGCTGGATTATTATTTTATTTTTTTCAGGAACCTCCATAGTATTTTGCATGGTAGCTTTACTAATTTACATTTCCAATGATGTGCAAGGGTTCTCTTTTCTCCACATCTTTGCCAGGGATGTTGTCTCTGGTCTTTTGGATAACAGCCATTGTAATAGGTGTCAGGTGATATTTTGTGCTTTTGATTTATGTTTTCCTGAAGATTAGTGATGTTGAGCACCTTTTCATGTACCTGTTGGCTATTTGTAGAAAATCTCTAGTCTGTTCTTTTGCCCATTTTAAAATCAGATATTTTTTGTTTTTGCTATTGAATTGTATGAGTTCCTTATATATTTAGGATATTAACTTCTTATCAGAGAGATGGCTTGCAAATATTTTCTCCCATTTTGTAAGTTGTCTTCTTATTTTGTTAATTGTTTCTTTTGTTGAGTTCTTCTTTATTGCTTTTGCTATTGGTGTCATATTCAAAATATCATTGCCAAGACCATACTGAGGAACTTTCTCCTTCTTTTCTTTTAGAAATTTTATAGTTTCCAGTCTTATATTTAATTTTGTAATCCATTTTGAGTTTTTTTTTTGTGAATGCTGTAAGATAAAGGTCTAATTCCATTTTTCTGCATGTGATTATCTACTTTTTCTAGCATCATTTATTGTACAAATTATCCCTAACCCATTAAGTATTCTTGCCTTCTTGGTCAAATATTAGTTGACCATATATGCAAGGATTTGTTTCTAGGCTCTGAATTCTATCCCACTGGTCTATGTGTTGTTTTTAGCCAATACTATACTTTTTTATTTTTATAGCTTTCTAATATAATTTGAAGTCAGGAAATGTAATGCCTCCAGCTTTGTTTTTCTCAGGTTTGCTTTGGCTATGTGGAATCTTCTGCTGTTCAATACAAATTTTAGGATTGTTTATTTCTATTGTTGCAAAGATGAATCTGTAAATGACTTTGAGTAGTATGGACATTTTAACAATATTAATTCTTTTGATCCATGAACATAGGATATCTTTCCATTTACTTGTATCTTCTTCAGTTTCTTTCAGCAAGGTCTTACAGTTTTTAGTGTACAGGTCTTTGACCTCCTTGGCTATTGTGAATGGGATTGTTTTCTTTCTTTCTTTTTCAGATAATTCACTTTTGGTATATAGAAATACAACTTTTTTCTGTAGGTTAATTTTGTATCTTGCAACTTTATTGAATTCCTTGATTAGTACTAACAGTTTTGAGTTGGAATCTTTAGGATTTTCCATATAAAAGATCACATATGTGTAAATAGTGAGAATTTTGCTTTTTCTTTTCCAATTTAGATGATTTTATTAGTTTTTCTTGCTTTATGGCTCTGGGTATGACTTCCAGTACTAAGGGATATTGAGTATGATGTTAGCTATGGACTTATTAGATATGGCCTTTATTATGTTGAAGTATGTTCTTGTTATACTTTTTGTTTATACATGAGAGTTTTTGTCATGAAAAGATGTTACTTTTTGTCAAAAGACTTTTCTGCATTTGAGATGATCATATAATTTTTAATTTAATTTTTAATTTTTTAATTTAATCATTTTGTTGGCCATATGATGGAGTCCATTGATTAATTTGTGACATTGCCTTATACTTGTATCCCTGGATAAATCCCACTTGAACATGGTGTAAGATCCTTTTAATGTTCTTTTAAATTGGTTTGCTAGTATTTTGTTGAGAACGTTTGCATATTTTCATCAGGATAATTGGTCTGTAGTTTTCTATTTCTTATTAAGTCCTTAACTGGTTTTGGTATCAGGGTAATGTGGCCTTGTAAAATAAGTTGGGAAGTGTTCCCCCCCTCTTCAATTTTTTGAAAAGATTTAAGAAGGATTAGTGTTAATTCTTCTTTAAATATTTGACAGATTTCACCAGGAAAACCATCTGGTCATGGGCTTTTCTTTGTCAGGAGGATTTTGATTACTGATTCAGTCTCCTTACTCATTATTAGTCTGTCCAGATTTTCTATTTCTTCATGATCCAGTCTTGATAAGTTCTTTGTTTCTAGTGATTTATCCATTTCTTCTAGGTTGTCTAGTTTATTGGAGTATAACTGTTCATAATAGTCTCTTTTTACCTTTTGTGTTTATGTGGCATTCATTATAATGTCTCCTTTTTCATATATGATTTTATTTGTTTGAGTCCTCTCTCATTTTTTTCCAAGTTAGAGTAGCTAAAGTTTTGTCCATTTCTTTCATTTCTTTGTCCATTAAAAAAACCCAGCTCTTAATTTTTTTAATGTTTATTCATTTTTTAGAGACAGAGACAGAGTGTGAGCAGGGGGGCAGAAAAAGAGACACACACAGAATCTGAAGCAGACTCCAGGCTCTGAGCTGTCAGCACAGAACCTGACACAGGGCCTGAACCCATGAACCGTGAGATCATGACATGAGCTGAAGTTGGACGCTTACCGACTGAGCCACTCAGGAACTCCAGCTCCTAATTTTGTTTTTCTATTGTTTTTCTGGTCTCTATTTCATTTATTTCCACTTTGATCTCTGTTATTTCTTTACTTCGGTTAACTTTGGTCTTAATTTGTTCTCCTTTTTTCTAGTTTCTTAAAGTATAAAGTTAGGTTGCTTATATGTGACCTCTATTTTTTTTAAAGTAAGTTTATTGTTATAACTCTCCTCTTAGAACTGCTTTTGCTATATCTCATCAGTTTTGGTATGTTGAATTTTCATTTCCATTTGCTTAAATATATTTTTAATTTTCTATTTTAATTTCGTCTGTAGGCCATTGGTTGTTCAGGAGTATTTTGTTTAGTTTCACATATTTTTGAATTTTACAGGTTTCCCTGGTTATTGATTTCTGGTTTCATAATATTGTGGTTGGAAAAGATACTTGGTATGATTTCAGTCTGAAATTTGCTAAGATTTGTTTTGTGATCTATCACATGAACTGTTTAAGAGAATGTGTGCTTGAGAAGAATATGTATTCTTTTGCTGTTGGATGGTATGTTCTGTATGTTTGTTAGGTCCATTTAGTCTAAAGCATAGTTTAAATTCAACATACCAAAACTGATCAATTGATTTTGTGTGGATGATCTACCCATTGTTGAGAGTGAGGTAGTCAAATCCCTACTATCATTGTATTGTCTGGCTCTCACTTCAGATTTGTTAGTAGTTGCTTATATATTTAGGTTATCTGATGCTGGGTATGTGTATGTTTATAATTGTTATATCATCTTGATGAACTGAACCCTTTATCATCTTATAATGACCTTCTTTGTTCTTTGTTACTGTTTTTGGCTTAAAGTCTGTAATATCTGATATAAGTATAGCTACCCCTGCTGTCTTTTGTTTTCCACTTACATGAAATATATTTTGTTATCCCTTCACTTTGAGCCAATATATGTCCTTAAAGCTGAAGTGAGTCTCTTGTGGGTAGCATATAGTTGGGTCTTTTTTTTTTTTTTTTTTTTTTTTAGTCTTTCAGCTACTCTGTACCTTTTAATTTGAGACTCTGATCCATTTACATTTAGAGTAATGCCATCTTACTGTTTTGTGGCTGTTTTGTAGTTCCTTTGTTTCTTTCCTCCTCTCTTGCTGCCTTGCTTTGTGAAATGATATTCTGAAGTTGTACACTTTGATTTCTTTCTCTTTATCTTTTGTATATTTACTTTTTTTCCTGTGTGGTTACAATGAGGTTTATCAAACATCTTTTAGCTATAACAGTTTATTTTATGTTGATAACAACTTAATTCTGATAGCATATAAAAACCTTTATGTTTTACTTCCCTCGTTTTTATGTTTGGTGTCACAGTTTGTCTCTTTTCATATTGTGTATTCATTAACAAATTATTACACCTATAGATATTTTTAAGATTTTTTTTTTACCTTTACCCTTTATACTCGAGTTAAATAGTTAACATTACCACTGTATTATGGGATCGAACTTTCCAGAATTTGACAATGTACTTACCTTTACCAGTGAGTTTTATATTTTCACTTAAACATACTGTCCTTTCTATAGGATACTAACCAGTGTCTGTAATTAGTCTCCTTTCATTTCAGCTTGAGGAGCTTCTTTCAGCATTTCCTGTAAGGCAGGTGTCATGGTGATGAAGGCTACAAGAGTAGCCTTTGTCTGAAAAGGTCTGTAAGTCCCCTTCACTTCTTTTTTTTTTTTTTTTTTAATTTTTTTTATTTATTTCTAGGAGAGAGATAGAGACAGCATGAGCAGGGGAGGGTCAGAGAGAGAGGGAGTCACAGACTGAAACAGGCTCCAGGCTCTGAGCTGGCAGTCAGCACAGAGCCCGACGAGGGGCTCAAACCCAAGAACCGCGAGATCATGACCAAAGCAAAAGTCGGACGCTTAACCGACTAAGCCACCCAGGCGCCCCCTTTTTTTTTTTTTTTCTAGGAGAGAGAGAGAGACAGCGTGAGCAGGGGAGGGTCAGAGAGAGAGGGAGTGACAGACTCTGAAACAGGCTTCAGGCTCTGAGCTGGCAGTCAGCACAGAGCCCGACGTGGGGCTCAAACCCATGAACCGCGAGATCATGACCTAAGCAAAAGTCGGACGCTTAACCGACTAAGCCACCCAGGCGCCCCTCCCCTTCATTTCTGAAGGACAGCTTTTCCAGATAGATTATTCTTGGTTGAGATTTACCCTACGACTGCCAATTCTTTGAATATGTCTTCTCACTCTCTCTTGGCCTTTAAGATTTCTACTAAGAAATATGCTGAATGCCTTATGATGTAATCTTGTAAATTACAAGTTTCTTTTCTCTTGTTTCTGTTCAGATTCTCTCCTTGTTTTTGGTTTTTGATAGTTTTATTATAATGTGTGTAAGAGAAGATCTCTTTGAGTTGAATTTGTTTGGTGGCCTATGAATTTTATAAACTTGGATATCCACATCTGTCCCCAGATTTGGGACATTTTCAGCCATTTTTTCTTTCTTTTTTCTAATTGAGATATAATTGCCATATAACATTAGTTTCAAGTGTACAGCATAATAATTCGATATATATATATTACAAAGTGATTATCACAATCAGTCTAGTTAACGTACATCACCATACAGTTACAAATCTTTTTTCCCATGTGATAAGAACTTTTAAGATTTACTGTCTTAGCAACTTTATTTTTTAATTTTTAAAAATTTTTTATTTTTTTAATGTTTATTTATTTTTGAGAGAGAAAGAGACAGAGTGCAAGTGGGAGAGGAGCAGAGAGAGAGGGAAACACAGAATCCAAAGCAGGCGCCAGGTTCTGAGTTGTCAACACAGAGCCCAACATGGGGCTTGAAGATGAACTGCGAGATCATGACCTGAGCTGAAGTCAGACACTTAACTGACTGAGCCACCCAGGAACCCTTCTCTTAACAACTTTAAAATATACAATGTAGTATAAACTATAGTCACCAAGCTGTACACTACAACCTTAGTATATGTAACTGGAAGTTTGTACCTTTGACCTTCACCCATTTTGCCCACTCCCCATCCCCTGTCTCTATATGTATTAAGGTGTTTTGTTTATTTGTCTTAGATTTTACGTATAAATGAGGGCATATGGTTTTTGTCGTTCTCTGTCTAACTTATTTCATTTAGCATAATGTCCTCAAGATACTTTTGTGGTGTTGCAAATGGCAGTATTTCCTTTTTATATGTTTTATGGCTGAATAATATGCTATGTATATATATCACATTTTCTTTGTTCATTCACGCATCGATAGAGACTTAGTTTGTTTCCATATCTTGGCTATTGTAAATAATGCTGTGGTGAACATAGGGGTCATGTATCTTCTTGAGTTAGTGCTTCCATTTCTTTTACATAAATACCCAAATTGGAATTGCTGGATCATCTGGTAGTTTTATTTTTAATATTTTGGGGAACATCCATACTATTATTCACAGTGACCATTCCAATTTACATTCCCAACAATGGTATCAGCTATTATTTCTTTAAATAAACTTTCTGGCCTCTTCTCTCTCTCTTCTCTTTCTGGGATTCCAATCATTTGCAGATTTCTTTAATAGTTTTTCATAGATCACATAGGCTTTCTTCTCTTTTTCTTCATTCTCCTCTAGCTGAATAATTTCAGTGTATGTGCTGCTGAAGTGAGCACTCTAACTGAATAATTTCAAAAGTTCTGTCTTCTAATTCACAGATTCTTTCTTCTCTTTTATCATTTCTGTTGTTGATGTTCTGTATTGTACTTTTCATTTCAGTCATTGTATTCTTCGATGCCAGAATTATGTTGGTTCTTTTATATGATTTCTGTCTCTTTGTTTAACTTCTTGTTTTGTTCATGTATTATTTTCCTGATTTTGTTGAATTATCTTTCTGTGTTTTCTTGTAGCTTGCTGGGCTTCCTTAAAACAGCTAGTGTGTGTGTGTGTGTGTGTGTGTGTGTGTGGTTGTTGTTTGTTTTTTTTAATTTTTTTGAGCTATTTTGAATTCTTTATGGGGTAAAATGCAGATGTCCATGTCTTTTAGGGCCAGGGTACTAGGAATTATTGTGATCCCCTGGTGGGTCATGTTTCCTTGATTTTTAAATGTTTCTCTGAAGTCTAGGGCTGCTATCTTCACATTTGAAGTAGCATTCATCTCCTCCAGTCGTTATGAACTGACTTTGGGAGAGAAGTGCTCTTTGTAAGCCCTGCTAGAGATCCTGAGGCTTCTCAGATGGGCTATGGATATACCTGCCCCATGCTTCTTCCTCCCTCTTATGGCAGAGTCCTTAAGCTTGTATACTTTCTTTCAATCAGGCAGTGCAGGAGTCAGGTTGTGATAGCTTCCCTTTTGCTTTCCCAGGGGTGCAGATAAAACACAAATTGGGGGTCCTTTCCTGGTCCCACACATTTGGGCCAACTATCTGCATGTGCTCACTCTTTGTTTGCCAAAGCTTTCTCTTGCCACTGCTATCATTGTCAGGAGCATGCACAGGGAGCATGTCAGGCTGCAGGGTGGGATGTATATGGGTGAGGTGCTCACATCACTGAGGGTACCTGTGAACCAGCTGGGAGGGTCCATAAGTGAGGGATCTCCAGTGGCTCCCGGGGTGACTTCTTGATAGATGCAGTTAATAATACTTTAATGCCCTCTGAGTGTCTTATCTGCCTCTCTCCCAGCTTCTGCATGCCCCCCAGTCATGCAGCTCAGGACTTAGGACTCTGGATGAGAGACAAAGGACTCCTTTGGCTGCATTCCACACAGCTGGGGAAGCTGGGTACTCACTCACATGTTCTAACTTTTCCCTGTGGGGGACATCACAGCCCAACAAGGGCTCATGGCACTGAGCTGTGCTATGGCGGGGGGGGGGGGGGGGGGAGCTGTGATGTGGGTAAAGTCAAACTGTTTCTCTTACCATGCTAATGCATCCAAATGAATGTTTGTTTTTTTTCCTCCAATGGTGTGATAGAACTTCTCTGCTGGAAACCTGAGCTTCCACAAAGGCTCTCTTATCTGAGAGTGATTGCCTAAGACAGTTTTCTCTAGGGGGTTTCCGGCCCATCGTGAGGGACTGGAGTTGGTTCATGGGCCACTGGAGAGTCCACAGATGGGCCTGAGGTCTATGTGCCTGCCAGCCAACACACAGGAGGGCAAAGCTGCTTCTGGATCCCTACACGCATGGTGCCGGATCCCAAAGCTCCCACAAAGGCACTTCTGTCTGTAGAAAGATGCTAAATTGTTATTGAGGGTATACAAGTGAAGGATGTGTTATTTGATTGTCTTGTTTCTGTCTCTTCATACCAAGTCATTAAAACTGTTGTGTATCTTATTTATACTTACAACACACCTCAGTTGAGCTAGCCACATTTCTAGTAGTCAGTAGCTGCATTGGCCAGTGGAAGGTGTGTTGGACAGCATAACCTTTATTTTTAAAATTTTGTAATTTATTTTTCCAAAAAATTTATTTATTTATTTTTAAATTTACATCCAAGTTAGCGTCTAGTGCAACAATGATTTCAGGAGTAGATTCTTTTATGCCCCTTATGCATTGAGCCCATCCCCCCTCCCACAACCCTTCCCGCAACCCTCAGTGTGTTCTCTGTATTTAAGAGTCTCTTATGTTTTGTCCCCCTCCTTGTTTTTATATTAGTTTTGCTTCCCTTTCCTTATGTACATCTGTTTTGTATCTTAAAATCCTCATATGAGTCAAGTCGTATGATAATTTGTCTTTCTCTGACTGGCTAACTTTACTCAGTGTAATACCCTCTAGTTCCATCCATGTAGTTGCAAATGGCAAGATTTCATTCTTTATTATTGCCGAGTAATACTCCATTGTATATATATACCACATCTTCTTTATCCATGTATCTGTTGATGGACATTTGGGCTCTTTCCATTCTTTGATTATTGTTGATGGCACTGCTATAAACATTGGGGTGCATGTGCCGCTTTGAAACAGCACTCCTATATCCTTTGGATAAATACCTAGTAGTGTAATTGTTGGGTCATAGGGTAGTTCTATTTCTAATTTTTTGAGGAACCTCCATACTGTTTTCCCAAGTGACTGCACCCAGTTTGCATTCCCACCAGCAGTGCAAAAGAGATCCTCTTTCTCTGCATCCTTGCCAACATCTTTTGTTGCCTGACTTGTTAATTTCAGCCATTCTGACAGGTGTGAGGTGGTATCTCATTGTGGTTCTAATTTGTATTTCCCTGATGATGAGTGATGTTGAGCATTTTTTTCATGTGTCTGTTATCCATCTGGATGTCTTCTTTGGAAAAGTGTCTATTCATGTCTTCTGCCCATTTATTCACTGGATTATTTGTTTTTTGGACATTGAGTTTGATAAGTTCTTTATAGATTTTGGATACTAACCCTTTATCCGATATGTCATTTGCAAATATCTTCTCCCATTCCATTGGTTGCCTTTTAGTTTTGCTGATGTTCCTTTGCTGTGCAGAAGCCTTTTATCTTAATGAGATCCCAATAGTTCATTTCTTGGACAGCCTAATCTTTAAGTGATATTTCTTCTCTCTGCCGCAGTTATCTTCTGTCATATCTCTGTTTACTTCCTTAATAGCTGCTGCAATAAAAGTATTAAGAGGAGTTAGAATATGGACTTCAGAACCAGACCAACTGAGTTCAAATCTTGTTTCCACCATTTTCCTACTGCATGATCTACAGAGAGAGAAGATACTCAACAGTCCTGTGCTTTGGTTCTTTCATCTATTAACCTAAGAATACTCCCTTTCTTATAATGTCGTTGTGCAGATATCAAGTTCTTAAAAATAATACCTGGTATAGAGAAAGTCTACATAAATGTTAGCTGATATTATTTACTTGCCTAATGTTGGTCTTCCTTCCCAAGATTATAAACTTCTTGATGGCCAAAGCCAGGTGTCCTTGAACTTTTGAATTCCCTGTGCCTGAGATATAGGTGTACTTAATACATTTTTATTGGATGAAATGAATTGGTTGATGGACAGAGATATAGTAGGGACAAGGCTTTCTGCATGGAGGATATGTTTTTTGAGGTTGCTGTTGTATTAGTAGAACTTTTCATCATGAAGAGAAAGGGGCCAGATCAGGCAGAACAAAGAGAATAAATAATGCCATGGAGTTGAGGGAATGTGTTATCAGAAATACTCTGCTGCCCAAAAAGTGAAAGTTGAAGGGGGACAGAGAAGGAAAAGGAATTATTAGGAAATGAAGCTGCAAAAGGATGTTGAGGCCAGCTTGTGGAAGCTGAGAATGTCATCCTGTCTTTGTCTTATATAGTTTGGGGAAGAGATGCTAATGGTGGCATTTCAGGGTTTTTCCCCCTTATATTCTAAGTGGTGTGGTTGTAGTTTCTTTTTTCGTATATTGGCTTTCTACCAAGTTTTGCTGTTACAAAGTTATACTTTATCAAAAAGAAAAAAGAAAGTACCCAAATTAACAAAATCACAAATGAGAGAGGAGAAATAACAAATACGACAGAATGCAAACAATTCTAACAGTATTATTAAAACTATATGCCAACAAATTGGACAACAAGGATAAATGGATAAATTCCTAGAAACACATAAATTACCAAAGCTGAAACAGGAAGAAATAGAAAACATGAACAGACTGAGAATCAGAAAAAAAAAAAAAAATTAAATCAGTAATCAAAAAACTCCCAACAAACAGAAGTCCAAGACTAGATGGCTTCAGAGGTGAATTCTTCCAAACATTTAAGGAAGATTTAATACCTTTTCTTCTCAAACTATTCCAAAAAATAGAAAAGGAGGGAAAACTTCCAAATTTACTCTGTTTGGCCAACATTACCCTATACCCAAACCATTTAAAGACATCATAAAAAAAGAGAACTACAGGCCAATCTTTATGGTAAACACAGATGCAAAACTCCTCAACAAAATACTAGCAAACTGAATCCAATCATAGATTTAAAAAATCATTGGGGCGCCTGGGTGGCTTAGTCGGTTAAGCGTCCGACTTTCCCTTAGGTCACGATCTCGCAGTCCGTGGGTTCGAGCCCCGCATTGGGCTCTGTGCTCTCAGCTAGCCTGTGCTCTCAGAGCCTGGAGCCTGTTTCAGATTCTGTATCTCCCTCTCTCTCTGACCCTCCCCTGCTCACACTGTCTCTCTCTCCTAGAAATAAATAAAAACACTGAAAAAAAATTTTTTTAAATCATTCATTGTGATCAAGTGGGATTTATTACTGGGATGCAAGTGTGATTCAATATTTACAAATCAATCAAAATGACACATCACATTAATAAAATAAAACATAAGAACCATGTGATCATTTCAATAGATGCAGAAAGTATATATGACATTGTACAATATCCATTCATGATAAAAACCCTCAACAAAGTAGTTTTAGTGGGAATATACTTCAATATAATAAAGGCCATTTATGAAAAACCTAGTATCAGCTAAAATAATCCTAAATGGGGAAATACTGACAGCTTTTCCTCTACAGTCAGGAACAAGACTGAGATGCTCACTCTCACCATTTTTGTTTTTCAACACAGTACTGGAAGCCCTAACCTCAGCAATCAGACAACAAAAAGAAATAAAAGAATCCAAGTTGGCAAGGAAGAACTCAAACTTTCACTATTTGTAGGTGACATGATACTATATATAGAAAACCTGAAAGACTCCACCCCAAAACGGCCCAACTGAAACGAATTCAGTAAAGTCACAGGATACAAAATCAACGTACAGAAGTCTGTTGCATTTCTTCACACCAATAATGAAGCAGCAGATAGAGGAATTTAAGAAATCAGGGGCGCCTGGGTGTCTTAGTCGGTTAAGCGTCCGACTTTCACTTAGGTCATGATCTCGCGGTTTGTGCATTCGAGCCCCGCGTCGGGCTCTGTGCTGACTGCCAGCTCGGAGCCTGGAGCCTGTTTCAGTCTGTGACTCTCTCTCTCTCTGACCCTCCTCTGCTCACGCTCTCTCTCTCTCTCTCTTAGAAATAAATAAAACATAAAAAAATTAAAAGAAAAAAGAAATCAATCCCATTTACAATTGCACCAAGAACAGTAAGGTACCAAGCGATAAACCTAACCAAAGAGATGGAAGACCTGTACTTTGAAAACTGTTAAACACTGATGAAAGAATTGAGAAAGACACAAAGACATGGAAAAGGATTCCGTGCTTATGGATTAGGAAAGGGAATATTGTTAAAATGTCTGTATTACCCAAAGCTATATACATATTTAATGCAATTCCTATCAAAATACCAACAGCATTTTTCACAAGGCTAGAACAAACAATCCTAAAATGTGTATGGAACTACAAAAGACCTCAAATAGCCAAAGCAATCTTGAAAAAGAAAAGGAAAGCTGGAGGCATTGCACCTCTGGACATCAAGTTCTATTACAAAGCTGTAGTGATCAAAACAGTATGGTACCAGCATGAGAGTAGACACATAGATCAATGGAACCAGAATAGAAAACCCAGAAATGAACCCACAACTATATGGTCAATTAAACTTTGACAAAGCAGGAAAGATTATTCAATGGGAAAAAGACAAGTCTCTTCAACAAATGGTGTTGGGAGAACAGGAATCTGCGTGCAAATGAATGAAACCAGACCGCTTTTTTCCACCATACACAAAAGTAAATTCAAAATGGATGAAAGACCTAAATATGAGACCTGAAACCATCAAAACCCTAGAAGAGCACACAAACAAGTAAGTTTTTTGGCATTGGCAGTAGCAACTTCATTCTGGATATGTCTACTGAGTCAAGAGAAACAAAAACAAAAACAAAAAACAAAAACACTACTGGGATTATACCCAAATAAAATGTTTCTGCACAGTGAAGGAAACAAGCAACAAAACCAAAAGGCAACCAACGTAATGGGAGAAGATATTTGCAAATGATATATCTGATAAACGCTTCATATCCAAAATACATAAAGAACTTATAAAACATCCAAAAACTGAATTAAAACATTTATTTTTAATTAAATAAAATTTATTTAAAAATTTAATTTTAATTCAATTAAAAAATGGGCAGAAGATATGAGTAGACATTTTTACAAAGAAGACATACAGATGGCCAAAAAAACACATGAAAACATGCTCAACATCACTTATCAAGGCAATGCAAATTCAAACTACAATGAGAGGCTGACTACATCAGCAGAGCATGTGGCTTTTGATCTCAGGGTTGTAAGTTCAAGCACACATTTGGTGTAAAGATCACTTAAAAATAAAATCTTTAAGAGATGTCTGGGTGGCTCAGTAGGTTGAGCATCGGACTTTGGCTCAGGTTATGATCTTGCAGCTTGTGAATTCAAGCTCCATGTCGGATTCCTTGCTGACAGCTTAGAAACTGAAGCCTGCTTCAGCCATCTCTCTCTGTCCCTTCCCTGCTCATGCACATGCGCGCGCGCACACACACACACACACTCTCTCTCTCTCTAATATAAATAAAATTTTAAAAATTAAAAAAATAAAATCTTTTTAAAAATCTATGAGATATTACTTCACACTTATCAGAATAGCTAAAATCAACAACACAAGAAACAACAGGTGTTGGTGGGATTGTGGAGAAAAGGGAACCCTCTTATACTGTTGGTGGGGATGCAAACTGGTACAACTACTCTAGAAAACAGTATGCAGGGGCCTCAGAAAGTTAAAAATAGAACTATCCTACAATCCAGCGATTGTACTACTACGTATTTACAAAAATTCTAATTCAGAGGGATACATGCGCCTGAGGTTTAATAGCAGAATTATGCACGCTAGCCAAATTATAGAGACAGCTCAAGTGTCCTTTGACTGATGAATGGACAGAGAAGATGGACTATTACTAAGCTATAAGAATGGAATATTTATCAGCCATGAGAAAACATGAAGTCTTGCCACTTATAATGACGTGGATGGAGCTAGGCGGTATAATGCTACGTGAAATAAGTTGACTGGAGAAAGACAAGTACTGTATGATTTCACTCATATGTAGAACTTAAGAAGCCACAACAAAAAAGAGCAAGGGGGGAGGAGGAGACAGAGGGAGGCAAACCAAGAAATAGACTCTTAACTATTGAGAACAAACTGATGGTTACCTAAGGGGAAGTATGTGGGCGGATGGGTGAAATATGTGACGGGAATTAGGGACTGACGGCACTTGTCGTGATAAGCACCAGGTGTTGTATGGAAGTGTTGAATCACTACATTGTGCATGTGAAACTATTATTACACTGTATATTAATTAATTGGAATTTAAATAAAAACTTAAAAAAATATTATCCTGAGTTTGTAGGAATAAGAAAGGTTTCCTCCTGCTCTGGAATGGTTTAAATAACATTTAAATAACCATTTTCCTGTTCTTTGAAGGTCTGATGGAACTCTCCTGGAGGATTCTTAGCAGGAATGGCACACTTCGATATCTGCTGTGAAAAGATTGTTCTAGCATGAGGGTCAAGAATTTATTAGATGTGGGAGAGTCTGGGGACAAAATGACCAAGAGAGATTAAAAACCAGCAGTCCGAGGAGTAGACAAGTGTGGCATCATGGTACATGGAGCACTAATCCTGGAGTCATCCAGAGCTGGAGAAGAGTCAGTTGTTTCCTTTTGGGGCTCAGTGTCACGAAGCTACCGGCTCTGGAGCCATATACGCAAAAATAGAAACAGTTCTCTTTTGAGTGTCTCAACCCCTATTTCCATAGCATCATTCAGATTAACCCAGAAGACTAGTGGAAGTATAGTGTCTGGTATCACCAGATGCTTAATAAATGGCTATTGTATTTTATTTAATATCTAAAAGTCAAAATATGGAGGAGAGAGAAGGAAATTTCAGAAGGTGCAAAATTCAGAAGGTCAAGAGTACCAAAGGCAGAATAAAATGAGAGGATGAAACCTGAGAGGACCCCACAAGTTGGTTGTTAGCCTCTGGATCTTTGAACAAACAGTGGAGGGTGGTGGAGGGTGGGTGGCAGCTGCTATGTGCTGTGAGGTGGGGGAGATTGGGAGGTGAGGGGGTGGGATTGGGTAGGGGGATCTCATCTTGATGTCCTTAGGGAAGACGGGGAGTTTGCTGGGGAGGCAGGCATGGGAGGGCCCTTATGTGTTTGTAAGTTCGTTTGCTTTTGGTACAAGGGGGTAGTGAGAGGAAAGCATCTGTAATTTCCTGATGAAGAAGGACAGATTGGCTTCAAGGGCAGGAGTGGATGTGGTTGCTTGTGAATGACCAATTGGATGCAGTTGGAAAGAGACTGTGTGACCAGGGATGGGGGTGAAGACATCTGGCAGGCTTGATTTTTAAGTCAAAGAGGAAGGGAGGGTACCTTCAAGGGCAAGCGAGGCCAGAGTGCACTTCAGGAGAGGAGTTTAGTAACGACATTTTTTTATTGAGATACAATTCACACACCGTTCACCTCTTTATTGTTTTTATTTTTTTTTAATTTTATTTATTTATTTTTTTGAGGCAGAGACAGAACATGAGTTGGGGAGGGGAAGAGAGACACACACACACACACACAATCTGAAGTAGGCCCCAGGCTGTCAGCACAGAGCCTGATTCGGGGCTGGAACTCACGAACCGTGAGATCATGACCTGAGCCGAAGTCGGACGCCTAACCAACTGAGCCACCCAGGCCCCCGCAAGTGGATGATTCAGTGATTTTAGCTTCTTCCCAAGTTGTACAGCCATCACATGATCTACTTTCAAGGCATTTTCATCACCCCAAAAAGAAGCACTTACATACTTACTCTCTATTCCCTCCACCCCCGGCTCCTGGAAACCAGTGATTTGCTTTCCATCTCCACTGATTTGCCTGTTCTAGACACTTCATATAAATGAAGTCATTCAATAAGAAGCTTTTTGTGACTTGCTTTTTTTCTTTTGGTTTTGTAGACTGCATGTTTCTGTCCCCCGCAAATTCATATATTGAATCCTTAATCCCCATTGGGGTTGTAGTAGGGGGTGAGGTCTTTAAGAGGTAATTAGGTCACAAGGGTGGAGCCCCCATGATGGGATTAGTGCCCTTATAATAAAAGAAAGAGAGCTGTCCTCTCTCTACCATGTGAGGATATGTTGAGCAGATGGCTGTCTACTTTCATCAGAGGACTTTCATCAGAACTTGACCATGCTGGTACCCTGACTTTGGAATTCCAATCTCTAGAACTGTAAGAAATAAATGTAGTTAAGCCACCAAGTCTACCACATTCTGTGATAGCAGCCCAAACTAAGACACTTTGTATAATGTTTTCAAGATTCATCCATGTTGTAGTATGTATTAATACTTTATCCTTTTCATGGCTGAATGATATTTCAGTGTATGGATACACCACTTTTTCTTTATCCATTCATCAGTGGACAGATACTTGCATTGTTTCCACTTCTTGGTTATTCTGAATAATGCTACTATGAATATCTATGTGTAAGTTTGTGTGTGGAGGTATGTTTTCCATTTTCTGAGGTTCATATTTAGGAGTGGAATTTAACTCTATGTTTAACTTTGTAACAGTGTGGAAACTGTATGAGGGTTCCGATTTCTCTACATCCCCACCAACACTTGTTACTGTCTTTTTGATGATAGCCATTCTAATGGGTATGACGTGGCATGTCATTGTGATTTTGATTGCACTTCCTCAATGATTCATAAAGTTGAGCATCTCTTCAGGTGTTTGTTGGCCATTTGGATAGCTTCTTTTGAGAAATGTCAATTCAAGTCCTTTGCCATTTTAAAACTTGAGTTGTTTGTTTTTTTATTGTTGTTGAGTTGTAGGGGTTCTTTACATATTCTGGATACTAGCCCCTTATAAGATACATGATGTGCAAATATTTTCTCCCATTGTATGGTTGTCTTTTCACTTTTTTAAAAATATTTATTTTTGAAAGATAGATAGAGTGCGAGCAGGGCAGATAGGGGCAGGGAGAGAGGGAGACACAGAATCTGAAGTAGGCTCCAGGCTCAAGCTGTCAGCACAGAGCCCGATGCAGGGCTCGAACTCACAAACTGTGAGATCATGACCTGAGCCGAAGTCAGACACTTAACCGACTGAGCCACCCAGGTGCCCCTATCTTTTCACTTCTTGACAGTTATCCTTTGGAGTTGAAAATCTTAAGACTAATAACAATGACAGCAGCAACAATATTGTTTAATAGTGTTCTTGTTAACAACTGTATTTGAATCTTTACTGGGTGTCAGACACCGTGCTAAGCCATTCATGCCGACTATCTTATTGAATCCTTACAAAGATTTCTGAGGGAAAAGTGTGAGCTCTAGAGTCAGCTGCCTGGCTTCATATTGGTAGTTGCTACTGCTTACCAACCGTGTGACCTTGGCCAATCCACTTCTTTCTATGCAGGGTTGCTAGTTTCCACACACAAAAATGTAGGATACCCAGTTAAATTTGAATTTCAGATGAGCATCAAATACTTTTTTACTTTGTTTGGTACGAATATGTCCCAAATATTTCATGGGACATACTTACACTAAAAAATAGCATTCGTTGTTTTATCTGAAATCCAAATTTAACTGGGCATCCTGTATTTTAATCTGGTAATGGTATTTTTGTGACTGCTTCCTTGTTGCTTACATGAAGGTAAGAACACCGTCTAAGTCTTTTAGTGTCTGCATTTGTTTGGGCTGCTATACCAAATATAGGCTGGGGGGATTCAACAGCAAACATTTTACTTCTCACAGTTTTAGAAGCTGAAAGTCTGAGATCAGGGTGTCAGCTTGGACAGGTTTTCATGACAGCCCTCTTCCAAGTTGTAGGCAGATAGCTTCTCCGTGTATCCTCACATGGTGGAGAGAGAGAGAGAGAGAGAGAGAGAGAGAGAGAGAGAACCAGCTCTCTGGCCTCCTCTGATAAAAGTATTAACTAACCCAATTCAATTAGGGCTTCAACTTCATAATCTAATCCCCTTCCAAAAGCCCCTGCCTCCAGATACCATCACACTGGGGGTTAAGATTTCAAAATATGGATTTTGAGGGGACATAAATATTCAATCTATGACATCAGGGTTGTTTATGGGGATTAAATGTGTAAGAATATACAGTTTTTAGAGCGTGAGTTGGCACATACTAAAACCCAAACTATTACGTCTGACGCTGCATGGACTTTTCCTGTTCTAGTCTGAAGCCTGAATTCATTTCATTGAACTTAAGTATGGCAGTTGTGATAGAAAACAACGGCAACAAAAGAGAAACGTATTGTGTTTCAGGCCCGTTCATGCACAATTGAATACGGAGAATGTGGATTTTTTTCAGTGTAGGGGTCATGCAGAACAATATTCTGAATTGGAATGTCCTAGTTAATTACTTAGATAGGCTGGTCAAGATGAGATTGTTAATTTGTTGACATTGACTTGAAACAAATGTGCCAGGACACAGCGTCCGTCAGCATTGCCACTTCAACCAGAACATAGACTTGATGTTAACACACAATGTTATTCTCCTTACAAGTTCAGATAACCCTCTTTCATCTAAACAATAAGTTCTCTGTTGGAACCATGCTTTGAAAAGGTGAATTATTAGGTGGGCAAGGCATGACTAGTGGATTCACGAAGGGCAGTGAATTGTGTTTGGACAAAGAAGAATCTGGAAATAAAATCTAAAAGAGGCAAAACAGAAACAAAAGAGAAACACTTGCATGTAACAGAGAAATGGTAAAGATTCTGAATACAGGTTTACTGACAGGAAAGGTAAAGGAGGAATGACCTAGACCACCCAGAGGACTCTGGTAATGCATGAGAAAATGCATATTGAACTTGATATCCCTTCACAACTGATGGGCATGCAAAGGAAGATTTTATAGGTAATAAGACCATATGTATTTGATAGAAAATTTTAAAAATTCAGTTTTGATCAGTGGCATAAGTAGATTCGTTTATGGCTAAATTTATGTTAACGGGCTGTGGGAACTAAAAGTAATTCTTACAGAAGTGATTGGTCAAGAGTTTGCTCCCTACTGCCTAAATACTTGGATAATTAGGGCAAAATCGAGTGTTGCGGGAGAAGCAGAGGGATTTTCCCCCATCTGATTTAGCGCTGCCTGATTGGGACCAGTTGCCCCAGCACTGCCGAGCCCAGGCAAGGGCAGCTGTGGGAGGACTTGGAGTGGGGTCCCTCACTCCAGGCGTCTGTTAGTTTTTTGACATATCTGCTGGTCTTTGCTGTTATTTATACACTATCTAACAAAAATCAACTTCTCCTTTTTTCCAACTTCTGCTTTTAAGCTTATTTTTAAACTCTATTTTGAAGTAATTTAAAATTTAGAGAAACTGCAGAAATAGTACAGAAAACCTGTGTAATTGTATCCAGTTTCTCTAAAGTGTTCACATTTTACTACAACTGCCTGGTTCTCTCTTTCTTTCTCTATCTTTAAATACACACTCACACACACTACTATGTATATTTTTTTCTGAATTACTTGAAAGTTACAAATATAATGCCCATTACTCGTTAACACTCTATAAAAATACTAAAAGACAAGGGCTTTCTCCTCCATAATCAAATATAACTATCAAAATTGGAAAATTAACATTTATACAGTTAATCTAACTACATCTGATCTTCACATGCCATCCAAATTTTGCCGATTATCTAATCATGTCCTTTTTTGGGTGTAACATCTACTTTAAGATTTAGACTTAGTTTTTATCCCTTTAATATCCTTCAGACTGGAACAGTAATGAGATTATAGGAGTGCCTGCATGGCTCAATCGGTTAAGCATCCGACTTTGGCTCAGGTCATGATCTTTTGGTTTGTGGGTTCGAGCCCCGCATTGAACTCTGTGCTGACAGCTAGCTCAGAGCCTGGATCCTGTTTCGGATTCTGTGTATTCCTCTCTCTCTGACCCTCCCCTAATCTCTCTCTCTCTCTCTCTGAAATAAAAACATTTAAAATATGAGATTATAGAAATCTCATAAAGAATACCATAAAGAATAAGGCTTCTTATGTCAATATGTAGCATTTTATAATTTTCAAGCCTTTTTCCCCTCTATTTAATCCTCATAGTGCCCTGTGAAATTGACACTTGGCAGATACAAGCTTGGGATTCAGAAAGGTGTTGCTGCCCAAGGTGAATACAGTTGATCTCTGACACAGGCAAGACTAGAACGGTCTGGATCTCCTTCCACTCTGCAGCACTGGTCCAGTGCCCTCTGCCTCCCCTGGGCATCCCATGATGGCCTAGAATCTGCTCTCCCTTTGTCCAGTCTGAGTCTCTTGTACCCCTTTCTCCACACTGCAGATATTTTCAAAACACACATCTGCTCATCCCTTTGGTGCCCCTTTGTGTTTGTAATCCTAGCTTCTCACTTCATTAGTGTGATTATCTAATTGTCTATTTCCTTTTTTAGTCTGTAAGCTCCTGGATAATATGGACCTTGTCTGTCTTTACATGCCCGGGACCAGCAGAATGAATGCTTGGTACATTATTTGTTGACTAGGCTGGGGGAGGAAGATAATTGCAGTGTTCCTCATGAAAAGCAGGGGTCAGGGTAGACGGATAGCTCTCATCTGGTGCAAAGTCTTTATTTTTGGAAGTGTGAGTTGCTGGTTGTTTCGATATGGGGTTGCAGGTGTCTAAGTGATCTGTCTTGAGCTCCAAGGTCAGATTTGATCTCCTGCAGGTACTGGGTAGGATCAGTACCTGCCGACCATGCTCTGTGCAGTCGATGTCTCCGTCCTGATGGTTGAGCTTGCCTGGGGAGGAGATGGTTTGAGGATTGCGTGAAGTCCAGGTCCTGGGAGCTGGTGAGCTTTGCAAGAGTTGCCTGCTACAAAGCCTCAAAGTACCAGGGTCTCAAAACACCATGGGACTTCTTCAGTTTTGAACATTGGCCACCTGAGAAGTGGACATACGAGCTCGGTGGCAGATGAGTTGTGAAGATGTGTAAATAGAGACTTACCCTATAAACTCCTCATACTGAGTGAGTTTTGCTAAGAGGCAGGGAAAGGGATTTATAGCCGTGTTGTCCCAATTATTCTTTCATTTTTTAAATGTTTATTTATTTTTTTATTAAAAAATTTTTTACATTCATTTATTCTTTTTTATTTTTTCTTTATTAATCTTTTACCCTATTTATTTATTTATTTATTTATTTATTTATTTTACAAATAGTTTATTGTCAATTTGGTTTCCATATAACACCCAGTGCTCATCCCCACAAGTGCCCTCCTCCATGCCTTTGTCCTTGTATTTTGCCATTTTTACTATGATATGCTGTGCAGAAGATCGATTCAAGTTACGTCTGAAGGGAGTCCTCTGAGCCTCTTGTATTTCCACATTTACTTCCTTCCTCAGGTCGGGGAAGTTCTCTGCTATAATTTGTTCCAGGACTCCTTCAGCACCTTTCCCTCTCTCTTCGTCTTCTGGGATTCCTGTGATACAGATATTGTTGCGTTTGACCGTATCGCTGAGCTCTCGAACTCTTCTTTCATGGTCCTGGATCAGTTTGTCTCTTTTTTTGTCAGCTTCTTGTTTTTCTATAATGGTGTCTTCTAAATCACTTATTCTCTTTTCTGCCTCTTCAATCCGTACATTGGAGGCCTCTAATTTATTATGTATCACATTTATCGCATTTTTTAATTCTTCATGCCTATTTTTATTTTCCATCTGTCTGTAGCCATAGTTTCTTTGATGTCCCCTATGCTTTTTTCAAGCCCAGCTATTAATTTTATCATTATTATTCTAAAATCTTGTTCAGTTATGCTGCTTATATCTGTTTTGAGCAGTTCATTAGCTGTCATTTCTTCTTGGAGTTTCTTTGGAGGAGAGCTCTTTCGTTTCGTCATTTTAGTTACCTTTGTGGCTCTTGTTAGTTTTAAAGACTTGTTATGCTCTCTGCACCTGTGAGCACTGCTGTACCCAAGAAGACTCTTTGACTGTCCAGGGCCTATCCTTTCAGAGAGTGTTTTTTGAATGGTATCTCTCGGTCTCTCTTGTTGGGACCTTAGTTATTTTATTTTCCTACTCGTAGTGATATTTGGGACTCTCCACTTTGTGTACTCTGGCTTGTTTCTTGAGGTAGCCCTGGAAAAGAAAACAGACAGACAAACACACAGGGAGCAGAAGCACACAAACGCACAGACTAATTCAACTAACACGCAAACCAAGAGGGAAAACAAAAAAGTTAAGAGAAAAGATGGAGGAGGGAGGGTGAATAATAGAGAGTATAAAATACATAAAAGGGTCACAAAGGAGAAAAGAAAAGGAAGAAAGAAGAAAACTGATGGACAAAGAACGGTTTAAAGCATATAACCGGATTTCCCAGCTATAGTTAAATAGCCGGGTGTATGCAGTGCTGGTTGAAGAGCATAGAGAAAGAGAGAGAAGACAGGGCGGGGATGAGGCAAAATTGGAAATAGAATGAACAGGCAGAAAGGATAAGAAGGTTTTTTTCAAAGAGCTAAAGGGTAGAATATGGTTGGATAGGTGAGAGAAGGACGCTGGTGTTATCCAGAGAAACTGTATAGTCTAATTACTCCTGAGAGAAAGAGATGAAAATGTAGGTAGGTGTAGAATTTACATCTACAGAATGGACTAGTTGTGATTGTTTAAGCAAGCCGGTGACCAGAGTTAATCAGGTCAGTGTTCTGGGGAAAAAAAGAAAGAATGAAAGAAACAACAAGGGCAGCTCTCAACCAGGGATGGGCGTGGTGTGACCCAATGCCTCAGGTGGGAGTTCTGCCTTAGCGGTTGTGGGGAGGAGAGTGGCGGGGCTCCAGTCCCTTCTTGAACCAAGCGCTACAACTCACTTTTTTGGGCGTGTAAACTCCCCGAACTGGGGGTGCAGCCAAAGTTGGTTGTGCTCTTCAACCCAGGCCAGTCCCAGTCTCCAAATCCCAGTCCACGCGCCCCGCTGAAATTGCCTTAGACATAACTTCCCAGGCCACCCCCTCGGGGCAATTCCAGGCCCCCTGCCGAGCTCTGGGGGTGGAGTCAGAATCGCTGCTTCCTTCTCTGGGTCAGGCTGGCGAGCATGGACAGAGGCTTGCCTGCCGGGTGCGCAGAGCCCGCTGGAGTGAGGAAAACCAGGTCCCTCTATGGCTCGTCACCCGAAACACGATCTCTCGGGCAAATCTCCCAGTTTTTAGCCCTTTGCCTTCCCTCTAGAGCTCCAGGCAGCCAGGAGCACGGACGCCCGGTGTCCGCGCGGCTCTTCCAGGGGCCCGAGCCCGCAGGAGGACAATGGCGGCAGGCGCGCCCGCTGCCCTAGAAGTGCAGCCGCCGGGAGCCAGCACAAAGGAGCAGTCCGCGAGCTCAGCCCCTCCGGGACCAGTTGGCGCGAGGGGACCTGGCGTGCAGGTATTAGGTGCGCAGGGTCTTTCTATGCCCCGAGCGGAGGTTTTACCCCAAGAGGAGGTTTTTCTCTTTCAGACTCTCTCTTTTTCCCCTCACTCCCCACAGAGGGGGATCGCCTCCGACCCTGGAGTCTCCGATCCCGGCCCGATTTTATCTTCCCCAGTTCGCACTCACGTTAGAAGGCTTTCTCAGTGGATTCTGCTTCCTTTTTCTCCCAATCTCTCGGGTTTCGTAAGGTTTCCGATGGCTTCATATCTTTTCCATGTGAGGTATGGGCGTGAGTGCAGGTACGGCCTTCCTACTTCTCTGCCATCTTGCTGGAATCTACATTCATTTATTTTTGAGATATGGGGGTGGGGCACAGAGAGAGGGAGACACAGAATCCAAGCTGTCAGCACAGAGCCCGCTGCAGGGCTCGAACTCACAGACTGCCAAATCATGACTTGAGTCGAAGTCGGATACTTAAATGACTGAGCCACCCAGGTGCCTCTCAATTATTCTTCATTGTTTGTCTATCAGTTGGGGCTAATGGGTGGTTGCAATCACTATAGTCAGTTGTGACCAATTTTTAAGAAAGAAAATATTTTATTTTGTTTTAGTTGCACAGATATATGTATGTTAGGTCATGATGTAAAATGTATTGTTTTACTAATAATCTTCGTCATATATTTGCAAAACTCTGGTCTAAAGTTTTCTGCTAGATGAATGCATGGGACACAGACTTTTTGGAGACAGGCAGTAATGTGACCTCAGCAGAGGTTAAAGCAAGAACAGTTTAGATTTGGCTTTGAAATGTTTTCTGTGATTTCCTCCCCCAGCTGCTTTGCATTCCTCCTTGATTGTTTTTAAAAATTTTTAATGTTTATTTATTTTGAGAGAGAGAGAGACAGCGCCTGAGCAGAAAGGGGCAGAGAGAGGAGACAGAATCCGAAGGAGGCTCCGATGTGGTGCTTGAACTCACAAACCGTGAGATCATGATCTGGGCTGAAGTTGGACGCTCAACCAACTGAGCCACCCAGGCACCCCTTGTTTGTTTCTAAAGGCAATACGTCTATTTATTTTGTTATGGAAGTAATATATACTCATTGTGAAAAAAATCAGACATCATAGGAATGAATACAAAGGTGACTCTCACCTCTAATCGCACCCCAAGGATAACCACTGGTGTGGTATTAAGTGTGCAGAAGCTGCAGACATATTGCCTGGGTTCAAACACTTACTTAAGTGAGTTATTTGACCTTTCTGTGCCTCAGTTTCTTCATCTAAAGAAAAGAAATGTCAATAATAGCAAATTGTCTCTAGGATTGGTATCAGGAATAAATGAACTATTTATTTAATCATTTAAACAATTATTTAACTAAATAATCAATTAATCATTTAACTAAATAATTAATCCTTATTTTTAATAATTACATAATAGCATTGAAATTATAACATATAATAATAATGAATTAATTATTGTAGTGAGCTTAAAATAATACCTGACATACAGTGATTGCTCAAAAAATATTAATAATATTGACATTTTGATGTATAAATCCTTTTTGAGACTTTTCAAGGAATTGATACCCATGCATTTATTTACATTTATTGTGTGTATATGCACTGTGTATATTACACTAAAAATAAATGGGATCAGATAAGAGCTTCTGGCTTTTGGTATGACCTGTTAGGAGCTTGGAGTTCATGACTTTTGTTCTCACAAAAAGAAAAAACTGAACAAATTGAAAATCAACAACTCTCTTTAGATCCATCAGATAACCAAGGTCATCGGGCAAACTGCTGTACCCACAATTGGAGAGATAAGCTAATACAAATAATCAGCTTACTGGGGCAGAAGCCTGGGATTTCTTTACCCAGGTCATCATGGGTGGCTTTTATCAAAAAATTAAAGAGCATACTAAAAGACAAAAAACATGGTTTGAAGTCACAGAGCAAACATCATACCTAGACTTAGAAATGACAGAGACTTGGGAACTATCAAACGGTATTTAAAATAACTATGATTAACATAATTAAAAGGTCTAACGGGAAAAGTGGAAAACTTCCAAGAACAGGTGGGTAACATGAGTATGGAGATGGAAACTCTAAGAAATAATCAAAAGGGAATTCTACAAAGCAGAAACGCTGTAACAAATGAAGAATGCCTTTGATGAAACTTATCAAGAGACCAGACATAGCCAAAGAAGGATCAGTGAGCATAAAGAAACTTTAATAGAAACTTCTCAAACTGAAAAGCAGAGAGAAAAAACAAACAAACAATGAAAATGACAAGACAGAATATACAAGAACTGTGGGACGGTTATACAAAGTGTAACATGTATGTAGTGGGCACATCAGAAGAAGAAAGAAAGAAAAGAACAGAAGAGTATTTGAAGCAACGATAACTGAGATTTTCTCAAAATTAGTGATAGACACCATAACACAAATCTAGGAATCTCAGAGAACACCAAGCAGGATACATTCCAAAAATGTATCCCACATACATCATATTTAAAATGCACAAAATTAGGGGTGCCTGGGTGGCTCAGTTGGTTAAGTGTCCAGCTTTTGATTTTTGCACAGGTCATGATCTCACAGTTTGTGAGACTGAACTGTGCATCCAGCTCTGCACTGACAGTGCGGAGTTGCTTGCGATTCTCTCTCTCTCTCTCTCTCTCTCAATCTTTCTCTCTCTCTCTCTCTCTTCCTACCTGACTTGCTTACACACATGTGCTCTCTTAATAAATAAATAAACTTTAAAAATGCACAAAATTAAGGAGAAATTAAATCATGAAAGAAGCCAAAGAGGAGAAGGAACAGCTTATATAGAGAGAAACAAGAAATACATCAGGTTTCTCTTCAGACAAAAAAACCCACAAAAGAATATAGTGAAACATTCAAAGTGGTGAAGAAAGCAAACAAACAAGCCCCCCCCCAAATTGCAACCCATAATCTTGTATCCAGTGAAATTATCCTTCAAAAGGCAAAGAGAAATAAAAACCTTCTTAAACAAAACTGAAGGAGTTTGTTGCCAGTAGATTTGCCTTGCAAGAAATGTTAAGAGGAATTCTTCAGAGAGAAGGAACATGACATAGACCAGAAACTCTGGTCTACATAAAGGAATGAAGGGCATAAGAAAATGAATAAATAGGGGAACCTGGGTGGCTCAGTTGGCTAAGTGTCTGACTTTGGCTCAGGTCATGATCTCACAGTTTGTGGGTTTGAGCCCCACGTTGGGCTCTGTGCTGACAGCTAGCTCAAAGTCTGGAGCCTATTTCAGACTCTGTAATTCACTCTCTCTCTGACTCTCCCCTGCTCATTCTGTCTGTCTCTCAGATATAAAAAAAAATAAATAAATAAAAGAAAATAAATAAAGGTAAAATGAAATATTTATTGTGCTTATTCTTTGTTGATTTAAAAGATAAATGTTCAAAATAATAATAATAATAATAATAATAATAATGTATTTGTAATGATAGCTTATGAAGTGAAATCAACAAAAGCAATGACATAGGAAATGGGAAGGAGGAATTGTGAATCCTTTGTTATAAGGTATGTGCACCACCTGTGAAGTGGTTTAGTTTTATTTGAAAATGAACTTGGGTTGGCTGTAAATGTGTATTGCAAATTCTATGGCAACCACTAAAAGAAAAGTTAAAAAGAAGTATAATTGATATGCTAAGAGAGGAGTGAAAATGCTGAATTAAAACCAGAGAAGGTAGGGGTGCCTGGGTGGCTCAGTTGATTAAACCTTTGACTTTGGATCAGGTCATGATCTCATGGCTCATGAGTTCAAGTCCTGTGTTGGGCTCTGTGCTTACAGCTCAAGCTTGAAGCCCGCTTTGGATTCTGTGTCTCTCTCTCTTTCTCTGCCCCTCCCCTGCTTGCACTCTGTCTCATTAAAAAAAATTTTTTAGAGAAGGCAGAAAAAGAGTGGGGAAAAAAACAACAAAAAAGAACAAAGACAATAAATAGAAAATAAAAACAAGCATGGAGGATATTAATACAACTGTACCAAATATGCATAATCACTTTAAATGTCAATGGTCTAGACACACCAAATAAGAGAAAGAGACTGTCAAAGTGATAAAAGAAACAAGACCCAACTGTATGCTGTCTATAAGAACCCCATTGTAAATATAAAAACAGATTAAGAAGTGCACTTGTGATGAGCACTGGGTGTTGTATGGAAATGTTGAATCACTATATTATGCACCTGAAACTAATATAACATCATATGCTGACTAACTGGAATTAAAATAAAAACTTAAGAAAATAAAAATAAATATAAAAACAGAGATAGATTAAAAATAAAAGAATAGAGAAAGGTAAACCATGTTAACTCAGACCAAAGGAAAGCTAGAGTAGCTATAACAATTTCAGGCAAGGAAGACTTTAAAGCAAGGAAGGTTATCAGGAACAAAGAAGAGCATTGGATGATGAGAAAGGAGTCAGTTTTCCAAAAGATAAAACAATCCTTAACATGTATTCACCTAACAATAGTGCATCAAAATATGTGAGGCAAAAATTGATACAACTTCAAAGAAAAGTAGAATTCACTATTATAGTTAGAGATGTCAATATCCCTCTACCGGTAACTGACAGTTCTGGCAGGCATAAAATCAGTAAGGACATAGTTGGAGCAAAGAGCACCATTGATCAACTAGACTTAATTGACATTTATATAATACATTATCCAACAACAGCCAAATAGATGTTTTTCTCAAGATTACATGGAACATTCACCAATATTCACATTCTGGGCTGTAATACACCTCAACAATTTAAAAGAATTAAAATGAGGGGCACTGGGTGGCTCAGTTGGTTAAGTGTCTGACTCTTGTCTCAGCCCAGGTCTTGATCTCAGGGTCGTGAGTTCAGGTCCCGTGTTTGGCTCTGTGCTGAGTGTAAAGCCTACTTAAAATAAGTGAATGAATGAATGAATAAATGAATGAATGAAAATAATACAGAGTAAGACCACAGTGGAATTAAACTATATGTCAGTAACAGAAAGATGACTGGTAAATCGCAGAATACTTGAGATTAAATAATTCACTACCAAATAGTACACAAGTCAAAGAAGAAGTCTCAAGAAAAATGAAAAAAAAAAAAAGAGATAAACTAAAGGAAAAAAAATACAACTTAACCAAAATTTGTGGAATGCAGAAAAAGCAGCTCTTAAAGGGAATTTTATAGAATTACATGCATAAATTAGAAAAGAAAGATTTCAAGTTACTAATCTAAGCTTCTATCTTGGAAAACTAGTAAAAGGAGAGCAAATTAGAATCCAAAGTAGGCAGAAAAAAAAGTAATAAAAGTTGGAACAGAAATCGATAAAATTAAAACAGGAAGTGACTAGAGAATCAATGAAACAAAAAGCTGTTTTTTTTAAAAAAAAGAAAACATAAAATTGATAAATCTCTAGGCATGCTAACTAAAGATAAAAAAGATACAAATTACTAATATCATAAATGAAAGAGGGACCATCACTACTGATCCTAGGATATGAAAAGGGTAATAAAAGAATATTATGAACAGTTATATGTCCACAAATTTGATAATATAGATGAAATGGACCAATTTCTTGACAGAAACATATACTTAAATTCACGAAAAATACATAATCTAAATAAGTATGTCTATTAAAGAACTGGAATCAATAATTAGTAATCTTCTAAAACTGAAAACACCAGTGAATTCTACCTAACAAGGAAGAAAGTTTACCACTTCTTCACAATATCTTCCAGAAAATAGAAGCAGTGGTACACATTCCAACCATCCTGTGGGGCCAGCATTACCCTAACACAAAAAACCAGAGAAAGGCATTATAAGAAAAAAATCTATAAACTAATATCTCTCCTAAATGCAGAAGTAGGGGCGCCTGGGTGGCTTAGTCGGTTGAGCGTCCGACTTTTGCTTAGGTCATGATCTCGCAGCTCAGAGCCTGGAGCCTGTTTCAGTCTGTGAATCCCTCTCTCTCTAACCCTCCCCTGCTCACTCTGTCTCTCTCTCTCCTAGAAATAATAAATTTAAAAAAAAAGCAGAAATAAAAATCCTCAGTGAAATATTAACTAATAAAATCCAACAAAGCATTAAAAAGTTCTATACTATGACCAAGTGGGATTTATTCCAGGTATGCAAATTTGGTTCAACATTCAAAAATCAATTAGCCCATCACGTTCATGGGCTAAGGAAAAAAAAATCATTTGATCACATCTGTTGAGATGAAGAAAAGGCCCTTGATAAAATCTAACATCTATTGATGATAAAATCTCCCAGAAAACTAAGAATATTATAGCTAACATCATAGTAAATCCTAACATCAGGAACAAGCCACTTCTCACCACTTATGTTCAACATGGTATTGGAAGTCCTAGCTAATGCAATAAGAAAAGGAAATAAGAGATATATAGATTGGGAAGGAAGAAGTAAAATGATCTTTGTTTGCATATGACCCAATTGTCTAGGTCATAAATCCTGAAGAACCAACAACAATAACAACAAAACTGCTGGAACTAATTAGTGATTATAACAAAGTTGTAGAATGTTAATACACAGAAGTCAATTGTTTTATTATAGCAGCAATGAACAACTTGAATTTATAATTAAAAATACAGCAATATATTATTAGCATTATAGGTATAAATCCAATAAAATCTGTATACAATCTAAATGAGGAAACCTATAATTCTCTGATGAAAGAAATCAAAGAGACACACACAAGAAAAGAGACACAATCCATGTTTGTGGATAGCAAGATTCAATATCATTAAGATGTCATTTATTCCCAACTTAATCTATACAACCAATGCAATCCCAATCATTATTTCATTAATATTGGCAAACTGACTTTAAAGTTTATATGAAAAGGCAAGAGATTTAGTATTGCCAATATGATATTGAAGGAGAAGAATAAAATTGAAGGACCAATACTGTTTGACTTTAAGATTTCATATAAACCTATAGTAACCAAGACAGTGTGGTACTGGTAAAAGAACAGACAAATAGACTGAGACAAATATTTTAGAGGGAATAAAATAAAGAGCCCAGAAATAGACCTACACAAATATGGTCAACTAATATTTGACAAAGGAGTGAAGGCAATTCAGTGAAAAAAAGTCTATTCTTTTCAAGAAATGGTGCTGAAACAGTTGGACATCCATACTTACAAATTTTTTAAAAATTTTTAAAATGTTTTATTTATTTCTGAGGGAGAGAGAGAGAGACAGCATGAGCAGGGGAGGGTTAGAGAGAGAGGGAGTTACAGAATCTGAAATAGGCTCCAGACTCTGAGCTAGCTGTCAGCTCAGAGCCCGACACGGAGCTCGAACCCACAAACCATGAGATCATGACCTGAGCCAAAGTCAAACGCTTAACCAACTGAGCCACCCAGGTACCTGGACACCCATACTTAAAACGTGTATCCAGACACAGACTTTGACCATATACTTTATACCTGTTATATCATTTAACTCCATACAGATTATAGACCTAGATGTAAAGAACAAAGCTATAAAACTCCTAGAAGATAACATAGAAAGAGTTTTTGGTGACCCTTTGCTTGAAGGTGACTCTTTAGATATGAAACCAAAAGGAGAATTCATGAAAGAAAAAATTGGTAAGTTGGACTTCATTAAAGTTAAAAGCCTCTGCTCTTCAAAAACACTGTTAAAAGAATAAAAAGATAAGCCACAGATGGGGAGAAAATCTTTGCAAAACACTTTACTTGATAAAGGATTGGTTTCCAAAATCTACAAAGAACTTCTAAAACTCAAGAATTAGAAAACAAATAAGAGCGTCTGGGTGGCTGAATCCAATAAGCATCTGACTCTTAATGTTGGCTCAGGTCATGATCTCAACAGTTCTTTCCGTTCAAGCCTCGCATTGCACTTGGGATTCTCTGTCTCCTTCTCTCTCTGCCCCTCCTCTGGGTGCCTTTCTCTTTCAAAAATAAATAAATAGGGGCGCCTGGGTAGCTCAGTCAGTTGAGCGACCAACTTTGGCTCAGGTCATGATCTCACGGTTCATGAGTTCAAGCCTTACATCCGGCTCTGTACTGACAGCTCAGAGCCTGGGGCCTGCTTCGGCTTCTGTGTCTCCCTCTCTCTCTGCTCATGCTCTGTCTCTCTCAAAAATAAATAAACATCAAAAAAATTAATAAACATTAAAAAAAGAAAACAAATAGCTCAAAAAATGGGCAAAAGACTCAAAGAGTTACCTCAAAAAGAAGATATATAGACAAAAAGATGTTCAACATCATATATTTTTAGAGAAATGCAAATGAAAATAATGAGATTCTATGCCTATTAGAGTGGCTAAAATTCAGAACATTGACAACGGCAAATACTCTCAAGGATGTGGAGAAACAGGAATTCTCACTCATTGCTGGAAAGAACACAAAACGGTACAGCCATTCTGTGGAAGGCAATTTGGCAGTTTCTTAAAAAAAACTAAACCTACTCTTATGATCCAGCAATCATATTCCTTGGAATTTACCCAAAGGAGCTGAAAACAAGGTTCATACAAAAACCTGCACACAGGGGCACCTGGGTGGCTCAGTCGGTTAAGCATCTGACTTTGGCTCGGTTCATGTTCTCACAGTCTATGGGTTCGAGCCCCACATCAGGCTCTGTGTTTACAGCTCCGCTCAGAGCCTAGAGCCTGTTTCAGATTCTGTGTTGCCCTCTCTCTCTGCTCCTCCCCAGCTCATGCTCTGTTGTCTCTGTCTCAAAAATAAACATTAAAAAAAAAAAACAAAACCTGCTAAGATTATTTAAAAAAAAACCCTGCACACAGCTGTTCATAGCAGCTTTATTCAGGATTGCTAAAATTTGGAAGCAACCAAGATGCCCCTACTGAAGGGGAATGGATAAACAAACTGTAGTATATCCAGGCAATGGCCTATCATTCAGTGCTTAAAAGAAATGAGCTATCAAGCCATGAACATACATAGAAGAACCTTAAGTGCTTGTTGCTACAGGAAAGAAGCCGATCGAAGAGCTATGGGCTATGTGATTCCATTTAGATGACATTCTGTGGGTGACAAAAATATGGAGACTGTCAAAAGAGGAGTGGTTGCCAGGAGCTCAGGAGGAGGAAGGGCATGGTGACTGGGCAGAGCACAGGGGACTTTTAAGGCAATGAAACAATGCTGTTCTACTCTAGTGGAGGAGACATAGTATTGTACCTCTGTCCAAACCCATAGAATGTACAACTCCAAGAGGGAACCCTAGTGTAAGCTGGGGTCTTTAGTGAATAATAGTGTGTCAGCATTGGTCTCATCAATGGTAACAAATCTTTCATCCTAATGCAAGAGGTAAACATTAACAATAAGGGAACTCTGTCTGTGGGAGGGAAGGAGGTATAGGAGAGATTTTTGTACTGTCCACTCATTCTTTCTGTAACAAAGCGGCTCTAAAATAATAGTTTGTTCATTTAAAAAATAGGATTATATGAGGTGCCTGGGTGGCGTGGTCCATTGGGCATCCACCTCTTGATTTCAGCTCAGGTCATGATCTTATGGTTCATAGGATCCAGCTCAGCATCGGGCTCTGAGCTGACAGTGCAGAGCCTGCTTGGGATTCCCTCTCTGTCTCTCTCTGTCTCTCTCTGTCTCTCTCTCTTCCTCTGACCCACTTGGTATGTGCACGCTTGCTCTCTCTCAAAAAAAAATATATATATAAATAAGTAAATGGGATTATATTATAGAAAGTGTCTTGTAACTTACTCTTTCCACTTAATAATAATGTTGTACATGTTAAAAGTTAATTATTGCCTGGTTGGATGTATCATGAATTTAAACAATTCTCCGTTGTTGCTACTTTTTACTATTTCTAATAATACTGTGAGGAAATCCTTAAACATGCATGTTTACCAATCATTTCCTTAGGATACATTTCTAGGAGAGGAATCAACTTTGTATCCAGGGGTTATGCACATGAAATATTTTACTTGTGTTTCCCTCCATAAAGATTGCCCCAGTGTCCTCTCCTGTGAAGGAAATTAAAGGGCTCATTTCTTCAGACTTTGGTCAAAACTGAATGTTCCCAATCTTTTCAGGTTCATTTACTTGATGGCTAAAATATGACATCTTTTTTTAATGTTTATTTATTTTTGAGAGAGAGAGAGAATCCCAAGCAGTTTCCACGCTAAGAGCTCATGGGGCTCAAACCCACGGACCATGAGATCATGACCTGAGCCAAAACCAAGAGTCGAATGCTTAACCTATTCAGGTATCCAGGCACCCTGACATCTTTTTTTTTTTTTTAAAGAAAAATGGTCCTTTTCTGAATAACAGTAAAGTTAAACATATTTTCCTTTGTGTTCCTTTTTGTTTCTTCTTTTATGAATGTTTCTTCTTTTATGAATATAAATTTAGTTTCATTTTTAAATATACTAGAATGTTCATCTTTCTCTTACTGATTTGTAAAGAATTAAATGAGGATCTTAATTCTTTATGGTCACAGATTCCAAATGTTTATTTCATAGTTTGTCACCTGCCTTTTACTTTTATGTATGAATTGAGACAATTCTGTGACTCTTTTCCTTTGGTGTCATGCTTCACAAATTTCCCTCTACCTGCCACTGGTTCCTTTATGCTCTGGCTCCTGAAGTCGAGAAAGTTCCGAAAAGAGGTCAGAGACACACGGAGGAGTGGCCTAGGAGTGCAGCGGTCCAGGCCCATTCAGTCGGTAATGGGTTGAAACCTCCCATGGGAGACCTTCCCCCTCTTCTTGCTTCACATTCCAGCCCCCCTACTGCTAGTCCATAGGAGACACTGTCAATAACAATAATAGAGTTGGCTCAGCTAAGGACCAAGTGTAATCATGCGTCATAGAGTAGACCCCCTTATGCTTGACGGTCTTGGCCTCTGATGTGGGTTTTAGAACTTTCACAAAACCAGGTTTGTTTCCATTCTCTGGGCCAGACCTCATCTGGATTACTTACAAATGAGATAAACAAATCTTAGGACACTTAAAAACAGAACCCCTGCAAAGGTTTTGCCCACTTTATTCACTATTTAAGACAACATTTAAATTTCATTCACAGCAATTTCAGCCCTCTGCTGGTAAGATGAACTTCTGGCTGAAAATCTGAGACATTTTGGATGTCCATTGACTTGATCTTGAAGATGAACATTAGTGAGTGTGTCCGCAGCTCACAGCCAGCCTCTGTGGGGTGGACTCCGTGGTCAGGGGATGCATTGGGGGACCTCCCCTCCCTGGAGCAGACACCTAAGCATATCATGATGATGCCCGATAATGTCGCTCGAGGCAAGTTCATCCCTGTCCTTTAACAGAAACATGAACAAAGTAAGCAACCATGCTTATTGGGTATAGAGAGATTTCCTACAGGAATTTTTCAAGCATTGTATGCTCTGTTTCTGTGATCCGTATAATTTATCTTTTTGGTAAAGGTACAGGCGGGCCTCTGTATGGTCCATCTAAATGTAATTGACAGGAGTTACAATTCACTGATCCTCTTTGTTTCCTGCCAGAAAGGAAAGAACATCATTAATTATATGGGGGTGGGACCTCCAGGTCAAAAGAGGAATTTGAACTTGAACTGGAGTCTCCCAGAGAAAGGGAGAGAGCAGTTGTCCTTGTATATTCATGGCACCTTACGTTATCCCATTGCTGTCACATCTGTGATCTCAGGCTACCCCACCACAGCAACCAGAAAGGTTCACTCAGGAGTTCATCACTCAGCGTTTCTGATGTGATGCCCGGTGGGCTGAGGGCAATACCCTCTTGGCCTCTTGGCAGCCTTAGTTGACCATTCCCACTTTCCTGACTCCTTTCTTGGTTCCGATCACACCACGCCCTCCTGCCTGTCTCTCCGACACTCCTTTGACGTCTTCATGGGAGGCAGATCTTTTCCTAATTGCGTTGGAAATATCAGAGCTGGTCGTTCTTTCTGAGCCATTGCTCACTTTCTCCCCGGGTGGTCTCCTAGTGTCCTCTGCCTTTAATTACTGTCCTAGCTCATTCAGGCTGCTCTAATGGGTTACCATAGGCTGAGTGGCTTATCAATAACAGACATGTATTTCTCATAGTTCTGGCAGCTGGGAAATTCAAGATCAAGGCACCTGCAGACTGGTATCTAGGCCTGCTTCCTGGTTCTCGGATAGCTCTCAGATGGTGGAAGGGAAAGGAGCCCTCTGGGGCCTCTTTTATAAGGGTAGTAAACTTGTGCATGAGGGCTCTGCCCCTTGATGTCATCATCTCCCAAAGGCCCTGCCTCCTAACACCACCACACTGAGGATTAGGATTCCATGTACAAATGGTGGGAGGACACAGTCAGTTTATAGGAATTACCACCCATGAGCTAATGACTCGTAAATAACCTGAGCCCTGACATCTCACCTGGGCACTTCACTGTTTTCACTTTGGTATCTAAAAGACATCTCAAATTGCTATGTTTCAAATAGAAATCATCCCCCTCCCCCACTCCCATGGAAATGTTGACCAGCACCATATTCTTAGACACACCACCCCCCACCCCAATCACCCTGCTCCTGGTCTTTCTTATATTGACCAGCAGCACAGCCCTTCACCTAGAGTCAAGCCTCAGATCTATAGTTCACACTTGATATTTTTCCTGCACTTACCTACATGCAATCCAGCCGTGATTCCTGTTGCCAGGAGCAGTGAGAAGGGGCATAGACTCTGATCAGACGGCAGAGGCTGGATTCTTGCCTCTGCCATTTACTAGTTTTATGTCCTGGAGAAAGTCCCTTAATCTATCTCTGTTTTCCTCCACCTCATAGAGTTTTTGTGAGGATTACATGCACATGTTAGGAAGATTAACCTGAGCTAATACACATAAAGTACTTAAAACATGCAGGAATTACTGAGGAAGTGGAAATTGTTAATATTACCTTACCTCCGAAGTAAATCACTTACCTGCCTACTTTTTTCAGTGTTATCTGCCTTCACCTCTTCTTATCCATGATCAGCTTCACCTTCCTATAGACTGTGTCCCAGCAATCTCTTACCTTACTGCAGCCAGAACGATATATAGAGAGTATGAATCAAATCTTGTTGCTCCCTGATTAAAACCCTCAAATGGTTTCCTTTTAAATGTAGAATAAAATCTCAATTAATTTACATGGCCTAGAAAGTCCTCCACACTTAGCTCCTCCCTACTGCTTTCATTTCAGTTATACAAGGTAGGTGACAGGCTACCCAAAATGCAGTGGAAAAAGCCAACAAAGGTTTTACTATGTTCATGGATTCTGTAGGCTGGGAATTTGGACACAGTAGAGGAGGGATGTATTATCTTCTTTGCCACAATGTCGGGGGACTCATCTGGGAAAACTTGAATGGCTTGCAGTGATTTGAACAACTGGGGATGGAATCATCTGGCGCTTTGGTGATGATGGCAGGAAACTGAAGCTCAGCTGGGACTGTCCATTGGAACCCCCACATTGACCTCTCCATCGCTTGTGCTTCTTTACAACATGGCTGCCTCAGGGTAGTTGAGTTCCTTATGTGGTGGCTCAGAACTTAGAACATGGTATATTATGACCTGTTACTTGGAATCCAAATAGTATCTCTTCTCACGTACTCTTTTTGGTCAAAGCAATCAAAATCCCACCCAGATTAAAGGGGACACACAGATCCCACTCACAATAAGAGGACATTGAAGAATTGTAGCAATGTCTTCATACCGCTGCACTTAACTTTGTCTCTCTCTTTTGCTCACAGTTTTCCAGTCACACCCGATTCCTTTCTGTTCCGTAAACACACTGCCTAATCTTAACCTCAGAGTTTTCCCACTCTTTTATACTCTCCAGTGTGAACTCTCTTCTCCCAGGTGATTGCCTAGTTGGCTCCTTATCAGATTTGGACTAAGTCTTCACTTTCAATTCGAAGAATGATTTCAAAACTTTGATGCCAGCCCGTGATAAAGCTTTGATATCTACTTCTAGATATGATGTCTTAAGCTCAGTTCCCAGTCAACATGTTCTGACTTCTCCCTGTGGGGTCTAAGTCTTGACCTATGCTGCCAAAGGCCAAGTCCAGAATTTTCCTTCCAGAGGCAAAGACCTAATTTTTGCTCTTGGGACTAAATCCACACTTAAATATCAGTTGGCCAGCAAGACCTTCCCAGACCCCCATATCTAAGGTGCTTCCATCTTTCTCTCTTCTATTTATGTCATCGATAGTGCTTAACACAATCTATAGTTATCTTGTGTGTTTCTTTACCTGTTTATAGTATGTAACTTCCATGAGGTAGGTTGTAAGTTTCTTTTTTCCATCACCTTATCCCCCGGCATATAGGAGGCACTTAATATATCCTTGTTGGATGAATGAATGAAGTTTGGGAGGGCTCACAAATTAAGATTTAGAACTCAGAACCATTTAAGTGGTTAACTTTGTTGTTAGCCATTAACCCATGGCAGAGAAAGAAGCTCAGGAGATAATGTCAAAGATAATCAATATTTATGATGAGGTAAGAATATTAAGATAGAAGAGGCATAAAGGCATGAGGGGAAGGGGTGCCTGGGTAGCTCAGTCGGTTAAATGTCTGACTTCAACTCCCGTCATGATCTCACGGTTCGTGAGCTCAAGCTCCACGTCGGAGCCTGCTTCAGTTTCTGTGTCTCCTCCTCTCTCTGTCCCTCCTCCACTGGTACTCTGTCCCTGTCTCTCAAAAATAAATAAAAAACAAAAATTTTTAAAAAGGTATGAGGGGAGCCAGAAGAAAGGCATCAAAGAAGCAAGAGAGGGGAGCCCGAAGGAAAACAGGAGATAATGTTAAATATCACAAGGATATCAATTAATATGAAGATTACAAAATGTTCCTTAGGTTTGCCAAGGTGGGGGCTGTTTGCCAGAAATCTTTCAGTGCAGTTAGGGAAAGAGCCATATTACAGTGGCCAAGAAGCAAGTGGGAACTGAAGTTGAGGAGGTGGAGACTTTGGTACTTGACGGTGAGGGAAGAGCAATGCCAGGGCAATAGCTGAGAACACAGGTCCAAGGTGGGTGGGAAGGTGGGGGGTGTTTCCAAGTTGAAGGGAATGAGTGGCAGAAAGGATGAGGTTTGGGAGGAAGAGGGTGAGACACAACATGGATTAAGAAAGAACCTTTGAACGGGCTGTTCTCTTCCAATGAGACTGTACGCAAGGAGAGAAGATGGGCATACAAGATTCTCTGCTAGGAATGCTCACCCCACTTGTACTTCCTTGTTCAGTATCTGCCCGGCCAGACAGACTGTGAGGTCCATGACAGCAAGAGATGGTTAAGGTCATGACAACTGCTGAGGCACATGGCTGAGGGTGTGACTAAATCAAGGGCTTTTCTGAGATTATGTGTCCCAATCCGTAAGGCAGTGTGGGTTTTCCTAGCATGTCTTTACAGCATTGGTGCAGGAATAGTGAGTGAAGGATGTGGGGAGTCAGTCATGGATGGATTGTAGAATCCAGAGGGGATGGAGAAGATGACTCAGTGCCTTGACAACACAGTGTGAGGATGAGGCCTCATAAAGCCCTGAGAAACGATGGCTAAAGATAAGGGCAGACCCAGGTTTCTGGGAGCAAGAATCTGAGAGAACTGAGGTGTGTGTGTGCGTGTATGTGTGTGTTTGGATTTTAAATCCAAACAGGGTTATGATAGAAGTTAAGATAGAAAGAATATTACTGCTGTAACAAATAGACCCCAATACATATAATGGCTCAAGCACAAGAGGAATTTATTTCTGTATCATATAATAGTTCAAGGTGTGTATTTCTGGTCAGGTGGCAGGGATGGGCACAGGACCCCTGCTCCATGCAGTTCACTGGAGACTCAGGCTGTGGATGGCTCTACTGCCAACACGTAGCTCCCAAGGTTGTCCAGGGAGCATCATCTCAGTCAGCTGGAGAGAGAAAAGAGCTTGGAGGAGCACAAAGTTCTGTCTCTAGAAGAGATGATCATAGCTTCCCCCTACATTCCAGTGGCTAGAACCCTGCCTCATCTAGTTGCTAAGGAGGCTGGGAAATATGGTGCACTTGTGTGTCCTAGAGGAAGAGCAGAACGTGGATTTTATGAATGGCTGGCACCCTTTGGCACGCTGCAGTGCCACAGAGAGAAAGACGGATCCAACCACTTCTACCTTAAATAAATTGGAGAAGTGGCCCAGAAACTGAGAGATGATATGCACTTGGATGGGGGGAGGGGTGTGCTTTTGCAAGGTAATGGAAGTGTGATGCTCTGGAAATGACTTTGTCCCATGGATGGATGGCGTGGATAGGAGTCAGATTTATTCGGTTTGAATGCTGGCTGTTACTTCTGGCTATCTGATTTTGGCCCCGTTATTCTATTTAGTTATTTAACTCCAGTCTTAGTCTCTTCATCTATAAAATGGGACAGATGCCACTGACTTCATAGGAGAAACAGATAATGTATGTAACAATTGTTAGTGAATATTTTTCTTCTGCTGCTTATTTAAGGCCCTTTAAAGTCAGACAAAGCAAAACCTTGTCCAAAAATTTGAATGGGGTTGACCAGAGCAGACCTTACATCTAGGCTACCTAGGGACCTTACACCAAGGATACCTGGGGACCAGTGGAGCATGGAGATCAAAAATCAGAGCCCAGACCCCTTCTCCAGGGGCAGCTGCTACCCTGCTCCAGCCACCTGGGGCCATATGCAGACGGACACTAGAGTTGCTTAGAGCTTCCAATTTCCAAAAGAAGATGAACGTGTGGCTTTTTCATGAGGAAGTCTCCTCATTTAAAAATGTTGGCCACATTAAAAACCCACTGAAATCACTGTATGGTGACGTGAAGTATGTCTCTGGGCTGATCTGGCCCATGGGCTACCAGTTTGCCACTTGCCTATACTCCATCACTTAAGGCCAGCTAGACGCTCCGGCCTCTGGATGCGTGCTGCCCCACACAATAGCCTCAACCACAAGGAGCTCTTTGAATTAAAATGAACTGAGGCTCCTTTCCCCCATCACACTATGTTTCTAATGCTCTGTAGCCATGGGTGGGGGTGGTGGTAGTGCCTACTGTGTTGAACAGAGCAGTTATAGAACATTCCGCTCATGGAAGAAAGTTCTTTTACAAGTCACAGCTCCCCAGATGGAAGGGGCATGAAAGGCAGAATCATGTCACAAGTGATTCCCTTTCTTAGACATGATGACTTAGGTGTTGTCCCATAGCCAGGACGGGGGCCAGAGGAAAGACTCACTGAGTTTCATACTCTCTCGCACACAAGTGTAAGACCTGTCTCTAGACTAAGTTTGGTGAGTTATGGAGACTTGATTGACCATGTTGGATGGATGGAGAATTCTCCGCTTCAGCCTGGCTCTATCCACGGCATTCTGAAGGTAAAAGATGACAGGCATCCCTTGTCTGAGGAGAAGGTGGTACATCCTAACCCCTTTCAGGCAGAATGCTCAGTTCCTCTGGTGGGAAGGGGCCGTGATCTGTCCTCGGACCTGCGATGCCAGAATGGCTATGGAAGGAAGATAAATGTCAGGCAGAGATTGAGACTGGGGCTTTTGTCAGACAGGCAAAGTCCGTCAAACAGTTGAGCACTCTTTTGTTCTGTTTCAGGCAAAATGGGTACTAAGGGCAGTGGTTGGTGAAGGGTGAGGAGGATCTCCAAGGTGCAAAGGCCGGTGGTCCATCAGTTAAGTAGAGCCCTGAGATGGGGTCCCAGAGTGGGTCACTCTGAAAAGCACTAGCTGAGTAGGCAAACAACAGCTGTACTGTGGGAGATCTTCCATTCTGTGGGGGAGGTCCACCATATCTTGCGAAGTCCTCCATGCATATCAGATCCCAGTTCCTGGCATCGACTGGGCTGAGGTGTGAGGGCAGGACTTCCATCCTCAAGAGGGAGACTAGCAAGAGGCAGGCAACACCTAGTCCATAGAGGTTGATGGCACCTGGGAGTGGCCCAGACCCCAACTCGAACTCCTAGGACCACCTTCTCTCCAAAGGTCCCTGCGGGAGAAAGGGGGCAATGGTAAGCTGAGAAAGTGGAAAAAGAGCCCACCATTAACTGCAAAATATGGAATCTGTCTCAGAGAGAAATACCTAACGAGCAACCCTGACTCTCGTATCTAGCAACACTCGCATCCCATTTGGATTTGTCTCTTGTCTGGAAACAGAAGAATGTGGTTGACAATATGAAGGGGCATTCATTGGATCAGGGGGCAGGTCTGGACATTGACAATGGCTTTGAGTCAAACTGCTCACAAACTTGACCGGGACACCCGGGAGACCGGGAATCAAAAGGAAGCCCTCTGTGTTTGACCAAAGATCTTTTTTGACCTCTTGTTATGTCCAGGACACTTGAGGCAAGAGAATGATAACAGCACTGAGCAAACTAAGGCCTGGAGGGTGCTTATAAGCTGATTCAAGGGCCAGCATAGAAGTTTGTTCACTTCTTCTCCTGCACCCTCTGTCTTGGTGGCTTCAGCAGTAAGAACATGGAGTGATGAGAGCCACGGCATGTAACGGTCTAAATGACACCATCTCTCTAGGTGATGTGTTGGGGTGGGCAGACACAGTGGCCACAGGAGAGCCACTCAAAGTTTGCACGTTGAGCAGGCCTGGAGGAAGCTGTCAGGAGCCCCCTGCCACCTTTGGGCAAGGGGGAGTCAAACATTTAGACAGGTGGCCATCCTAGGAAGGAGATGCAGAGATTGGGTTGGACCGGGGGCCACTGGCCTGCTCATTGCTGTCATCCTGAGCTTTTACAATAAGTGGAGGCAACTTCTGGGTTGTGCCAGGAAGAACTGCTGCTGAGCATTAACCTCGGTGGGCTGAAGCACAAGCAAGCTGAATTTTGGCCAACTGACTGCGGCTATCTGTGGGCAGAGAGGCTGATTTACACCAGGAGTGGCCGTGTGTCACAGCGTACACCGCATGCCGTGTTTTTTACTAGGATGCTGCAGCCTTACATTCTGCTGTGCCCTTGCCAGTTGAAATTACAATGGCCTTGACGTTTTCTTCCCCATCTGAGCTGGAGGTTGTCAGGTAAATGTCCAGATCTATCCTCCTGACTCAAGAAAGGATGTGTGTGGGGCCCTATTCATCTATTCATCCTTTTACCCATCAACCTATCCATCCATCCACCCATCCATCATCCATCTATCCACCCATCTACTTATCCATCCATTCTTTCACAATCTGTTGTGTGCCCACTGTATGCAAGGCCCTATGGTGCGAGCTGAAGAAAGGAAGTATTGTCCCTGGGGGCTCAGGGGTGCTGTAGAGGAGGTGATGGAGCCAGGGTTCAGAGAGAGAGGGGTGGGGGTGCCGGGAGAGGTGGAGATATGAGGCCAGACACAGGCCACCTTCAGCCTGACGCTCGAGGGATGGTGACGAGCTGGGTGTGGCTGGAGCACGCGTGCGGAACACGGATGCAGAGAGCGCCCAGGAAGCCATGAGCCACGCTATTGCAAAAAGCCTGGACATCGTGCTGAGGATTTTGGACTTTGTGACACAGGAATTGTGGAGCCATGAAAGCATTTTGAGCAGAAGAGCAACAGGCTCAGATTTGCACTTTAGGGAAAGCACTGATTCAGGACAGCACCGGACCCAGAAGCGCGGAACCATTAATTCAGCGCGGGAAAGAGGGTGACGCCCCAAATAAGGCAGTGGCCCTTACTCTCCCAGACCCCCAGCATCACCATCTTCCTGGGTTAGCCACTCACCTGGAAGTGGCCTTTTTACTAATTCAGCCTTATTCCTCAGTTCCCAAGGCACAGAAGGGAACTCCCGGAGCACTCAGATTCCGGCCCTGGATTGATTGCAGGCCTCCAAGACGTCAGTGCCGCCTGGAGATTTGCAAACTGTTGTGAAAGTTCACATACACACAGCCCCAGTTGGCTCTTTCCTCTCTCAGTGACTCCCTTATCCGTTTGTGGCCCAGGGCGTCCCATTCCGTGTCTGGAGGGAGGTTGGACACGCTCAGAAGTCGGATGGTGCCCGGCCTTTGGTGGGCGCCATTGTGAGCTCGCCTCCCGGTTACCCTTTGGTCTTCTTGGACTGCCCCACTGCGGATATGAAACCCTAACTTGAAAACAAACTGTGGATGGGCAGGGGACAAGGGAGTGAGGAAGAGTGGCAGGATGGCGCCTCTAATTCGGGAAAACGTAGCACTTCTTTAAATCTCTACGATATCCAAATGGACTACTTCCAAAAACTCGCAGACTAAACTAATAAATCGCCCCCAAAGAGGTCTCTAGGGAATCTATTTGACCGAATAGGTGAGAGGCATGGAATGTTTTTGAATAAGTGGGTGGTTCTCAGTATTTGAACAGGCTGGATTCTTTTAAGAAACTTAGATTCCTGAACTATAATCTATACTCTCTGGGCCCATTGTTCACACGTTTTCTTGGCCCCTTGGCAAATGGATGCAGCTTCTGGATCAAGGAGGTCCCAGATGGATGAGGAGCTGCCTTTATTTCCTGAATGGGTTACTCTCATTTGGGTAAAGGAGGTCTTGACAGGTGGCAGGTGCATGTCAGGGAGGCAGAGGTGGAAGGTGAAGCCAGGGTCACCTATACTGGAGGGCTGGCAAAGTGGGACAGGGCTGTAGGAGGAGAGAAGCATGGGGTCATTGGAAAGGCCCTGCACATTCAGCTTATGATCATGGGGTGTCTGGAGCTGAGGTGGGTTGGAGGATAAGGTGGCAGTAGTGAGGTAGGGACTAAAAAAAGCAGAAGTGAACAAATGCCCAAAATACTTCCAATTGTGATCATTGCTGTTGAGCTGCTGAGATAGGGAATGTGGTGGATGTGGGGGCAGGCTTCAGATAGGGTGGTCAGGGAGATTCTCCCTGAACAGGACATGGAAGGGTGAGAAGGAGCCGTTTCTGCAGCAATCGGGAGAAAGGGACACTGGCAGCAGCAGGCCGCTATGAGGAAATGAGGTAACAGAAGGAAACCAGGGTGTCATGGAGGAGGCTGGGAGGGCGGGATGAAGCTGGGAAGGAAGACCGTCTTAACAGGCAGTTTGCATTTTATTTATGCAAGCAGCCCATCAGGGTCTTTCTCTTTTAGATCAGAGGTAGCATTTTAAGGGTTCACTGGTCACTTAAAGGTTGGTGTTCATCTATTCTGGTTACAACGAAAGGAGAGCTGGTCCCTGACAGAAACTGAGTCCTGGGGCGCCTGAGTGGCTCAGTCGGTTAAGCGTCCAACTTCAGCTCAGGTCATGATCTCACGGTTCGTGGAATTGGGCCCCACATGGGGCTCTGTGCTGACAGCTAGCTCGGAGCCTGAAGCCTGCTTCAGATTCTGTATCTCCCTCTCTCTCTGCCCCTCTCCGACCCTCTCCTGCTCCCGCTGCCTCTCTCTCTGTCAGAAATAAATAAAAATATTAAAAAAAAAAAAAGAAGCTGAGTCCTGCTGGGAGATGAGGAAAGAGAGATGGAGCATTAATTTTGGGACGAGGGGAAGTGTCTAAGGAATGCAGGAGGACTTTGGAGCCTCGAGTGGCAGCTGAGGATTGTGAGAGGGGTAAAGAAAGAGCAGACCACCTACACCTGCCTCTTTCACAAGGCAGGTCCTGGTTTCTGCTCCAAAAGTACTTTATCATTTAAAGACCTAGCCCCTTGGGCTCTGGGGTCACACAGACCTGGATTAGAATCCTGTTCTCACTCTTGCATGTACCTGGTAAGACCTCCCTAGTAAGATTTTGGGGGAGGATTACAGAAGCATTTGGTGCTTTACAGAGACCTCAGTAGGTGCCCAATAAATGTTAATTGCCTACTACTGACTACATAACCAGTGTTGTACTAGAAGTCGATCAAGTGGAGAGATAGTGGGACTCTATCACTCTTTCATAAGACGTCCCCACAGGGTAAAGGGCAGGGCCACCCATGTACTTTGGGGAGTGGGGAAGGTCCTGGGTCGGCCTGAGACCTGAGGGTTAGTCTCTGTTCTCTCACCTTACTCTTCTGTAAAAAAGCAGGATGTAGTGGACTAGTGGCTGGAGGTGAACTAGTTTAAAAACATCCTTGGGGCACCTGGGTGGCTCAGTCGGTTGAGCATCCGACTTTGGCTCAGGTCACGATCTCAAGGTTTGTGGGTTCGAGCCCCACGTCGGGCTCTGTGCTGACAATTAGCTCAGATCCTGGAGCCTGTTTCAGATTCTGTGTTTCCTGCTCGCTCTCTCTCTCTCAGAAATAAATAAAAAAATAAAAAACAAAGTACACCGTTAAAAAAAATTAAAAGTTGATACATTTTAAAAAGAAAAACATCCCTAGGCCTTACTAATCTCTGAGGATTCTAATCAGGAAGTCTGAGCCGGGGCCCCAGGTGATTGCAAAGCAGAGGCAAAAATCACTCCAGGAGCCCTGGGACAAGGCCCTTTCCTGGTCCTGAGTCACGCGCCAGAGGATGGAAGGGACTAAGAACGCACTCTCCTCATTCACCACCAGAGGGCGGGCCTGAGGCATGACGGCCAAAACAGGATGCTGTCTGTCTCCAGCTCCCACACAAAGCCCCCAGTGGAAATCTGTAGTGGCACAGAGGATGATGTGCAAGATAGGTCAGGAAGGGGCCATAAGAGGAGAAAGCCAAGAGCTACTAGAGTCTGAAGTGCATGCTTTCCTCCGTGTCTTGCTTTCCTCTGTCTGATAGCACCAGCACCGATGAGCCTCTTGTCTTCCCCCCATAAGGGCTTCATCAAGATGCTTCCCCAGTCCCAGCTGCATTGACCAATACTCTTTCCAGTGCTGGAAAAAGCAGCACCTGGCTCAGAGGGCCAGTCACATCCACCCTCATGGGTCACCACTCCGTAACCCTGGGTGATGCACCCACTGGAAAGGCTTGGATCCGTTGGCCCTTGGCTGTTCCTTTTCAGGCCACTTCAGGGTCATGCACACAAAGGAAACAATTGTTATGGCCTGAGTCAATCTGCAGAGAAGGAGGCGTCACTTCCAGCTCTAGTGTCCTCATCAATGCCCTTAGTTTTTGGCAAGGAAGAATTCCAGTACCTTCTTGTTACCACTGCATTAATTTTAACCTCCGCTGCAGACTGCAATTGAGACTGTATCCCTTGGCCTCAGTACTGCAGCAATGTGGGGACCTGGGGTTTTCTCATCTTTGCCACGTCTGGGATCCGCTCTTCCCGTCAAAATTTATGCTTTGGAGTTTCCCTACTCTGTGACATCTTGAGCGTTATACTTCCGCAGAGGCCCGGGGGGGCCAGAGGAGCAGAAAGAGCTACTGCAGCTTCCCAAAGGGGGGAGATGAAACCATGCGCCATGGTGGGGCCTGGTCCCAGACAGGACACGTACTGTGCAGGGCGCTGAGGAACTGAAAGCAGCCAAGTCACCCTGCGGCGCCCTAGTGACAGGCCTTCATCTCCCCACCCCCAGTTCCTGGCAGTTTGTAGGACTCAAACGTCTTAAAAATCCTGATTGGGTGTCATCACTTGTACATCTAAAGCCCCCACCCTGTCAGGCCCCGTATGGGGGAAGACGGGGGTGGGGGTGGGTAAAGAGTTCTGAGTCTCTGTGAGGTCAGACTTTCAATGGAAGGAAAATCCTGCCACCTCAATATGGTATAGGTGAGAATGGTATTGTGTAGGTGGTAGGATGTGATAAAGGGTATTATGCAGGCACATACAGAGAATAACGGAAGAATGGAGAAAAGAACGATCTAAGAAGCTAGTGCTGAGCAAAAAATGACTCGAAGACGCCTTGTATGATTCCGGAGTTGTATGCACTGGGTGCTCTCTCTCTCTCTGTATTTTTCTCAGGCTCGGTGGTACGTGGCAGCTCTGTTTAGGGGGACGCCTTGCTTAAAATTCAGGCAGCTACACCTACACAAGGAATAATGAGTTGCGTTAGAACAAGGTTCCCTTGCAGTTTCCAGGACTTGGAGGAGAGAAGGAAGACCCAGCAAGGCGACAATGCTAAGAGAAAGGCTGAGTTGGGGATTTTGTTGACATTAAACCTCACCATGGCAGTGGCATGGAAGAACCTTTTTTTCTTGCAACGATAGCATTTAGTTATATATCAAACATGGAGGACCCCTGCCATGGATCTGGCAGGGTACTGGTCACTGGAGAAAAAGAAATGCAAGGCTATTAGGTTTTAGGAGTCATGCTCTGATAGAAGAAATGGACAAGTAATCACAATATGGAAGGATGTGTTTCAGGAGAGGTGAATACAGGACGTTGGGCTTAATGCGTAAGGGGGTGAGAGGGAAGCAGATTTCACTGCAGAGGTGACCTTCAGGCTCACTTTTAGAGGAAGGGTTGAGGGAAAAGGGAGAGAGGTAAAGGGAGTAACACAGGGCAGGGGACGGATCTGAGAAGGCACATGGCCTCAAAGGGCAGCGTGTGTGTATTGGTGCATGTCTGCATGTACTCCCCAGTGTGGGGATGTGGGGTGGGTGTCAAGGGAAGGGAGGTAAAGCTGCAGAAAAGGCCGTGGTCAGAGACTGATATGGAACCTGGTAGAATGCTCGTTGTTCATGTTTGAAATGCATTTAATATTTTAAAAGTTTAGAAAAATCACATCTGAGAATAGGCTAACATATTTGGTTTGGAGATAATGATGTGTAACTTAACAGGAGTTTTGAGTGTTTATCTAAAGATAATGTGAAAAAATAGTGCATGTTAGCAAGTCTGTTGGTGCAGAGTGGGTGGAAAATTCTTCCCCACCCCCTTTTATTTTTCTGCATTGCACTGAGCAGTAAGAATGGCAAGAAGTGCAGATTGCAGACAGATCTTGTCCTTGGCCAGTTAAAACTATTTGGTATCTTTGTGCCAAATACTCTTAAGCTCTAGTCAGAACAGACAAATCAACTTACACCTGAAATCTTTGGAGATGTATAAGTGGAAATATCAATTATCATGGGCTCATATCGATGGCTATTGAAATAAGGCTAGTGCAAGTAAGACTGACAATAAAAGCTCTTGCTTTTATTACAAAGCAAAATATTCAATGGCAAATCAGAAAATAACAAGTTATAGTCCAGTCTGTTAAGATCAAACGCTTCAGGAGCAGGAGCGTGTAACAAGAATAATAATTTAATTACAAGTCATTTTGTTTTAAATTAATTTGTATCTCCTTATTTGCTGGTTTGTCAAGTGGTATTTTTTCTCATGAATAGGACACTTCTCCCCACCCCTGTTGGAAACTACAGCTGGCTTTCAGTGGCAGGAGGGCACATTTTAGCTTTCTCAGACTTGTGACTTTAACCCTTACAGGCTTACACCGAAAGCTGCTGACATCAAGTCACTTCGCTCTTAGCACATCACGCGGTTGGGAGGGAAGGGGGGAGTGCTTCTACTTTATTTTCAAGATGCACAGCTAATTGGAACTTGAATGAATTAACCATCCATGACGCTTTGCTGCATGCCCCACAGCTCCTTTCTGGGAATTTAGAATTGATCAGAATAGAAGCCAAAGAGTACTTACATCTTTTGGACAGACAGATAACCATCCAAAATGGCCAGATGCAGAAAGACATTGGAATGTGGGCCCATAGTAGCCCTAGGATTATTTTTTCTTTATCTGGCTAATCTTTGCTGAGCAGGTATGAGCCAATTAAACGGATTTTTTTTTTCATGGCTGCCTGATGCCCTAGATTATGGAAGGATTCGATCTATTGTTTGATCTCAAGTAGAGAAACCCAAAGCCTTGGGCCTGCCCAGATGTTTTAGCCATTGTACCTGCCTGCGCAACATCTCCGAAGACATGACACCTGGTAGACCCCTCGGGATCAACTGGACTAGTTTACTTCGCCCACAGGAATTCCCCAGTCTGAATGCCACTGCATGATTTGGACCGGCAAAGCTAAGGGGTTCCAGGCCTGTTCAATTGCCAGCGCCAAGAAGAGAGGCCTTGAACGCCGTTTGAATCGTGACTAGTATCTGGGGAAAAAGAGTCGCCTATTAACTCTGATTCCAGACGTTTTCTTATGACTCAGTTTCCCTTTCTTTGGGGATATAAGATCTTTTCATTCCTCTCCTGCTTCTCCACAGTTCGTCACCTCTCTTGGTCCCATTGTGTGATGTGGGGGCCCATCTGCAGCACTGTAAATCCTTTGGCACTGTAATCTCAAGTTTTTCTTCAACAGATCTGCAGGCGCCGGTGAAAAGCGCCCCTCTAATCCCCCAAAGGGCTGTGGGTAGGCGTGACTGCTAAGGAGAGCAGGGCAGCAGCCCGGGCCTCCAACGGCTGCCCGCAGGCCGTAAAAGGCTTTCAGGGCGTGGTCTCCTGTCTCCCCGCTCCAGCAGCCGACCGAAGCCTCCCCGCGGCCTCCCTTCCCTGCTCTGGGTACTGAGGGCTTCGGCCTCGGCTGCCCGCCGCCAGGCCACGGAAGCCTGCAGCCCGGCGCCCGCCCTCGGGCTAGCTCCCCTCCCGCGGCCCGCCCCGCCTCGCCCTGACCGGCACCCCCAGGGAGCCCGGCCGCGCGCCCGACGCCCCCGCGCCGCCCGGCTCGCAGGCCAGCGTCCAGCCGTCCCTTTTCTCCGGGGCTGGGCGGCGGACGGGCGTGGCCGGCGCGGCGGCGCCGCGAGCCCTCCCCGCCCTTCTCCCTTTCCCTCCGCTTGCTGCCATCTGAATTCCCCGTCGACTCCTGGGCGGGGGCCGAGCGAGCCTTCGCGAAGGGCGAAGGCAGCGGGAGGAGGGCCCGGGCGCCCCTCCCGGGCGGCACGGCGCCGGCCGGCGGTGCAGTCGCGCGCTCGCCGCCAGCAAAGCCATTGGCTCGGCGCAGTCACCCCACGCGGGGCTGCAGCAGCGGCCTCCGCGGATTGGCGCGCGGGCGGGCATCCAGCGGGGCGCGCGCGAGCGGGTGCGTGCCGCACGGGCTGCCGCGAAGCCCACCGTCTCGGAGCTGGGCTCCCCCGGCCCGTAAAGCCCACCCCTCCATTGTCCTCGAGTTGCTGATGCTGCATTTGGGGCGGCAGCCAACTACAGTCTCCGACGCCGGGGCCCAAAGAAAGGGCGCGAAAGGCGCGCTCCCAACTCGGGCGCACGCACCGACCGCCGACCTCGGCAGCACACTGCAGCAATTCGCGCTCTCGCGCCGCTCCCCTCCCCGCCTGTGCTCATTTGCATATCCTACGATTGTGGCCAATCAGGGCTCGTGTCTCTCGAAGCGGATGGCTTTTGCCTGAGAGGAAAGGGAGTGGCTGGCGGCGCATGCGCCGCGGTGGCCGACTTGAACCGAGGCTTTTATTGCTGTAGTTTATTTCCACCCCTTCCCTCCTGTTCTCTCTCTCTCTCTTTCTTTTTTTTTCCGCCCTAGCTGGGGCTGTGTTGGAGCAGAGGAAGAAAGAGAGACAGAGGATTGCATTTATTCCTTAACGTTCTTGAAATCTGCTATCACCAAGACCAGCTAAGCGGTTGCATCCTTTTCAATCCTGCAAAAAAATCCCATCTCTTTCCCGGCAATTTTTGCTTTAAAGCTGTCCTCTTGAAATTATTTTTTCCCAGGAGAGAGATGTCTTATCAGGGGAAGAAAAATATTCCACGCATCACGGTGAGTTTGGTACTTGGGAAGTCTGCGGTCGGCCCGCAACCTTTTGTGGCAAGGAACATACACGGAATTTTTTTAAAGGAGGAGGAGGAAGTGGGACCCAACTTTTCATTTCTTCTTGTTGCTGAAGAAGGCTATTGTGGTGGGAGACGCAATCGTATAGAATTGTAAGCTATATAATTTGTAAGGCATTAAAATAGGAGCGTAAGTGCGTTAAGAACGTCTTAGGTAGCGCGCCAGATCCGCTGTATCCTTTTATTGTCAGCGCGAGATGCTGCAGTGCTGGCCTGCGGGGTGTAAGCAAATGGATGCCAGATTGAATATGCATGGTTGGAGCTCGGATATTGTTCTCCGGGTTGCGTGCTGCGAGGCTGGACTCCAGGAGCTGGCTGGGGGAGATGGAGGAATGGATTCTCTCTGCGCCTCCCGCCCCCACCATCAAGGCTTTCTGGAGCCTTCCTCCGGCTCCTTAGAAAAAGAAGCGGGTTTCAGCCTGGAGGCGTAATGACAGCAGAGGGATGCTGGAAAGGGCTGGGAGTACCGGGATGATGTGGAAACTGGAAGAAAAACAGGGACGCGGTGATGAGCAGAGGAGGGTGGGGGGCCAGGCGTGGGCTTTTTGTTGATCAAGACTGGTTTTTTGGTGACCCTTTAGGCTTCCTCGCCCTCCGGTTTGGGGCTGGAACCCTGGCAGGGCTCTGGGCTCGCGTTCTTGTGCCTTTCTGCCCCTTCTGCAGCCAAGGAGGCGTCTGTGTTGGCGCATACAAAGCGGGCTGGGAGGGTGGGCGTTGGGGACAGCGCGGAGCCCGGCTCGCGGAGGTAATGGCGCTGCGCGACGCGCGGAGCAGATGGCCGGGCCTGGCTTCGGCCAGACAATGATCGCTGCGGCCGGAGGTGTCGGCGCAGTTTGGGGCCTGGAGTTGTTCGTTCGTAAATCACGAGGAAAAAAACCCGAAACATCTAAGCGATGAATTTGCGATGCCTCGGGGATGAACACAGGTTCTTGCTTTCACCGCTCTCCTGCCCCCTCCCTCTCCCCATCTTTTACTGGAGAAAATCTCACCAGTACTAGCTCTCTACATCCCCAAATGAAATCCCGGGGAGAGAGGAAGGCGAGGGAAATTCATTGTTATATAATGATGTGCAATTGCAGTTGGCCAGCTGATTGCTGGGTAGACCCAGGGCTGAGGCAGAGATCGAAAGAATCCTTGTAAACTCAAGATGCGTTTAGGGCTGGATATGAGGGCGCGCTTTGGCTCTGGTTTCCTTAGCCACAGACACCCCGGCTTCCTCTGGATGCACAAGGGCACACCCATCCGCAGGAGAGAGACGTGGAAACAAATGCACAAGGGAGGGGGCGTGTGCTCAGGAGGATTTTATAGGATGAGCCCAGCTGTGCTAAAGAGAGGGTGGATACGGGCTTCTTGAAGGTCCAAGACCCAAGATCCCAAAGGACCGGGCTTGGGGAGGAGGGGGTGGGTGGAGAAGACCCAATGGTTACGTCTTCCCAGCTCTGGAGGCAGGAGTCTGGGGAGTGCGGGTGGGGGGCAGAGTTGCCATAAGCCTCAAATAATTTGTTGTCTTCGTAAATGAAAAAAGCAGTTTGGTTTTGCCAGTGTGGGGAGAAAAATTTAGAAGCAAACAAGATCTTTTTTTTTTTTAAAGAGCGCCCCCTCCACCCCTAAAAAAATCTGGTTACATTATCTTAGGATCTATAGCATGGTTTCCCTCCCTCCATCATCACAGCCAGCATCTTACGTAAGAAGCTTTCTGGAGGGCACTCGAGTGGAGGGGCTGTGATGTTTCATTTTTTTCTTAGCATGATGTTGGCTCGGGGATTCGCAATGATGGCTGGGACAGGTACCGCAGTGACTAAGGGCTTCTCCCTGCCTCCCAGGAGAGGTTTATCCTGTCATTGCTGGGTACTGGGGGGAAGGGGGAAATCATCTTAGGCAGAGAAAAGTCCACTGGATCAGGCGGCCTATGGCAAGTGGCTTAACCTCTCAGCCTCAGTTTCTTTATGCCTCAGGGGAATAAGAATCTGGCCCCACCTACCTTTCAAATTTGTTTTGAGGCTTTGGTGATTTAGGGTACCTGACAAGTATTTTGTAAAGGTCTTTACATTTACCCTACACAAGTGTAGGAATTATTGACTGCTCATTCCCATTTGACTTTCCAAAGTCAAGGATGATGTACCCTACAGTGTACAAAATTAAAATGATTTTACTGTTTTTCATTATGTTAGAGAAAAAATAAATACTTTCTATACCCAGCTGTGTGTGCATTTATGTGTAACAGTATCTTTTTCCCCCCTAGGTATCTAGCAGCTTATATGTTTATTTTCATTGTTTGTTTATTTATTCTCCCCATATATATTTTTTAAAGATTTGCTATACTTTTCTGGTTTTGGTGGGTGCTAAGTATAAATAGCACTTACTAAGAATATTGGTTTGTAACTGAATTTTAAGTTAACCACCATCAAAATGAATGTCATCCTCTGACGCATATTAAAAGGGTGGTCTGTGGTTCAACTTGTAACCAATTCTGGGATAAAGCAGGTGCATATGCACTGAATACAGGACTTTAATATTCCATTCCATCAACAGCGTTTGGGATAGAGAGGAGTCACAACGTACCATTTCTGTTGAATTCCTGGCCCTTGTGTGCTGCTTGTCATATATAATTGTTTGCAACAATTAAAATACAAATGCATCAACAATGTAGATTTTGGAACTTGCCATTTCATCTTCTTTATCACAAAATTTTACATTTTTCTTAACAGCCTAGTAGTTAAAGTGGTGTGTCTTTGAAGTGTTCCCCCACCCCGCCCTTTGTTACAATTGATGTGATTCACCTCAAAGATAAAAAGCAAATACAAAGAACATACTGAAATGAAACTTTGCTGTGGTTGAACGACGTGTGTTTGTGTAGAGGATCCCATGACAACAGACTTGGTTAATTTTTCCCGACACAAACCATGCCAAGAATTGACTTCCTTGCATGTGGGTGTATTTTTTTTTTTTTATGAAATTTAGCCCAAAGCCATTTAAAAAATATTGTCTTCTTTATCTGACACATTTTCACTGTTCTTTAAAGAGAGAGTGGTAGGCATTCTTTTATTTTCTCTCTCTCTCTATTCTTTTAGTGGAAAGAGATAGTTTTTGTTTTGGTTTGGTTTGTTTTTAAACCTAGAATAAGCTTTGAACTTTTGCCAGTATGTTCTGACTCATCAAGTGATGAATAGGTTGTCACATCAGGTTCACCTCTGTCGCTGAACCTTTTCAAAGTTGGCTCATTTTGAGCGGCTCTTTTGAATGGTGAAAAATGTGTCCTTAGCTCATTGTCTTGGTACTAACGTACCTCATAGGTCAGGTATGTATTGTGACCTTATGACTTCTTTGTTTCAGAGTGATCGTCTTCTGATCAAAGGAGGTAAAATTGTTAATGATGACCAGTCATTCTATGCAGACATATACATGGAAGATGGGTTGATCAAGTAAGTGTAACACATTATAGAGACAAATTTGTGTACTCTCCAGTATTCCCGTGCATGACCTACAGTTCACACATGTGGCATCAAACTTGAGTGACCTCACAGACTGACTCACTGAGGATCTGTTCAAGCTCATTTGGATTGGTGAAAATTAGTGAACTTGAAAACTCAGGTTTAGGGAATTTAAAGGCACAATCAAACGCACACCCATTTCCTTATGTGTTATGTAATTGACTATTTTAACCGAGGTGACACAGTATCTTCCTGTTGCCAGCTTAAATTCTTGTTTCTGATCTAGTGAATATAATAAAGGTTTTCCTAGAATGTAGTTGTTTGGGTAGATTGCCCAATCAAAGGCACAAGCTTGGCATCCAGCCCCCTCTATCTAGATAACACATCTGCTCTCTTAATTAAGCATCCAAGTTACTGGGGCCAAAGGCCACCAAATGAATTACCAAGTAACAGACAAAGTACTGCCTCATCCTAAGGGAATTTTAGGTTTCATTCTTTAAGGGGCAACAAAAGGCAAATAAGACTGCCCTTGTGTTTATTGTATATTGTGTTACAAAAGGGAAACAACAGAGGGTTAAGTGAGCTGAGTACATACCACTATCTTCCTGCCCTCCTGACTGGGAGAGCTCGCAGAGCCCTAGAGAAATAGCACATCTGTTTAAAGACAAACACTGTAGCAAATGACATCTTTTAATAAGCAGCATTCATCAAGTGCTAGCCCCAAACCAGTCTGGAGGAGTGGAAAACTGGAGTGGACGGGTCTGTTGCCTAGAAACTCACACCCTGATTTATGAACTTAAACTAGGTTTTAACATTTCCCATTTAATGTTTTCTCCATGTGTGTTTGTGACTTCTCTGCTCCAGGCTCTCAAATAGCATGACTTTCATTTTCCATTTCCCTTCCAATTAGAAGGCAGCGTGATGCTGGCCTAGAAGTGAGCAACCCTGTGTGCTATTTTTAGTCCACACTAATTTGTTTTAGAACTTTATCAACTCCTTGATTACGTTTTCTTTCTGAAAAAAAAAAAAAAAAAAAACTGGTAGAAAGATGTGGCAAAAGTGTTTTTTGAAAATTGGAAATGAATCCATGACCCTCAATGGAATATTAATTCTGTTGGTCCTTAGTATCTTGAGTTGTTGAGCACGTGCATCCAGATTTTTAAATAGTTGTAATCATAATGTTCACTTTCCTTTTTCTTTTGTTTTTTTCTTTTTTTTCCCCTTATTTTTGCTCTACTGCCACCTTTCCACCCCTGTTTTCTCAGTGTGGAAAATAAATGTAAGGTGCAACCAGGTCTGAAGTAAAACTGCTATACGATAATTAGTTCAACTGTGTTTTACAGAGAAAGTGTTGTGGAATTTAGGTAAATATCTTGGGGCCTTGTAATCATTTGATCTTAGGGGTTTTCTGGCAACTAAACCCCTTCAATCAGGGCGTCCTGGTGCTTTATTTAAATTTTGTTTTGTAGTATGCTCTGCTTTCTTGGGGCAAAGACTGGGGACTGCACATATTACAAATATTAATAATAATCCAAAAAGCCTACAGAACCTAGGGAAGGATAATTTATGGCTTCGTGAAATGTCTATCAGAGCCCATTTGATTCGAGGATGGTTCATTTATAACTGTTATCACCCATCCTGTTTATTCAGGCAAATAGGGGAAAACCTGATTGTGCCAGGAGGGGTGAAGACGATCGAAGCCCATTCTAGGATGGTGATCCCCGGAGGGATTGATGTCCATACCCGCTTCCAGATGCCTGACCAAGGAATGATCTCCGCTGATGACTTCTTCCAAGGCACCAAGGCCGCCCTGGCTGGGGGAACCACCATGATCAGTAAGATAGCTTAAAAATAATCATCTTGGAACTTGGGAACCATTATCATTTGAAAACAAGTCATTGTTGTTTCGATGCTTTCCTTCTCAAAGTTGCTGGACTGAGCAGTGGATTGGGGGTGGGGGAGGATCCACCTAAAGGGGAGGGGACCGGCCAGCCATTTGTCACGTTTCCTTGTCAACAAGTTCAAATGAGCTGTTCATTTGAACTTGAGAATATGATGCTAGAGAATTTGGATAGGACACAAGGAACGGCTTCTTGCTTTCTCCGCTTGAACTTTTGTCTTCCTTGATCTGAAAATGTGATGATGGTGGTTAGTTTAAAAACATTGCATTTGGGGTAATTGTCAGAGCTGTCAGTTTTAAGCCTCTGCTCATAAGTATTTGATTTTGGCTTTTAAACGGTTCATGAGGGTACATCTTCTGGGAATGAAGAGGGGGTGTCGCAAATGAAGTGCTGAAGCAGGAACCTGTATTCCACTGCTAAGAAAATCAAATGGGGGGAATAGTTCCTGGTCCGGGTTTGACAGAAATGAAACTGGGCAGTCCTCCTTCAAGAGGGGCTGACTGATATTGTTAATTTTCATTTAGATAGGAAAATTGCTGGCACCCAACAGCAAGTGTCCTTTGTACATTGCTCCCAATAATTTATGCTTTTTATTCAGCCAAATCTAAAGTATATGTTCTGGAGTCATAGCATGTGTGTTCAAAGTTAGCTTGTAGAATGTCAGTTTCCAGTGTGCTTAATGATGCCCCTGTGACAGATATTATTTTGGTTTTGAGGAGGTGGGTATGCTACACGATGGCCCATCAGACACATATATAAAAAACAAACCAAAAACCAAAAAATGTTTATCTAATAGTGAAAGTAAATATACAGTCCATCTTCAAAACTTACGGTTCAATTCAGAAGAGGGTTAAAGTAGAAAGAACTTAGCTATTTTGGGCTTTAGAAAAACCTACCTTACTGCTTGTTTTTCAGAATAATGTTCTTTTTCCTTGTAACTTCACAGTCTGTCTCTCAGCCTCCTTGTTTCTACTCTACCGCTTAGGTGAACCTTGCCCGCTGTCCCCTCCTAGTCTGAGTGCCCCTACATTTTACATTGCACTTTCTGGTTCTTCTCTCGGTCCAGGTCTTCAGAGTGTCTGAAAGATCAGGGACCACTCTCTCCTGGTTCAGCTTTCTAGTCACAGAGCCTTCAGGTTTAAGCCTCGTTTTTGCTGCACACATTGCCTTCTAACCTAGTGGGAGCCATTTTCAAGGGCATGGGGGCGGGGATCCTCCACACACTGCTCAGTACCCTGACCTACTGGAGGGGCTGCCATTTTGTCAGTTGTGTCTGTTAGCCCTCCCTTGGCACCAGTGGGCACTGCTGCCCCTCCTCCAGGGCCAGCTGTGCAGAGCCACACTGGAGCTTCGAGAAGCACAGACTGCTTGGGTGTCTGCCTGCAAGGTCACGTCAAGGCTATAATCTGCCTCTGTTTGAGCTCATATGAGGTCCTTGTGGGCCCCCACGTTGGTAACAGAGTATTAATAAGGCACAAATAATGTTTCCTGAGTGAGGGGTCAGGAATGTCTCTCAGTGGAGGGGTTGCCAGGCGGGAGCCCTCCATGGTGGAAATGCCATCACCCAGGAGCCTACCATTGTGGTCTCCCTCCAGAACTGACTTGCCGTGTGACTTTGGACAAGCCCTCTCACTTCGCGGGCCTGCTCATCTGTACACTGAAGGATTTGCACGAGCTGACCCTGGATCTCCCTTTCAGCTCCCACATTTGGTGATTCACCGAGCTCAGACTGCCTGTATTGAGTGCACTTCGCCCAACCAGTGCATAAAAACTGTTTTCTCTCAGACTTCCTTGAAACACTCCCCCCACCCCCTTCTGTTTTCTCCTCTCCTACATCCCTGAATGTGCCTTTCAGTCCTTACACTTGACCCATTCTTTGCCCCCCCCCATTCTGTTTCTTGTCCCTTCTCTGCTTTCCCACCCCCCACCACCTTCACTATGAGGGCACATGCCTTCCTGCTGATGACCTGACTTCCTCTTTGACCTTCTTCCTTCAGCAGCAGTGGGCTTCCTTCCCTTCATTCTAGGTGGGCTCCTTTTGAGCAGGTAAAGGGACAGATCCACAAGTCCTGCACCTGGCCCAGTTGAGGGGCGTGCAGGAACAGTCAGCAGATGGCTTTATGGCAGATAAGGGTGAAGGAGAAGTCAGACTGCCTGCCCTACACAGTTGGGCAGAATGTGATCATATTTTTAAAAAAAAAGTTTTCTTTTTAACATTTATTTATTTTTGAGAAACAGAGCGTGAGAAAGGGAGGAGCAGAGAGAGAGGGAGACACAGAATCTGAGGCAGGCTCCAGGCTCTGAGCTGTTAGCACAGAGCCTGATGTGGGGCTCGAACACACAAACCATGAGATTGTGACCTGAGCCGAAGTCGGAGGCTTAACCAACTAAGCCACCCAGGTGCCCCAGAATGTAATTGTATTTTAATGTAGGGTTTGTGTTGCAGTCAGTAAGGCTAAAAAGCAGGGGGATTTAATGAGCAAACCCCAAGGAATGAAAGTAATCAAGAGGTGACAGGGCTGTGATCAGAATTGTCACACCCCAAACTCCACTGCTTTTATAGCCTGAGAAAAATATTAACTGCCCTTGCAAATAACCACCCATGGTTACTGACCTCTATAGAATTCCCACTGGCCTGCCCTTCCCTCAGGAAGCAAGTGGGAGTAATACAGGTGAGGAAATCAGGGTTTTTTTCTGCCTGCTGGTCACACATTCTGCATTGCTTCAGAAAAGCACGCTTCATGGACACAGAGTTTTGCAAAGAGGGAGAGCTAGCTTAATGTGACTTGGTTGGTTCCTGTGGCCTGCTCCTTCAAGGAAATCGCAGCTTCTTAAAGGAGTATTGAGGCCAAAAAGAAATGTTTAGAGCACCGGACTTTTCAGGTGAAACCTTGCAGAGGCAAGCCCTTGAAGTTAATGGGTGCACGGCTGCCCACACACCTTCCTCCCATCTCTCTGAGTTTCTACAAGCCTGTTCCCGGGACATGCCCTTCAGTGCGCTTCTTGGGTCTGTCTGAAACTGTACAGCCCAGGGTGGAAGATGTAGCTGCATAGTCCAAGTTAAAAAGGGAGGTGACAAGTCAGCAGCAGAAAATAATATTATTGCCATCCAACAGAGCCTCCCATTGAGAATGGCACAACGGGAGCTTTGTAAGGGGCCCTCCGTGCAGGAAAGACAGAATGCCCTTTGCCCTTTCCACCCAGTGGTGTGTGGGCGGAGCCTCCAGACAGGCACTGCGCACCGGGTGGAGACCAGCCGAGGGGTCACAGAGGTGGCAGGGCTGCTTCTTGGGGAAAATGCTGCTGGATTCCTGGGAGCGTTAACGATCATCAGAGTCAAGAGCCCAGCATCTTAATCAGGAAGAAACATATAGGAATGGTTGCCTCCATTTTATAGAGGGCAAGTCGGAGGCCAGAGAGAAGGGCATGACTTGCCGACGCTTATCCTGTGCATTGGTGTTTGTGGTGGGTGTGGAAAACACACCTGCAGGGCTGACTTCCCCACCTGCTAGCTGTGTGTCCGACTTTAAGCCTCAGTGGCTTCATCTGCAGAATGGGAAAAGTTGTTTCATGGATGGACTTGGAGACACGAGGACGGTGCCTGGCCCATAGTTAACACTCAGATGTGGCTAAGTAACTGTCATTCCGTCCGTATTAGGTGCCGGCAACCTCTCATCTCTGTAGAGACCCCTTCTCAATCTCTACTTTTGTAGAGAGCCAGAGAGAAAAGAGACTGAAGCTGCAGGAGGGAACAGGGCTTCCCCAGAGCATGGCCGGCAGGTTGTGGACCCTGGTGTCACCTGCATGCATTGGAAGCATTCAGCCTCCTGATCCCCACCCAACATATCTAAGCAGAGAGCGTGGTGGTGGCACCTGTGAACCTGTGTTTGAATCTGGTGATTGTCACGTGCCCTTGAGCTGTTCGAAAGTATGGATGTCAGGGGTCCACGCCAGATCTCTGGATTCCAGATGTCTGATGACCAGGACCCACACTGCAGAGAAGACTGCCTGACTGTTGTTTCTGTTCACTTGAACTTGAGGCTTTCCCTGGAGGGGGGAGCCCCCGCACAACACTGCAGCAGAAGCAGGACAGGACTTGAGCACAGAGAAGGGGAGGACAGACTGCTGCTGCAGGCCTGGAAGAGGCCTCTGAGCTCTGAACCTGTCACTATCTAGACGGGGCTCCGTGGAGGTGCCAGGGGCAGCTATCTCCAGGCATCCCCACCCTCATCTCCCGTTGTCCTGCCTCTCTTCTGGCGCCCAACCCCAGAGACAGCCAAAGTCATGGTTATTCTGGCTTGAACCCACAAAGTCACCCTGTGCTGCACTGAGTGAATTTTGTCTGTCTCTCATCTCTTGCATCCATTCTGTTACTACCACTGATTCACACCTTTGCTGTTTGTGCTGGACGTTTGCCCCCGCCTTCTGAGGAGTCCCTGCGCCTCTGGGATCCCATCTCTGCAGCATGCGCATCTTCTTGCAGCCCTCAGCGGCCCAGAGGATGCAGCTCAAGCAGCAGAGTGCTCCATGCCTAACCCGGTCCTGCTGCCCCAGTCTGAACCCAGATATTGTCACCTTAGCCAAGGGACACCCTTACCTTCTTTTCTTTGCCTCCAGGAATCGTTACTACCCTTCAACGCCCAGCTAGGTGTCACCTTTGTCCCAGAGTTCCCCTTCTCAGACCCCTTCCCTGCAGTCTTTCGCTGCTTCTTTGTGCCTCAGCAAACATGGGCTTTTTATCCCAGGGCCCTTAGGACATCCTTCCTGTGTTACATTATGATCAGGGCTCCTACCTCTTTCATTTCGGTATTCCCCACTCCCCAGCCGTGGCTCACCCCTCAGGCGTTTCATTGATGCTTCCAGTTGAATGAATGAATGAATGAATGAGTGAGTGAGTGAATGGAGTCACTAAGGACACTTGGTTTCCTGCTTCCTCTGAGGCTGAGGCCAGAGGACTGAGAACCTGGGGCTGGGTGAATATGTCCGGTGTCCATCCACTGTGGTCACCTTGACCGACGGAGCCGTCTCCTCAGCGGTGCCCCTGCGTCTGCTACTCCAGCCCCTCAGCTGGGAGAGGGAGGTAGGAGAGGAGAAATCGGGGCCCATGTGGTCAGGGATGGCTTCCCCTCCCCCTCTGCCTGGATTGTTCTTTCAGGAGGAGGTGGGGTCGCATTTCAGGCGGTCATCTTGTGAGAGGACTTGGCTTCAGCTCACAGGGTCAGGTCTGCTTGAGAAATAGCCCTTGAGCCCTGTGGCAGATGCAGTGGTCACTCCCTGACACCCCTGGACATGGCCCAGCTTCTTTGGGGGGGTCTCGCCCGTGAGGCAGTGAGGCCTGCCATGAAGGCGAGGTGGCTTCCCCTGGCCCCGCTAGCTGGGCTTTCCTCAGGAGACGTGGCTCCGAGTGTCACTGTGGTACATCCACCGCTTGTCATTTTTTCATCCATGTGGCATTTGGGTTTGCTCCCTGCTTCTGTTGAGTATACATGTGTGAACACACACACACCATAATGTGAATTGTCTGTAATTGATACCTTGATTATTCCCTTTGCATCATTCATTTGACTCGGGTTAGAAAGTGTTTACAGAAAAGGCCGACCACATCAGACTGAAGTTTCAAAGTCCAGGACCAGAGTCATGGCCACAGAATCGGCCCGTGGCCTGGCGATTAGAAAGCCACGTTAGCTGAGGGGCTGTCGGTGCGGGCTCTCCCTGTCTGCCGCTTGCATTTCACCGGGTCCAACGTGGGCAAGGTTGCAAGTGTTGCCTAAGGATGTGAGTGCCTTGGCCAGCCGACCCCGTGGGCCTTGGCCTGCCCAGGTGGCAGCCTGCGGATTGCAGCCACGAATGGCCCGATTGGAAGACTCCGTCTACTCCCTGTAGTATTTTGGGCTGATCACCTAATACCTGCTGCAGAGCAGAACTGGGGGAGGGAGTGAGACTGATGAAGCATCCCAAGAAATCGCACAGCTCTTCCTTGAAGGCCCGCACACTCATTTTGGCTAAATGCCTTTCTTGTGAAGGAGGCCGTTGGGTTGGGCTCCACCAGCCAGCCTGTTGGCCCTGTGAGGTTTAGGATAAGGCCCCTCCAGGAGCAGGGATGTTCCTGTTTGGGTGCCTAAGTCCCATGTCGTGGACGTTGCGGCAGCTATCTTAATCTCCTCGGGAGTGCTTGCTCGCTTCTGGTTCTCAGAGCTGACAGGTACGACTTCCGAAATCATCCCCGGCCACACGGGTTGGGCCTTCACCTCTTGAGAAAGCACCTGTATCCTCCCTGACTCGGTTCTGCCTCTGCCTATGGGTGCTGCACACAGAGCTCGGTGAGTCTCAGTCCTCAGATGCTCCCAGAGCCAATTCTCTACCTTCCCCTGGAGCGAGATGTGTAGACTTTTGGGAGCTTCCTATTGATCCTGTTGCCCACAATGACAGCTTGAGCCAGACAGGGTAGCTAGCGAGGGAAGTGGGAATGTTGAAGGTCTTCCCAGTCTTCAGATGTGAGGGACAGGCTTCAGGGGTCAGCATCCAGCAGGCTCAGGGCTCCATGTAGCTGAATAACAGACACAGGCTCAGGGCTCCATGTGGTATCAACGACACAGATGCCCAAGGGCACACTTTTTCTGTGTCCTGGCTCGGTGCACTGGGCAGAGACTTCTGGAGCATACAGCTCATGCCCTAACCATTTGCTTACAGCCCCTAGCATCTGTGGAAGCTGCCTCTGCTGGCTGCTGGTAAAGAGCTGAACGAGTCTGGACCGAAATCTGGACCAAGTTGCTCCTTCTACCTTGATGGCTTAACATTGTTCTGGGATGACTCTTTTCATGTGAAATCCTGCATGGACAGCCTTCCCTCCTCCCTTCTCCCTCCTCCCAACCCCCACCACCTGGCAGACAAGGCTGTTGAGGGCAGAGCTGCTCTGGCTGGAATGGTGGGCCGTGGGAGAGCCCAGGTCCCAGCTCCTCGTTCTTACTGTGCTCCTCATCTTGGCAGCCCCTCTGCCTCTGGGGAATCCTAGGGCTTAGGGGAGCCAGGCAGGAAAGCACCCCATTCCATCCCTGCCTTCCCCATTGCTCCCACGTTAAGTTGTCTGGGGGAAAAGATATTTAGTAAGAAGGGATGTACCCACTTTGTCATTTAAGAAAACTAACCACACTGTAAGTTTTGGGTGGTTTTGTGTAACACACCTCCTTCTGTTCAAGACAGGAACTGGGACAGAGTACCCATGTCATTTTTCCCTTTCTAGGTTTGCAGTGGTTTGCTTTGCTTTTCATGAGAGCCAGTAATAGGCTCTCATGTAATAGTGTTGACCAGTAATAGGTCAACACTCTGTCCCTGTTTGAAAAGTTAATGATACGCCGTGTTTGAAAAGGAACAATGACTGTCTTAGGGAGTGGTTGGCCAATGTGTCTGCGTTTTCCTACCTACCATTCATATTTCTGGCCACAGATCACTCCTTGACTTCTTTCCCCCTTTTCCTCTTTGAGAGGACCTCCGTATTTCTTCTTGGAAAATGATTATTTCTTTCTTTGGTTTTTGAGGGCTCTGCCTCTGACTTTCTGTTCTTGATGGGTGAAGCCATTTACCCAGATGTCTTGCTTTTAGTCCCTCTTAAGTGCCACGGTAATGATAAAGGGGAATTGCAGTGAGTAGAAATTAGAGTTCTTTCTGGTTAACCCACTTGGGAGGCAGCTTTCTTTGAAAGTGACTAAATGTTCCCCTAATGATAGAGAGGAAGCGGTGGGGGGTTGGGTCTCTGTGGCTGAGGTTGCCTACACAGGGAAGGGAATTTTGTTGCAGGGATCCAGGGCAGTCGTTACTAACCTCGATTGCACCCTAGAATACCCCGGGGGAATTTTCACAAACTACAGAGACCAGAATGTCTGACTTAATTGTTCTAGGTGGCTTGGGCATTAGTAGTTTTTAAGGTGACCGCTAAGGTCAAGAGCTATGGATGGATCTGGGTGCTTTTTCCAACAGTTGGTTTTCGGCCGAAACCGAATGAACGTCTGCCAAAGTTTTCTAAAAGCTGGAGGTGCCCTCTGCACTCTCTTCTCTGCTGCATCCTGTCCTCTTTTTTTTTTTTTTTTAAGTTTATTTATTTTGAGAGAGAGAGAACATGCATGAGCGTGGAGGAGGGCAGAAAGAGAGGAGAGAGAATCCCAGGCAGGCTCTGCACGGCAGATATGAGGCACCATCTCAAACCTCGAGATCGTGACCTGAGCCAAGACCAAGAGTCAGATGCTCAACCGACTGAGCCACCCAGGCGCCCCTGTGTCCTGTCCTCTTAGTGAAGGGAGGGGGTGGAGGATTGCACTGTCATGACCTGGGGTGGGTGTGTTCTGTAGCCAAGCGCCCTCCAGAAACTTATGAAACAGGGTTGTACTCAGCTCGTGTCACCAAGAAGGGCCTCCTCCTTCAGTTGTTGTCCTTGGGGTCCTGGAAGGATTGTACTTGGCTAATGCCCTAATAGGGTACCGGTTAGGACTTGGAGGAAGTGGTGTGGGAGGTGATGAGCAGGAATAAGGCCAAGGGGTGGATGGGAGGGAGTACCGAAGGCAGAGTGAAGCTCAGATGTTGACTGGTGTTGTGTCCCCAGCCCTGTGGGCCACCTGCTGTGCTGGTTTTCCCTGAGAAAACCCTACTGTCTTTAGGTCGAATCAATCGTGTTTATGACCTAATCTCCCTCTAATGATAGGTCAGAACTGGAATCCTTCCTTGTGGGGAGCCTGGGAGGGAAAAATCAAAAGAACCTGATAATAACATAGAATCATAGACTCTTAAGGCAACCATTCAGATTTTCTGTCCCAGCCTCTGTCTCCCAGCTGGAGGAAATTTACAGGGCCTTGCTTCAGAGGACAGCCCAACAGGGCAGGGGTGGGCAGCTCCAAGGAGCCTGAGATCTCCGTTTAGTTTCCCTTTCTAGCACTTGTTGCTTGCATGGGATCATGGGATCCTTTAGTTCTAGACGACAGTTTCCACTTCTGTAACGCGGGGACAGTGCAGCCCTGTTTTGTGTGGTTTTGTGCAAAGTAAGAGAGGTTGTCTGCGGCATACTATTTAGAAATGGTTATGGAACACTTTTGGCATATGTGTGACTCAACTGATCTATCTACCTACCTACCTATTTTCTGTCTGTCAGTCTGATCGCTGTACCTGTCTTTCTGTCTCTTGTTTATCTCATCTCTCATTTCTATATGTGATTTGTCATCATCTGTCTAGTGTGTGTATCTAGCTATCTACACTCCTCTCTAGCATCTAGAGAAATCTGTTACTTGTCTAATCCATCATGCAATCTAATATCTACCAACCTGTCCATTGGTCAGTCTGTCTGTTCATCTGTTCATCTGTCCTGTTCCAAGGGTGCAGCCACATGCCCGCTGATACCAGGTGGGTTATCTCCCTTTGCTGCCACTTGGTGAGTTCAAGACTTGTTTTATCTTCGAGCCCCAGAAATGGAGTTAGTGTTCTGAACAGAGCAGGAAAAACAACGGTATGTATGTGTGTATCTAGAGGGAGCCCTCTAAAATGCCTTCTTACACACAAATTTAAAATTTTACTTTTGATGTCCCTCCTCTTCAAGTGATTGCTGGAGAATTTGGGGCTTAAATTTCTTGACAACACACTCCGCCCCACAGATGCAAAATGATGTCACCAGGAAATAGCCCGTCAAGTCAATAGCTCTTGCTAGATTTGAATTTTCAGCCAAAACAGGAATTCAGACAAGGCCGACTTTGTCATCGATTGTTCCCATTGCTGTTTCTTGCAGTGGATTGATTACCATCTCTGCAAGGAGGTTTGCATTCCTTCCTGTACCTGCTCAGGTCTCTCCCTTCCTGCAGCTCACCGAGCTCCCCGGCACAGCCTGGAATCATGCTTCTGGCTGCAGTGGTGACAAATACCTCCCCAGAGGGTGTTTCACCTAAGGAGGGATTTAGTCATCTGGGACGCAACACTCGCAGAGCGTGGTAAGAGAGTTTGGGCAGAATGCTGAGCTCTCTCCTCTCTGGGCAGGTGTGTGTGGTGAGTGACCCGTTGGTGACATCAAGTGAAAGGACCATGTCAGACCCCTCAGAGATGAAAGTGCTGGTCCCTGATCCCTTTACTGGGCATCCTGGCAGAGACAATTAGCTGCTTTTTCTTGGACTTGGACAACTCCTGCTTCTTCCATTCAGCTGGGAGTCTTTCTTCCCACTTATTTATTAACTTGCCTTGACTCATTAGCTACAAAATCATGGGGGACAAAAAGCAGAACAGATCCATAGGGGAGGCAAGAAGAGAATTCAGTTAGAAAACTATGCCCTAGGGGGTTGACAGATATTTGGGGGACATTCTATGCCCAGTGGCGGGGTGTGGACTTAGTATTTGGGAAGAAATATAATTTTTGCTTTAGAATTTTAATGCGAACCTGACTGTGTCTCAGCCCAAGCCCAAGAGTGGTGGTGTGTTTTCAGTGTCATTTTACACAATTTGATGGGGGGCTTCAGCCCTCTCAGTGAGATGAGCATGGCAGTTTCTGTGCAGATGAATGCACTTTTGAGAGCAAGAGGAGGTGCTCCTGATCCATGCCCGGGGGCAGCAGGGTCAAGGGCCGTCTCAGGTGAACCCGGATGAACATCGCTCTTCCTCTGAGGGGCTTGTGTGGACTTCTCTTGTCCTTGGATGAGCTCTGGGAGTGAATGACCTGGCGGCTTCCCTCTGGATGCTGCCACCGACCTGTAAGGACTCCCAGGGCGGGGCTGTATGGCTGTCTTTTAAAAGAATGTGGGGGAACCGGGAGGTAATTGGTATTACTCTTGAGGCATCGGTACTGTGTCAGCCCTGGGCACACCATTTCTGGTCCTTGTGTCAGCCCTGAGGATATGGGGGCCATATGCTCATGCCCTTGGTGAGGAGACAGGAAGCCCAGAGAAGGCAGGTGACTCACATAAAGCTGTGGAACTTGCAATTGTAAGGGCTGGGGTCCATTGGGCTGTTGGTACTTGGGGATCACAGAAGAAAGGGGTGTTCTTTGCTTTGAAACAGTTAAAAAGTGTGCTCGTGAATACTGCCTTGTACTGGGTACTTCCCAAGTACCCCTGGCACAGCCCCTACCCAAGGTTTGAGGTCAGGCATTGGGCTGATAGCTATCCCCAGGAAACAGAATGATTTGGATGTTCCAGCTTTATATTCTCTATCGTTGGATACATTTAAAATCATTTGATTTAAAAGCATTTTTTCTGGGGGCGCCTGGGTGGCTCAGTCAGTTGAGCATCCGACTTCAGCTCAGGTCATAATCTCCCTGTCCATGGGTTTGAGCCTCGTATTGGGCTCCGTGCTGACAGCTCAGAGCCTGGAGCCTGCTTTGAATTCTGTGTGTCTGCTCTCTCTGCCCCTCCCCTGCTAACGGTCTGTCTCTCTCACTCTCAAAAATAAATAAACATTAAAGTTGAAAAGCATTTTTTCTGTAATATAAAGAAGGGAAATGATCAGATAGTGACCATCTCTCACTAAGCAGGAGGCTGTGTCCAGGGAGGGGACAATGCTCACCAAGAGGGTGGCAGGGGAGCATCTGGCCATCCAGCAGGAGCACTGGATTGATGACCTAGATTTCCCCCGTGTTCCAGGGTGTGTTTGGAGAACAATCGAGAGGAGTAACCAATGCCATGCGTTCATCCGCAGAACTTGATCCTGCTTCTGGGAGGCCCAGGAGCGCTTTTCCATGCTGGACCAGATTGTGCTGAGTCCCATCATGCGAGCTGCTCCAAAGGCTGTCTTGCCCTCGCCTGGGCCTCGTCTTTCCTCATTTCTCTGCCTCACTTTGGCAAGGCCCTCCACAAGGTTTAGCGAGCGGGCTGTGTTCTTCACACGTCCGATCGGGAAACACCTTGGGCAGATGGCCTTGTGTGAGGAGCAGCAGAGACAGAGGACAATCAGACCGTTGTTTGGAGCTGGGATCGCCACTCCGCACATTGTTGTTTCCTTTATGGAGATAATCCAGGGAGAAGCATGAGGTGTAATGGAAAGAATTTGAGGCCTGAGCTTCTTGACGATACATCTTCACGGAGCTAGGAATCAGGAGACCTTCGTGCTGGTTTTGACCCTGCTGCTTATTCATTAGCTCAGGCAGGTTGTCCCTTATTTCTGTCTTGTTTTTGTCAGTTGCCTAAAGGGCCGAGATCGGACTTTCTTGCCTATTAGGCTTGCAGTGAAGATTCAGTGGCTTGGCACGTATGACAGGGTGTGGGCAGGTTATGTGTGAGGGCAGAGTGGGCCCCCAGCCCAGTTTTGTTCCTGACAGTGAAAACTTTTTTTTCCTTAACATTTATTCATTTTTGAGAGACAGAGAGAGACAGAGTGAGAGTGGGGGAGGGGCAGAGAGAGGGAGACACAGAATCTGAAACAAGCTCCAGGCCCTGAGCTGTCAGCACAGAGCCCGACGTGGGGCTTGAACCCACGAACCATGAAGGTCATGACACTTAACTGACTGAGCCACCCAGGCACCCTGACAGTTACAGCATTTTATTTGAATGCCTGGATCCTGAGGTATTGGAAGGGGGTACATTCGTTTTGTAGTGATTGCCTTCTCTTCTCTCTCTTCTCGTTCACGGAGATTCAATCAAAATGGTCATCGTAGCTCCACAATATTTTTTTGGACATTACGGTAGCACATTCTTCCCACCACCTAGATGGCTGGGTGAAAGCAGTTGGCTCTGTTGTTGAAGACCTCTCCCCTGGCCCCAGGAGAATATCATTTCTTTTTTTTTGAAAAAAAAATTTTTTTAATGTTTTATTTATTTCTGAGAGAGAAGAGAGACAACGTGAGCAGGGGAGGGTCAGAGAGAGAGGAAAACAAAGAATCCGAAACAGGCTCCAGGCTCCGAGCTGTCAGCACAGAGCCTGACACGGAGCTCGAACCCACGAACCGTGAGATCATGACCCGAGCTGAAGTCAGACGCTTAACCGACTGAGCCACCCAGGCGCTTCGACATCGTTTCTATCTTTGGAAAAGGAGGATTTGCTTTGCTGAATTTTATATCCTGCTTAGTGGGAGATTTAAGACCCATCGTTTTCTCCCCTGTATTCTAGAAACCGATACATGTGTTTACTGGAAAAAGGTACTTTTCAATGATTGGTTCAAAGGGCAGGTTAACATTTTAACACTTCGTTGCTGGGGGATGGGACGCTGGGGAATGGGACGGTAGTCCCAAAACCTGATCCCAAGCTCCAGGTGAGGTCTCTGCCTGAGAGATTTTTTTTTTTAATGTTTTATTGTTACTATTTATTTTTGAGAGACTGAGAGCAGGGGAGGTCCAGAGAGAGAGGAAGATACAGAATCCGAAGCAGGTTCCAGGCTCTCAGCTGTCAGCACAGAGCCTGACGCGGGGCTCGAACTCATGAACCGCGAGATCATGACCTGAGCCGAAGTTGGACGCCTCACTGATTGAGCCACCCAGGTGCCCCTTAGAGATTGTTTATTGCTATCTCTTCCATTTTGCCGCAGGGAAACCAAAGCCCAGGAGATGGTGTGACCTTGTGGGCAGGACTGAGATGACTCCTGTGACCTCTCTCCCACGGTGCATGTTCTATCTGTACTGGTGTGTCTTGTGTGCATTTTAGTTCATCACCGGCAGCGTGTGCTGGTGGAAGTTCACCAGCCTTCTGACGAAGAGAATCTTTTCTGCTGTGCAAAGCACATCTCTAGGAAAAAACTTACTTTCCAGAGACTAAGTGAAGAAGGTGTTATCATTCCTGTTTTTGGCGAGCTGTAGGTTTTCATTAAATCACAAGGTCTCATTGTAAAAGACAGACTGGAAAAGCTGATAGTAAAAAAGAAATAGATTCTCTCTCTGCAGGGGGATGGGAAGTTCTTATTCAGCTGTCTTTCTGCTGCCTTTGGCTTGAGGGAATAGGCATATGACTTTTCTGTCTTAGTTCGGAGAGTCAGATGATCCCAAAAACATGTTCTGCGCCACATTTCTGTTTCTGTGACATAAATCCATTATTTCCATTGTCTCCTTGCCAGTGAAAGGTGGTCTCTAGCAGCTGAGGGGTTTTCCACCCACTATTGTGCCAGAAAATGTTCTTTTCCTGATTGTCTTCCCTCTTCGTGGATTGGCTGGACTCTTGCTTTCTTGCATTCTCTTTGTCCTGAAGGCAATTTGAAAAAAAAAAAAAAAAATCTGCCGGTCTGTTCTGCTTCTCCTTAGGAAGAAAGATGCTGAGTAAGTCTCATTAGTTCAAGCTTGCTTTATTCATTCATTCATTCATTCATTCATTCATTATTCATGTATGTATGCATCTGTTGGTTTACACAAACTATGTTGATTCATTAAAAATAAAAAAATAAAAAACTTAGATGCCATAAAACTTAATCTTTTAAAGTGTACAATTCAGTGGTTCTCAGTGTGTTCGTAGAATTGTGGAGCCATCACTACCTTCTGGTATCAGAACATCCTCACCTCCCCAGAGAAGGAACCACATACCAGCGAGCAGCTGTGCCCCACTCCCAGCTCATGCCAAATACTCATCTACTCTGTTTCTGTGGAGTTGGACATTTCGTATAAATGGGATCACGTACTATGTGGCCTTTTGCATCTGGTTTCTTTCGTCTAGCGTAATGTATTCAAGGCTCACGCATGCTGTAGCATGAATCAGCACGTCATTCTCCTTCGTGGCTGAATAATAGTACGTTGTATGGATATACTACGTTTTGCTTATCCATTGGCCAGTTGATGGCATTTGGGTTGTTTCTACTCTGCGGCTATTGCGAATGAATAATGTTCCTTGGCGGACAAGTTTTTGTGCACACATATGTTTTCATTTGTCTTGGGTGTATATCCGGCAGATGGATTGCTGGGGTTTATGCTAATTCTATCTTTAACTTTCAGACGACCTGCCAAACTGCTACAGCGGCACCATTTTCCTTTCCCAGCAGCAGTGCAGGAAGGCTCCGGTTTCTCCAAACCCTTGCCAACACTCACTCTTGTCCATTGTTTTGATCATAGCCATCGGGGCGGGGAGTGAGGTGGTATGTCATTGTGGTTTGACTATAGGCTTTTTTTTAAGGACGGTCTGCTTGCTCAGTGACTCTTAGGCACACTTCCCGTGATCTGTGATGTGAGAACTTGGTTTTGAGTGTTTTCCTAGCCGCACATAGGGGCATCTGATGTGACAAGTAGGTGAATGCTCACTGAGATAGGACAGGGTGACTGAAATCAGCTGTACCCCAGAAAAGCAGCCCTCCCACCCAACGGGCTCTGATGCTCCCTCTCACTTGGGGTTCACTGTCATGACTGGCTGCAGTGATTACCTCTGCCCCCTCCCTATTTGCTCTTATCTTCCCATCTGGCCCAGAGTGAGTCCTGTTTTGCTGCCTTTGTGACTTTCCTTCCTTCTTTATGGAGAGGTGGGCAGGTAAATTGCCCTGTGCCAGGGAGGGAACTTAAACAAGCTGTTCAGCCTGCCAGGCCCTGGGGAACTCCTGGCTGAGTCCTAGAAATCTCCTGGGCCAGCCCATTCCTGCCTCAGATGGGCACAGGCCAGATTAAGAAGATATTTGCCTTCTACATTTACAGTCACAGAGCCCTTTCCACACAGAAGCTCTCTCTGGGGAGCCTCCTTCCACAGTCTGTAAGACAGGGTGGGAAATGCCAACCCCACTCCCCATGAGGAACTTGCAGAATAGAGAGGTTAAGTGACTTGCCCAAGGCCACCCAACTAATACCAGGCCAAATGCAGACTCATGTCCTGGACATCTGGTGGTATGTGGCTCAGCCTCTGTCGTCGGTCGAGGGGACATCAGGTGTGTGAACGTGGTTTCAGTACGCTGGCTGGATTTGGGGCGGCTCCGTCCTTACTTTCTGGAGGTTTCTGACATAACATCCATGAGCACCTGCTTGATCTGAGAACTGACAGTGTGGTGCTAGACGGCAGAGGCCGCCTTGATGTGGGCTGGCAGGGAGTGATAACGAGAAGGATGTGGTTAATTTCTCAGCACCATCACAGCTATTGCTTTGTTCAAGCAGAGTTAATGAACACTGTGGTTTCCACTGCTGAGAAAGCCCTGTTCATTCATGCGTGCAGCCGATGTATATTCTACTGCACGTAGGTACTGGTCTCTGCATTCAACCTGCAGGCATGGTTCCTATTTTCAACTTGCAGGCTATGGGGGAGACGAGCAAATAAAAGCTTTCCATAGAACATAGTAATTCCGGGGCGCCTGGGTGGCTTAGTCGGTTAAGCGTCCGACTTTCGCTTAGGTCATGATCTCGCGGTTCGTGGGTTCGAGCCCCGCGTCGGGCTCTGTGCTGACTGCCAGCTCAGAGCCTGGAGCCTCTTTCGGTCTGTGACTCCCTCTCTCTCTGACCCTCCCCTGCTCACGCTGTCTCTCTCTCTCCTAGAAATAAATAAAACATTAAAAAAAATTAAAAAAAAAAAAAAAAGAACATAGTAATTCCTACACTAAGGTTCAAGGGCAGCTGAGAAGACATCTTTAAAGTCTGCCTGAGAGGGTCGGGGGTTGGGGAGACTTCCACTATGGCTTGAAGGCAGGCCGGGATTTTTGCTCTGGAGTCCGATTGTGGGGTGGCAGCAGGGGGAGGCGTCCAGCCAAAAGAGGGGCATGCATGAATGGGTGGACACGTGGGAGCTGGTATGTAAGAGTCTGGCATGCTTTAGACGTTACGAGTAAATCAGTATTGCTGGGTATTTGAAAAAAAATTTTTTGAGCAGGAAGGACATGGGGGGAGTCTAGAAGGAAGGAGAGCAGGGAGGGGAGGCGGGAGGGGAGGGGTGTCAAGTGAGACCATGCTGTGGGTGGGGGCAGGAGTGCTGCCACTGATCTCTGAGGTCAGAGGGGAGCCCCTGCCACCTTTTTTTCCCAGTTCCTCTCCAGACTCTTTTCCTTTCCAGTTTACATCAAAACGCAAGTCCTGTCCTAGGCAATGCTGAGGGACTGTGGGTGGAGAAGAGTCGGTTGGTTGAGGGCAGGACCAGGGCATTGATGGGAGACCCTTGTTGTACAAGGGCACCTCTTCAGGAGTTCCAGCCTTAGGGACAGGCATGGCCTGGGGTGTAAAGCAGGGATGGACTCTGGGTTTGGCCACCTGGTGTTGAGTTCTGCCTTCACCGCACACCAGCTGGGCAAGTGTTTTTTATTTCTCTGAGCCACAGTTTTCTTTATCTTCCTTCCTTCCTTTTTAATTTATGTTTTAAAATTTTCCTAAGACATATATAGCTTAAAGTTTACCATTTTGACCATTTTTCCAAAAAAATTATTTCACGTGGTAGAGGGGTGGGGGGCAGAGGGGAAGAGAGAGAATCCCAAGCAGGCTCCAGGTTCAAGCAGGGCTCAATCCCATGATCCTGGGATCATGACCTGAGCTGAAACCAAGAGTCAGACACTCAGCTGACTTAATCACCCAGGCACACCCATGTTGACCATGTTTTAAGTGAATAGTTCAGTGGGATGCTACCATCCTTCCCCAGAACTTTTTTTATCTGCCCAGTCTGAAGCTCTGTACTTGTTAAACACTAACTCCTTGGTCCTCTTCCCCATAGCCCCTGATGACCACTGTGCTACTTTCTGACTCTGAATTTGACGATGAGTTGTTGAATCATACATATTTGCCTTTTTGTGTTTTTTTTTTTTATTTTTTTATTTTTTAATGTTTTATTTATTTCTAGGAGAGAGAGAGAGACAGCGTGAGCAGGGGAAGGTCAGAGAGAGAGGGAGTCACAGACTGAAACAGGCTCCAGGCTCTGAGCTGGCAGTCAGTCAGCACAGAGCCCGACGCGGGGCTCGGACCCAGGAACCGCGAGATCATGACCTAAGCGAAAGTCGTATGCTTAACCGACTAAGCCACCCAGGCGCCCCACATATTTGCCTTTTTGACTGGCATATTGAACTTAGCATAATGTCTTCAAGGTCAATCCATGTTGTTGTTTGTGTCAGAATTTCCTTCCTTTTAAAGGCTGAATGATACTCCATTGTATGGATATTCCATATTTTTAAATCTACTCCTCTGTTCATGGTCACTTGGATTGTTGCTGCCTTCTGGCTATTGTGAGCAGTCTTCTCTGAACAAATATCTCTTCCAGTCCTTGCTTTTAATCCTTTGGGACATACACCCCAAAGTGGAATTGCTGAATCACACAGTAATTTTTAGCCACAGTTTTCTGATGTTTCAGGGTTTCAGTGCAGCTTACATTCATTCAGTAGATTATACAAACTACTGAGCACATGTTGGGCACACAATAAATGTTAATTCCATCCTTTCTGAAAGTCCCCTTCCACCCTCCTGAAAAATTTACCCTTTAAAACAAAAGCACTGTTAACTATTTTGATGAAAAATACCTCTTCAAAGTCACCTGGCTGGCTTAGTCGATAGAGCATGTGAAGCTTGATATTGGGGTCGTGAGTTCTAGCCCCATGTTGGGCACAGAGTTTACTTAAAAAATAGGGGCTCCTGGGTGGCTCAGTCCATTAAGCGTCCGACTTCGGCTCAGGTCATGATCTCACGGTTCGTGGATTCGATCCCTGTGTCAGGCTCTGAGGCTGACAGCTCAGAGCCTGGAGCCTGTTTTGGATTCTGTGACTCTCTCTCTGCGCCTTCCCGCCTCAACCTCTGTCTCTCTCTGTCTCTCAATAATGAATAAATGTTAAGGAAAAAACAAATAATAATAAACTCAGATACAATAAAATAAAATATTCTTTGTTGTTCTCGTGCAGTTAAAAAAATACTCTTCAGGGATAGTGCCTGTTTCCTTCGAAGTGAAGGGAATGGAACATAATTTAAACTTCTCTTGAGGCCTCAAGATTAGCTTTTTTTTTTTTTTCCAAGGTTATTGTTTTGACTCTATGTTGGAGCATTGTGCTGCTTTCAAAGTGTGGGGCTTTTAAGAACTCCCACAGATGGGCTCTAGCTGTTGGGAGGGTTTGTCTCCATTTCATCATTTCCCTGCCTCCTCCCTTCCTGTCCTCTCTTACTTCTCAGTGCTACTAACATACCTGACGTGGTTGCTACCCTCCCTCATTGAAGTTCACGTTTCAAGATGACGGAGATCCCCTCCATTGTATGCAAGTAGGAGGAAGCAGGCACTGAGTGAGACTCTAACTCCCCTTCCCTGAAAGCAGTGTGTTTTTACTGAATGGAAGTCTTTTGGGGCAATGTTATGGAGTTTGAGTGTGGAACCAGATGGACAGTTTTGGATAGTGGGGCATCATCGTGGCTTGAAAGTTATGCCATGCAGGAGGTGAAAGCCAGAGGAGAGCTCTGCCAGGTCTGAAGCGCAAGTGGACACCTTCCATCCAGATGGTCTTGGAAGACTTCTTAGAAGGGGGCGTGTGAAATGGGCCCAGTTGGGGAAAGAGGTGAATGCATGTGTGAGAGAACACATCTCCCTCCTCTGGAGAGAGTCAGGGGAAGCGCAGATGTAGGAAATCAGTGCTGGATGTTCCTTGGGCTCCATGGCCACTCTGCTTTGACACTCCTTCACTGCAGCACTAAGGGAAAAGCTGACATCTGACCACCTCCATTCTGATCCCCTCCCCGTCAAGTCTTGCATCTACCATTGGAAATATTAGCATTGTCTTCATTCAGTCTGTTTTAGTACCCGGTATCTTAGGTGTATTTCAAAAGCATTTTTGTTCAGTTGTGTAAAGTGTAGAAACTGCTGTCTTCTCTTTGCTTTGACCTTTCATTTTGCCTCAGGTTTGTGGGCCATGGAACTTGGGCAGGAGCCCTTATGCCGGCCCAGCACATACTGCAGGGTCTCCCTCCTTGCTGAGTAAGAGGCCAGAATGCCAGTTACTATCTCTATTATATAATGTTATTTGGAAGTCCTAGCCAATGTACTAAGGCAGAAAGAATAAGCAGTAAAAATATTGGAAAGGAAAAAGAAAATGATTGTTATTTGTTAGGCAGTGTTAAATATTCAAAGGAATTAACTGAATACTGGACCTAAGAAGAAAGCTTATTAATATGACCAGTTTAAAAATACCTATTCAAGGGGTGCCTGGGTGGCTTAGTTGGTTAAGCTTCTGATTCTTGGTTTTGGCTCAGGTCATGATCTCATGGTTCGTGGGATTTGTGGGACTGAGCCCCGCATTGGGCTCTGTACTGATCGTGTGGAGCCTACGTAGGATTCTGCCTTTCCTCTCTGTCTCTTCCTCCTTTTTATGCCTGCGTGCGCATGTGTGCACTCTCTCTCTGTCAAAATAAATAAATAAACTTAAAAAAATAAAAATATGTATTCAAAACTAACAGCTTTCTCATATGCCAGAAGTAACCAATTGGTAAATATAATTTAAGAACCCCATTCACAATAGCTATGCAAAATATAAAATAACAGAATAAAGGAATACATTCTTATATATGGGACTTGAGAGACTTTGATTTAAAAAAAGGCTACGTTGATGAATAGAAACAACTAATACTGTAAAGGAGCATATTCTTTAGAGATTAACCTAAATTCAGTGTGATTCCCCTCAAAACCTCAAAGAGTATTTTTGTTTTTTGACACTTGACTGAATGATTCTGAAGTTCAGGTGAAAGAATCAACAAACAGTAAAAGCCAAGAACATATTTTAAGAGAACATAATGAAGAAGGGCAGGAGGCTGGGGTACCTGGGTGGCTCAGTCGGTTAAGTATCCAACTTTGGCTCAGGTCATGATCTCAGTTCGTGAGTTCAAGCCCCACGTTGGGCTCTGTGCTGACAGCTCAGAGCCTGGAGCCTGTTTTGGATTCTGTTTTGGATTCTGTGTCTCCCTCTCTCTCTGCCCCTCCCCCACTTATGCTCTGTCTCTGTCTCTGTCTCTCTCTCAAAAATAAACATTTTAAAAAAGGGCAGGAAGCCATGCTTAATGGGATATCTAAAACGCCATAAAAATGTCATAATTAATTAAAGTGATAAGGCACTAGTTCTAGAAGAGACATCTGTGTCAATAAGATAGACAATCTATAGGTATTTGGTGTATGAAAAAAGGAACATTTCAAGCTCATGGTGGCACAGTCATAGTATTATGCTGACATAATTAACCATTTGAAAAATAAAGGTTAACTGCTTATATCCTATATCCAAATACCTTTCAGATGGGTTAAGTTTAAACAATAAAGTCAAAAGAGAACCACAAAATATAGATGAAGAGTCCTATAATTTAGATATTTCAATCAGAAGACAGAAACACTTGACAACATAGAAATGAAAGACCTTATTAGAGCAAAATAGTTAAAAGGAACACCAGAAGCAGGAAATTAGATTTGAAAAATGTGAGAAAGAGTTGATGCATTTAAGGTATGGAATCTTAAAGGTGCCTGAGTGGCTCAGTTGGTTAAGCGTCAGACTCTTGATCTCAGCTCAGGTCTTGATTTCAGGCATTGGCTCAATGCCCAGCATGGAGCCTATTTAAAAAAAAAAACAAAAAAAAAAAAACAGAAATAAGTAAAATAAAATATGAAATCTTAACATTTCAATAAAAAGATGAACACTAAGAGAAAAAATAAAGGGTATGAACATGGTATTTACAAAAGAAGAAATAATTCTACCATAAAACTTAGGGAAAAATATTCAACTGAATGAGTGATACACAATACCAATTAAAATAACAATGAGCTAACTTTTTGTTTACTGAATTTTCAAATAGTAAAAGGAATTATAATACCTTGTTAATTAGGTTGTGGTGAAACGGCACTCCTAAGTGGCTGCTAGGTGCTTACATGGACCTGCCCTTTCTGGAGGGGAGTAAAACCATATCTAACAAGGGCTTTGCAAATTTTTAAGCAAGAGATATTCACACCCTTGAGTCTGAATTATGCATTGTTTTGCTCTACAGGTGTTCGCTGTAACATTATGTTTGATGAGAAAAAATTAAAAACAACCTAAATGAGCAAAGTACGTCATTGGTTGAGTAAATGATAGCCATCTCGAGGAAAAGGTAGTCATGTAGTCATTAAAAACTATTGTGGAAAATATTTATGAATATGAACATGTTCACAACCTGTCGATGGAAGAACAGTAGACCATGATCACTATGTCCCAGTTTGACACTCTTTAAGCTTCTCTTTAAAAAGAGCTTTATTGGGGCGCCTGGGTGGCTTAGTTGGTTAAGCGTCTGACTTTCGCTTAGGTCATGATCTCACGGTTCGTGGGTTCGAGCCCCGCATCGGGCTCTGTGCTGACTGCCAGCTCAGAGCCTGGAGCCTGTTTCAGAGTCTGTGACTCCCTCTCTCTCTGACCCTTCCCTGCTCACGCTGTCTCTCTCTCCTAGAAATAAATAAAACACTGGAAAAAAAAATTTTTTTTAAATAAATAAAAATACTAAAGTTCAAATTCTTGCTCCCTGTAACCAGGTGAACAGCACAGACATATATAAAGATAAAGATAATATTACCTCCCCAGATTCAGTCCCCCACCTCNATTAGGATACTACTTTTGTAAAGAATATATAAGTGGGTGTGTGTAAACGGGTAAGATACAAGATTATGTAGACCTAGGTCAGTATGTATTTTCTTTGAATGATGGAACAACAGAAAATTTGAGGTTTTTCCTTAATTCTCTCTTGGTTTCCAGGTTTTTGGCCTTTAAGTACTTTTGCATTTGAAGGAATTATATAAAAAGAAAAGTTTCCTTGGAATGCTCCTTTGCATCTGGGTTATTATCTCTTGCTCCTGTCGTTCTGGGGGAGGAAGAGAACATAATGTGAGGAAGTGTTTAGATTTTATGTACCGGGGTGCAGGCGGACGTTTCTGAACTTTCAACTACCCACACAGTTATAGGGTTTCACCAATGGCTCCCTGAACAACTGGGCCCCTTATTTGGCTTAAGCCTCATTGTCCAGATACATTGGCTGTTATTCAGAGTCTTATTAATCAACGAGGGGAAAAAGACCCATTGAACGGTTAGCTCTCCGTCCAAGATGGGGAGCGCATGATGGTACAATGACCATGGTTCAGACTCCAGAGATGTTATGCTGTGTTTTTGAATTCAGTCCAGGTTCCTAGGAGGAAAACACCCGTCAATTATGTTGGCTCTAGATAGATTCCAGTCAACATATGACATCATCAGCTCTTCCTTCCCTGCCCAACTTTCTTTGGAGGAGATGCAAGGAAGACAGTTGTACAGCCTTAGAATAAACAGAAGAGACACCAGGCTCCTCATGCTTTTGTTTCTAGGTTGAGCTCCAGTCCAATTGCCAGTATGTTCTTTTTCAGACACAGTGAGACTCTTGTCACAGCAGCTTTGTACAAGGGTGGATTAGTTGCTCATTAGCGAATTAGAGTCCCGAACATGCGTCACTTCTTATCTGAACTAGGTGCTCTTGTCTTCATTGTATCATTTGGTGCGTGTCCATAAATGATGTCCTGAAATACAGCAGGTGTGAACATGACATCTTTTATTTCGAGCCATATTTTCTCAGAAAGATGATTGTGATCAGATCAGAGGGTTTATCTACTTAAATAGGAATGTGAACATAACCCTGTCTCTTTAATTTGCTTCTTGTTTTTTCCGTTGTTGACCTTGACCTTGGGTCTTTGGCTGTAGCATCTGACATAGCTCTACCCATTATGTATGTGAGTACATGGGTTTCTGTTGGCCCCTACTAAGGAAGCTGCAGGTCCTTGAGTTTATAGTTGGATCCCCTTTCCAGCAGGGGACCGGCAGGAAGGAAAACGGAGACAAACCCAGTCTGCACGTGAAAGCCTTGCAGTGGGGCTTTTATTTTTTGAGATGTTCCACATAGCCCTGTAATCTCGTATTTTTGGCAAGCCAGCACCGAATCTGTGGTCCGGTAGCCCCGGGCAACCAAAAGCTGAGACAAACAGAGGAAGTGTCATTACTCACATGTTTCCCCAGCCACCTCATCTGGGCCTCCCCTCTTTCAAGGCGGAGTGCCTCGCAGCGGAGTCTGACACCCTTCAGGCTCTCATGCCCTGGCCCCTAGGGTCCCTATCACTCCTTTTCCTGCATTCTTTCTGTAATTTGTTTGTAGTCTGGATTTTACTTGACGGCAGACTTTGTGGTGAAAACAGGGAAGTCTCTGTTTCCTTAAAACAGCCTGAAGGCCCCGGGAGGTGGGAGGTGGAGAGAATTCCCCTCCAACCCCCTCTGTCCCTGGCGCACTCATGCAGGTGTGCAAATGCTCACGCGCACACATGCATATGCACACATGCACACACCCCCTCGGGGGTCATCATGCTGGTACCCAGGCACGGGTGTGTCTGGTAAACAGGGATGATGGAAGTTGCTCTGCTCAGGAAGTCTGCAGACCTTCAGAACTACCAACTCTTAGGAACCTCACCTGCTAGGTCCTCTCCTCCCCAGAAGTTGACATGGGAGAACCAGACCATGGATCCCAGCCCGTGGGGCCCGGATCCCTGGGGAACTTTGAACATACAAATAATTTCAATGGTTTAAAAAGTCTGCTGGAGATTTAACTGAAGTGATATCTCCAGGATAGGCTCAGGGTTTTTTGCTTGTGATTGGAAATACAGAAACTCCGATAATGGTGATTAGCTTGTGTTTTCTGTTCTGATCAGGTAGAGGTTCCCTGGGAGGTGAGAAGTGTACCTTTGTGTTTGTTGAAAGCAGGTCTCTAGTTCCTCCAGCACTTACTGTCTTTAATTTTACAACCAGGGCCTACTTGCTATGTAAACAGCACAGATTTGTTTTGCTTGTCTTGGTCTTATTTAGTTTTCTGCAAAAGACTTAAAGTTCTGTGCTGTTCTTTCTTGTGGCCCCAGGAGCCTTGGGCCTCCCTCAATAGCGCCTTTATCCTCTCTGTTCTCATACCCTGTTACTCCTCGGGGGGTTTTCTCCCTGAGCTGACCCCACCGAGCCCTTCCCCTGGCCCACAAGCGGCACCAGAGAATGCCCTTGGACTCCTAGATTCTGTGCCCGTGGGATGCCCCAAACCCTGACCCCCTTTTGTGATACCTCTAAGTAAAATTGAACATTGAGGGAAGACTGACTTCGTGCCAGGAATTGGGTCAAGCAGTCTTTTATCCTCAAGACAATCCTATTTTGCTTTTAATTAAACAAATGGTTATGTGAGACCTACCGTGCCAAGATCTGTTATAAGCCCCTTTACAAATACCATTTCATAACAACCTTGTGAGTGGGTACTATCATTATCTCCCTCCGAGTAAGAAAGCCGGCAAGCCACAGGGCCTGTGAGGCCCTGTAGGGAGGAGTCGCTCCTCTGAACTTTACCGTGCTCCGAGGAATTCCAGGATCAAAATGCTAGCCTGAAGCCAACCTTGTGGTTCTCCCACTGGTGCAGAGATGGGCGATGCCATACACTTGGCCTTTCTTCAGACTCAGAATGATTGTCTAATTACAGGAAACAGAACTCTCTCCCGCTGTTAGCCAATGATTTCAACATCTCTTGGAGACATCCTCCATGGATCTGAAGTTTGAAGCTTTGAATTCTAATGAACTTGGCTGGGCTTTTCACCTTTGGCTCTCCCTGCCTTCTCCCTGGGCCACGATTTCATCACCATGCTTTGGGGATGGCACTTCCCGTTGAGGGTCTGTCTTTCTGTGAACATACACGGAATGGAGACAAAGCACAGCTTCTCTCTGTGCCCCTGGGGCCTGGGGGCCTGGGCTCTCTCCAGCTCTGTGTCCATCTCCTGACTCTGTCTCAGATGCTTAGCAGGACAGCCTTAGTGGGAGTCATCTTAGGCTCCTGTGACAACGCTGGAGGAAGGGTTGAGGAGGTACCAGAGTTAAGATGGTGGACGTGGCCATTTAATCATGTTCTTGTTAAATTGTCAGTAACTTCTTTGTATAGCTGGTCGTTCTGGTCTCTCATGTATTACTCAGTTCCCTATTTGGGTCTTGGAAGGTGGCCATTTATCTGAAACAGAGATAGCTTAGTATAGTGAAAAGAGCTTTGTTTCTTATACCCCTTAAATAGTAAGCAAATAAAATGAAAATACCAGTATTGGCTGGGGGACATCCCATCCTGATGGGTTGCTGGTGGCAGTGTGAACTGGTGGCACTTTTGGAATGCAACCTGGTCATCTGCATGAAGAGCCGTTGTTTATCCCAGCTCTAGGCCCCTCTCCAGAGAGAAGCACTGATAAGAATGGGAAAGGTATTTGTGAGAATATGTTCAAGAGAACATTACATAATAGAGGAAAAGTGAAAGCAGTCTGTAGGCTCAGCATTGGGGAATGGTTAAGAAAGTTATAGTAGCTCTCCCTCCTTCCCCACAAAGTAGCTCTTATAGCAAATTGAATCATGAAGACTGTTAAGGATAAGATGGTATTAATGGTATCAAGAAAAAAAGTGAGTGTGCCCTGTGATTACCCCCATATAAAATAAAGGCACAGGACAGATCTGGAAGATGATACAGAAAAAGATTCATGGTTACTGTTAGGATGGTGGGATTATAGGTAATATTTTCTCATTTCATAAAAAAAAAAAAAAAAAAAGGAAAGGAAAGGAAACTACAGATTTTGGATTCAGACCTAGGATTAATTCTGTTACTGCTACGACTCATGTATCTTTTAACGACTCTTGATGCTTTCCTGGGACTCTGATTCCTCATCAGGAAGAAGACAGAACAATTTCTAAGCGTCCTGGATCTGAACCTAATTCAAGCCATGAATATCTCCTCGTGTAGAATCTGCCAGACTTGCTGATATCAATAAGACAAGCTCAAGGGCACTTGGAAGTATCATTGGGCACTGACAATTGAAGTGCTTTATACATTCCTGGTAGTTAAGCAGTGCTTCTATCAATTTGTTCTCACCATTCATGGTTTGCTGGAACCTTCTCTGTAGACACTACACAGCTTAGGGACATCCTTTCCTCCCTCCCTCCCTTCCTTCCTTCCTTCCTTCCTTCCTTCCTTCCTTCCTTCCTTCCTTCCTTCCTTCCAAGTTTATTTCTTCATTTTGAGAGGGAGAGAAAGAGAGAGAGCAAGTAGCTTAGGGGCAGAGAGACAGAGGGACAGAGAATTCCAAGCAGGATCCACACCACCAGAGAAGAGCCCGATGTTGGGTTTGAACTCACAAACCATGAGATCATGACCTGAGCTGAAATCAAGAGTCAGGCACTTAACCAACTGAGATACCCGGGTTGCCCAGGGACATCCTTTCTGAGTAAACTGAGAGCAAACTTCCAAGTATGACTGCAGAGGCTGATTTTGAAATCAAGCCTGTCTGGCAAAGTGGGTCTCTTCTCTCCCTCCCTGAGGCCACTGGTCAACCCTGATGGGCCCTTCCTGTGAAGGTTGACCCCCTACTGCCTACAGATGGGCTCTCAGGCTCTCCCTGTCTGCCCTTGCTAAGTCAGGGAGACGATTTCTGCTCATTGTGTGGTTTGCCACTCTTAAAGGATTTACACATTATAAATGACCATTCGTCACCACACACAGATTTAATTAGCCTGGCCTTTGATCTCGCATGCCACGTGCATGCTAGGCCTTAGGCAGGCTACCCCAGGCCTCCAAGAAAAAGGTTTTATGAGGTGCTGACATTTTGACAAGCTTTTTATCTGACATCCCAAATTGACTGTCACCAGCTCACATTGGCCATTTCCTTCTGGGTCCACTAGGTGAAGGTCATTAGCTGCTCACATAAGTGAACCTGCCTATGTTTTCAATAATAGAAAAAAAAAAAAGCCTAGGTTTGAAGAGTTGAGATGAGTGGTATTCGTAGAAACACCCAGAAGACGGTGGTTAGTAAAGGCTGTAAAGCCAGGTGGGTTTGGACCCCAGCTCTGTGAGTTTGTCTTCATGACTGCAGGGAAGGCTCCTGGCCACAGCCCCTCCTCTGTGATGCCCACATTGTAAATGTGTTTGCCTCCCTAGTATAAGCACCAGATAGGATAAGGCATGTGGCGGCCCTTTGTAAATTGCTGAAAAGCTGTGCCCATGTGAGGTTGTATGACTGCTGTCAAGGTTATAACACGGTTCTGTTGTCCCATTCCCATGGAAAAATACTTCCGGAGGGGTGGATGTATTTCTCTAACATGGGGAGTTCTGGTTATGTCTGAATTGAATGGTGAAAGTGGAAGAAAGCTAAGGACATCTTTCTAGGATCGTCTTTAGGATCAGACATCACGCTGGGTGTGGACAATGGGCCTCTGTGCCCTGCTCCCCACCTGTCCTTTCCCACCCTCAGACTCCAGCTTCGATTCCTGGACTCCCCAGGTGATCTGCCAGCAGCCTGGAAGGAATGGCTGGCTCATTCCAGTGGGTATAGGCCACAGAAAGGGAAATTGGTGGGCAGGAGGCATGGACTGCAAGGGTGGGAAGCTCCTAGTACCCACCTGTGGCTTCCTTCATGTGGCAGAAGCCAACCCTGACAGGTGCTGTAGCCTGTGGGTCTCCCCTGCGTCCAGCTGTTTATCCCAGGATTTGCCTGAGAGTGAAAAGTCCCAGCCCCCAAATCCATCACACGTCGAATGTCCAGACGCCCCGGAGGAAGACTGCAGGAAGCAGAGGAAGGAGGAGGAAGGAGATCAGGGGGGAGGAAAGAGAGGACATGGCCGGGGTGGGGGTGGGGGGAAGGTTATGGGAATGAGAGGGAAAAGAGACAAGAGCAAGAAATAAGGGGCCCCATGCAAGCCAGCTGGAGAAGGGTCTGCTATTCAGTTCCCCCACTCAGGACCTTTTGAATAAATGTCAGAAATGGAGTGGAATTGAATGAAGTAGGACAGAGCTCCCAGGGACACCAGCACTGACAATGTTGGGGCAAAAGAGGAACCAGGGGATGCCTATTCAGAGAAGCAGCCACAGACGCGCGGAGTGCTGTCCGGAAGCTGGGGCGGGCGCGGGCAGCAGACTGCTGCGGACAGTCACGCCAAGGTCGTGCAAGGTGCCAGTGGTCCCCGGGGGATGGGAGGAATTGAGAGCTTGTGCGAGGGTATCAGCACAGCAGAGCCAAGGGTGCTGTGGGCCACAAGTGAATGGGATGTTACAGTGAGACATCAAGAGTATTCAGCTCTTTCCAGCGCTTGGTGGGAAGGGAAGGGTGGGAATATGTAGTAGCTGGAGGACTGAGCAAGGTCATTTCCTCCGTGAACCCTGCAATGTAGCTTTTTTCTTCCAAACTAGATTTTAACCATTTTAAGCATATAGTTTGTATCCTCTACCTCTTTGTTTCCTCAGAAGCTGGCTGATCACCAGATCACGTAAGAGGTTGTTTGCTTGTTGCATACATACTTTTTACTGGATCTTGCTGTAACCCTTATTCCCTCCAGATTTTGGCTTAATGAGTCTAGCAGTGATCACTGGATGCTGAACAATTAATCATGGCTGAGCTTGGTTTATATGAATGTGTTTGTTTTGTTTTAAAAGCAAGATTTCATGGAAGAGAGTTTGGCAAAGAGAGAACTAAGGGGATTCTTCGGGTACTGCCAAGTTCAGGCAGTGAGGAGCATGAGTTTATATTCCTGCACGTGTTAGGCTGATGATACAGTTTTGTGTTTATTGAATGACCTAACTACATGCTGTAGGTATAAAATATACAGGGCTGAGGCTGCATTTTTACCTCTCAGAGATCTGATAAGTGTTAATTATTTTTGCTATTACTCCCATATTTTATTTTATTTATTTATTTTTTTAATAGTTTATTGTCAAGTTGGTTTCCATATAACACCCAGTGCTCATCCCCACAAGTGCCATCCTCCATGCCCATCACCCCCCTTCCCCTCTCCCCCACCCCCCCTCAGCCCTCAGTTTGTTCTCAGCATTCAAGAGTCTCTCATGGTTTGCTTCCCTCCCTATCCTCCACTATTTTCCCCCCTTCTTCTCTCCCAATTACTCTCATATTTTAAAGTTTATTTATTTTGAGAAAGAGAGAGAGTAAGCATCAGTGGGAAAGGGGGCAGAGAGAGAGGGAGAGAGAATCCCAAAGAGGCTCTGCACTGTCAGTGTAGAGCCTGACAGGGCTCAGACACAAACTGTGGTCATGACTGAGCTGAAATGAAGAGTCAGATATTTAACCAACTGACCCATCCAGGTGCTCCTCCAATTACTCCCATTTTGAAGTACATGGATTATACTTATGTTAAAGGTAGTCACTTTGGTGGGTCCCCTTGCCAGCATTCAGGAAGACTGGGATTTATTTATTTTTTTTTTAATGTTTTATTTATTTCTGAGAGAGAGAGAGAGAGAGAGCGTGAACAGGGGAGGATCAGAGAGAGAGAGAGACATAGAATCCGAAACAGGCTCCAGGCTCTGAGCTGGCTGTCAGCACAGAGACTGACGTGGGGCTCGAACCCACACACTGTGAGATCATGACCTGAGCCAAAGTCGGACACTTAACCGACTGAGCCACCCAGGCGCCCCAGGAAGGCTGGGATTTAAAAACCAGCCCCAGCGAGTGTCTGTGGCAGATGACAGGAGAGCTGTGTGCACCAAGGACTTTTCCAGGGAGTGCTAAGTATTCTCAGATTTCACGGCTGGGCCCCTTGGCGGACGTGGTCTCTCAGTGCTTGGTACTGAGTTGGCCAGGTCCTTTCTTGCCAGAGGCATGTATGATGTTTGGTCCCTCCAGTGCCTGACTGAGCGTCTTTTGTAAGCCGCCCCTCCTGCTGGATGCTTTGGGGGACACAGGGAAGAGGGAGTGAGTGACAGTACTCATAAGCATCGTCTTACGGAGCTCTCAAGCTGTGTTATTGTCAGCTTGTAGATAAGAAAGTCAGGCACAGACCTTCTAGGTAGTTCCCGCTTTTCGGAGAATGCTCCTTTTCATTGCTGGAGAAGCAGTATATTTGTGCAAGGGAAGTAGGAAGTACATCCACCTGTGCTTTTAGAGGCCCTGAAGCATTTACAAAGGGATTTACATGAGGTCGTTTTCCTCGCAGAGGAGTATATGTCTTCCTGCAGGTGTTTATTGGGCGTGGCTCTGTAGCGGGCATCCTTCCCGGGAGTTCCCATGCCAACTCGCTTACACCGCCCCAGACCCTGTGCATTAGGCACTAGTATTGGTTCCATCTCACAGAGGAGGGATGACCTGAAGCCCAGAGAAGACGAGTGTCTTGAAGAAAGTCACAGTGATGAGGACGTTGGCGAGTGGGCCACACGCTCTGGCATCTGTCCCTGGTCTTTCCCCAACTACCTCTCCTTGGGGGCCCCCCTTACATTACCAGGGACAGGTGCATTCTCTTCCCAGTCTGCTTTTTGGTTTTTTGGTTTTTTTTCCCAGAACAAAAGCATGTTATCCTAACCGGCATGCCCCGGGGGCTCCCAAAGGCTCTTATCTCTCCACTAACAAAAGGCATTCTCTGCTGAATAGGTCGCCCCATGCCACAGAGATGAGCCACAGAGATGAGCCAGCGGTAGTTTGTGTTGTCATCTCCCTGATGGCTTGCTTTTAATTCAAGTCCACTGATCCATCTAGGATGAGAAGGGGAGAGGCAGACACGCATACAGCTAAGTGCAGGGACTAGAGAATGAGGCAGGATGATTCTGGAATGGGAGGCAGGAGATGAGCAAATCTGATATTGTAAGACCGCTGGCGTGTGGGGTGCCGTGTGTACTAAGTGGAGTGTCTAGAGCTGCCCCTCCATGCAAATGGGGGTGAGGCTTCAGAGAGCCTACAGCCAGAGGAGGCCCCAGCAGGGGTCCCCCTCTTCAGCTCCATGAGCTTATCCCCTGCAGATTTTCGGGGTGTGGTTCGGGCTCTGCCGCTTCACTTCCCCAAACAGGGGCTGTGGGGCTGACTTTTCTGACATCTCTTGTGTTTTTTCAGTAACGCTGGGCCCCTCCTTTTGAGAACTTGGGGTCTTGGATTGTGTCAATGTGGACTTCCTGGTTGTGATGTTGTGTTGAAGTTAAGCAAGATGTTACCCGGGGGGACACTGGGTGGAGGTTCTGAGGATCTCTTACAACTCCACATGAATCTACAATTACCTCAAAGTAAAAAGTTAAAAAAGAAAGGGTCTTCTAAATACTGCACACATCAAAGGAGTTCTCTATTTGAATTTCAAGGAGCAGCTCATTTACTGTGTGTATAACCCCTTGCCAATACCAGTAAAATAAAAATAGGATACCAGGGCACCTGGGTGGCTTAGTTGGTTGAGCGACCCACTCTTAATTTTTGGCTCAGGGGGTCACCCAGGATTGTGGGATCGAGCCCTGCATCAGGCTCCACGCTGAGAGTGGAGCCTGCTTAACACACTCTCTCTCCCTCTGCCCCTCTCCCCTGCTCATGTTCTTTCTTTCTCAAAAAAAAAAAAAAAAAAAAAATTTAAAAAAGGAATGAAGTACTGATACATGCTCCCACATGGATGGATCTTGGAAACATGCTAAGTGAAAGAAATCAGATAACAAAAGACCATGCAACTGTGTGATTCTATTTACATGAAATGTCCAAAAAGGGCCAATCTGGAGACAGAAGGCAAGTTAGTGATTGCCTGGGGCTGGGAATGGGGAAGGGCTGCAGATGGGAACGTTGTTTCTTTTTTGGGTGACGGTCTCAAATTCTATTGTGGTGATGGTCGCACAGCTCCGTGACTAGCCCAAACACCAGTGAGTTGTACAGTTTAAACAGGTGAATTGTGTAGCGTGTGAATCACATTTTGATAAAGTTGTTGAAGAATGTCAGGTCTTTCGACAGTTGTAAGAGAAGTAAAAATCGTCCCTTGGAATGGCTGGTATCTTCTAGAGGTGAGCACTTCCGGACACAGGCTGCAAGTTCTAAGTTCAGGCCACTGCCCTGGGGCATGTTCATGGCTCCCACGGAAACCACAGGGAGTTTATGAGTGATCATCCCAGGGGAATAAAAACTCCATGCATGCCAGACATTTTGCCAGGTGCTTTCATCCATGCTTCCTTAAGCTGCCTGCAGCCCTGCACCGTATGAACTTTCATGCCCGTGTTTTGTATATGAAGCAATTGGGGTCCCAAAGAGTATACACAGCAGGGCAGAGCTGCTGCCAGAATCGGGACAGAACCCGGAGCTCTTTGACCCCAGGGTCATTCTCTTTTCACCTCCTGGTGGAGGCCTGGGTCGATGAGCTTTCCCTCACATCTTACACGGTGGGGGGAAAAGTCCAGGCCAAAGCCAGGCTCTGGCAGGGACAGCTTAGGAGAATCACCAGAGCAAAGGCATGGGAGCTTCTTGCAAATCCTTTGCAGGCTTGTGTCTTCAGTGGGTCATCTGTGCTCCCTCCGGAAGTGAGGATGACATTCTGCCCTGTGCCCCTGGGCAGCTCTTCCCAGGAGAGAGCTCCCAGGGAGAGGACTGTGGGAAAACATGAGGAGGCTTTCCATGGACACGTTTTTGAGTGTCATTCGTTTTTAGAGGAAACATGTTTATTTCCCTGGAGCCCTTGGCTTTGTCTGTAACTCTAGGCGCTGTTTTTGGACATGGACGGAAGCCATGGTATTCCATCCAGGGAACCTGACGTTTTTTTGTAAGTAGTAATGCTGTTGTGTAGTAAAATGGGGTAAGATGGGCATGAGTGAGTTGAGATACTTGGAGAAGAAAATGGGAAAAGATTTGCACTCAGTTAGTGACCCAAAGGCAGACCCAGCAGCTCCAAGAGAGATGATTAAAAACCAAATTCTCAGGGCACCTGGGTGGCTCAGTCGGTTAAGTGTCTGACTTTGGCTCAGGTCATGATCTCATTTGAGCCCCACAGCCCACTCCTCGCTGCCAGTGCAGAGCCTGTTTGGGATTCTCTCTCTCAAGCTACTCTCTTCCTCTCTCTCTCTCTGCTCCTTCACAACACACACACTCACTTTCTCTCTCTCAAAAGAAATAAACTTTAGGGGCACCTGGGTGGCTTAGTCAGTTAAGCATCCGACTTCGGCTCAGGCCATGATCTAACAGTTCATGAGTTCGAGCCCCTTATCAGGCCCTGTGCGGACAGCTCAGAGCCTGGAGCCTGCTTCAGATTCTGTGTTTCCATCTCTTTCTGCCCCTCCCCTGCTCGCACTCAGCCTCTCTCTCTCTCAAAAATAAAAAATAAAAAAAGAAAGAAACTTTAAAAAATGCGAATTCTCAGGTTCCAGCCCAGACCTACAGAATCTGAAACTCTGGGAAGCTCTCAAGAGAGTTCTTTAACACACTCCACTTTGAGTAGCTTAGCGCCAGACCACCTTACATATACTTGAGGTTGAGCAGGAAGATCTGGGCTCATCCCCAGCACAGCACCTCCTTTAGTGCTTGACCTGATCTTTCAAGGAGGCATGTGAGCTGGAAGGGACCGTGTATTCATTTACTGAACATGTTTACTGAGCACTTCCTCTATCCAGGCACTTGGTCCCTCCTCTGAGGGTGTTTACATGCTAGCGGAGGGAGTCAGATAGGGGAACTAGGGGAACGGATACAGTAATGCTACAGATGAAGAAGGATGGTGACATTTAGCCAGTGAGAAGGAGCCAGGAGAATGGGTTTCCAGAGAGAGAAGTCTGCTGGTGGAAAGTTCTGGAGGTAGGGAAGAGTCAGCGGCTCAAGGAATGGGGGGGTGGAGGATCCATGGTGATGAGCCAGGGGGAGGGACAATAGAGTGTGTTGGAGAGAGGAGACTGGATCCACAGGACCAAGGTGGGGTGGGAGGGGTTGAATTTGACTCTAAGGTCAACTGGCAGAGTGACAGGATCTGGGGAAAGATTTGAGCCATCTATCTGGCTGCTCATGTAGGCTGATATGGTGGGGCAAGCGAGGAAGCCAGGGGTGTGACTAGGGAGATTCTATCCAAACTCTGTTTGCAACAAAGCATATTTTCCTCCTCCTCCTCCTCCCCCTCCCCCTCTTCTTCCTCCTCCCCTTTAGCAGGGTGTGGGGGGCGGGGCACGATTTAAGAAACTGGAATTGTTCTGCCAGGGTTTCTATTAGCGTTTTACAGATGGAACTGACTTGCATCACAAGTATGACCTCCTCATTGCTTTCATTAGATAACACTATGCATATTACAGTACCAGCTAGGCATTTAATTACATATACTGCTACTTACTAAAAAAAGTACATTGCATCAAAAGAAAATTCAGCTCAGATGTGCACGTTTTTGAGAGGTACAAAACCAAGCTCAGTTGATTACAGTTGAACAGTGTCTGCAAAATTTGATCCACTTCAGAAACTTGAGCTCACTAGTATTGCCTGGGCTGGCATTTTCTTAGCTGGGAACCACTTACCTGGGTGTAGGAAATCCAGTATTTTATTTAGAAGAATGATTCATTGCCTCAGGGGTCAAGAGTCCTGGGTTTTATCTTTTTTTGTTGCATAAGTTTGATTTGACCTTGGACAAGTCATTGCAGCTTATATTTTAGTGTCTCTGTGCAGAAGATGGGTAAGAATTGTTCTGGTAAACCTCTCGTCATAGGGGTAACTGAATGAGAGCTCTCTGAGACTTAGAGGTATAGTACCTGTGCAAAGGCCCTGTGGCAGAAGGGAGCAGGAACTGAAAGGTAGCCTATGTGGTTGGAGAGCAGAGTGCAAAGGGGAGTTGAGCCAGAGTGATGTTTTTAGAGGTGAGCAAGGGCCAAACTAGGTAGAATCTTTAGACCTTGTAGGGGACTTAATCTTTATATTAAGAGCATTGGGAGATCGCTGGAGGGTTTAAATAGGGGAATGACAAAAGATTGATAGATATGCCGTTTCATTTCTTCCTCATAACAAATGTGTGTGGCAGTTAATATCCCCATTTTAAGCCAGCACAGAAACTTAGGGTAGTGGAGATTAAATAGCTTACCCAAGAGCTCTTTGCTGGTAGGTGGTAGAGCCAGGAGACAAACTCAATTCAGCTAGAGTCCAAAGTCCCCTGTCTCCCATCTCAGCCTAACTCAATAACAATATAACAATAACCACTGTTTTAAAAGACGCTTTGAACTCTTAAGACGAAAAGATCCCCCTTAAATTACAAAGTGGTATTATGCTGCAGAAATATGAGCAGTGATGAGAGATCGGATATGCTGGGGAAACTTTAAAAGCCTCAGTCTGCATGGCGAAGGTCCAGCATCTTCAAGTTCCTTGCCGTCAGGGGGTGGGGGGGCATCTCACAGGCAGCTATCGCACGCAGAAAGGTTTGGCAGCTCTGCTGGCCATCTGACACTGACATTGTCCATAAGGACTCATTGTCCGTGAAATGTGCCTGAGGTTCGTGCTTTCAGGGACCCTGAGCTGAGCAATCAGATCTGGGCAGTTCATGGCATGGTTTCCTTGGAGTAATCATGCCGTGCCAGGTTTCTGCTTTCTGCTTTCTGCTTTCTCCCTCTTGGGGAGTCAGTTGGTTTAAGTGGATTCTTAGAAGCTGGTTGTAGAGATCACCATCTCGAGTTTGAACCCAAGAAGCCTTACTCAAGGTTGCAGTGGGAAAATTGCCGCTGACCCATGGCCCTGGATGGTGGATGACGACAAATGTCTGTTCTTTTCTAGTTGACCATGTCGTGCCCGAGCCCGGGACAAGCCTGCTGGCAGCCTTTGACCAGTGGAGGGAATGGGCTGACAGCAAGTCCTGCTGTGACTACTCTCTGCACGTGGACATCACTGAGTGGCATAAGGGCATCCAGGAGGAGATGGAGGCCCTGGTGAAGGACCACGGTAGGTTATGCTGACCAGCACCTCTGGGGATATTTCTGTTTTGGTGCATGAGCCAGCATAATTCTCTGAAGGAAAGCTCTGGGAATAGCGCTTGCAGATCCCTCCTGTGTCTCTTGTCCATGCCTGTAAGGAGAGAGGGTCAGGCTGTAGCTGGTGCCCATGGGGGGTGACCAAACCCAGTGCAGCAGTGGAAGCCTTCGTTGATATGAGAACCTGAGCCTTACCAGAGGGACCATTTCTTACATAATAGCTGTGCACAGTTTGCTGGTTCAAGGCAACTGCACCTAGCCCAGTTGGAGAGGTGAAGCCATGAGAGTGATTTGCCCTCAAAGGATAAGAATGCCTCTCCCAGGGAGGATTCTGCACAGTCCTTGGGTGGTGGCCAGGATGCCAAGTGGAGGCCTCAGACAAGCTCTTCCTGCAAGCCCATGAGAATCAGGATAGATTTGAGGGCTCTGGACACCCTGAAAGGTCTTTTCCATCCTAGAGGACTGTTTCAGGGAGTATGATTACAGGGGTTGGGCCCTGGAAGATTCCCAGGGAGGCTGGAGGAATTTGTCCATAGAAGCCCTGGGAGTTCAGGTGGTACTGCCAAGTTACATCATCTTCTGTGGTCCTCTTGAACTTGACTACAGACTAGACTCCTAGGGTGACATGTTGACCTCATTGGATCTTAACTGTCAGGGGCACACCTGTTGCTTTTGGGGTCTGAGACGTGTAAGCTCAGAAGTACCATGAGCCGTGAGTAAAATAGCAGGAGGGAAATATCTAGGCATGGATATGGTAGGTATCTATACATATGGCAGAAAATGCCCAGAATGAAATTCTGCAGTCTCGGGTTTATTTGTGTGTTCTTCCACATGCTAGCTATATGACCTTGGGGAGTTACTTAAATTTTATGAGTCTCGTTAAAAAAAAAATCACAAGAGGTTATTGGACTAGATATCCTAAGATTCTTTCTTGCACAAAGGTTCCTCCTGAAAGAAAATAAATTACCCTCAACCTTCCCACTTTTGGGAACACTGAGTCTTAAAGGGTTTAACTTTCCATACTTGAATGGAATAGACTCCAAATCAGGCAGGAGCATCTCCATAGCAACTGTGGCCTGGCAGGATTGAAGGGCTGGGATGTCCCGAGCCGTTGAACCCCGGGCAGTATCCAGAACCCCCAAGCGGCCTGAATTAAGCTCCAAGACTAGAAGGCTGTCAGTCCAGTTGTTTACCATCGCGATGGATGTCAGGCAGGGCTGCCTGGTCTGCTGCCTCAGGAGGCAAGGACTCTGAAACGGCAGGGCGAGAATTGCAACATCAGCTTGTTGGACCTGTTCTTACTTAAAAATGTTTCTTAAAAACCAGCTTGGATGGAAGGCTGTTTACCAGAGAAAAGACAGTTAATCTAGACTTTCATCCACAGAATATCCTAATCTGTTTTGTTCTTAAAGTCAACAGTCGAGGGCAACTTTTGTTTTTATTTTTTCAGTTTTTAAATTGTACAGCATAACATAATATTTACCATCTTAGACATTTTTTTAAGTTTATTTTTTATTTTGAGAAAGAGAGAGAGAAACCAGGGGAGGGGCAGAGAGAGAGGATCTCAAGCAGGCTCTGAGCTGTCAGTGCAGAGCCCAGTGTGGGGCTCTAGCTCACGAACCATGAGATCATAACCTGAGCCAAGATCAAGAGTCATATGCTTAACTGAGCCATCCTGGTGCCCCCATCTTAGTCATTTTTAAATATACAGTTCAGAGGCATTAAGTATATTCACATTGTTGTGCAATCATTTCACCATCCATCTCCAGAACTTACCATCATTCTGGACTGAATCTCTGTACCCATTAAATACCACCCCCCCAGTCCCTCCTGTCCCCAGCCCCTGACAACCCCTATTCTACTTTCTTTTTTTCTTTTTTTTTTTGTAATTTTTTTAATGTTTATTTTTGAGAGAGAGAGACAGACAGACAGACAAAGCTTGAGCAGGGGAGGGGCAGAGAGAGAGGGAGACATAGAACCTGAAGCAGACTCCAGGCTCTGAGCTGTCAGCACAGAGCCTTATGTGGGGCTTGAACCCATGAACTGTGAGATCATGACCTGAGCCAAAGTCAGACACAGACACTTAACCGACTGGGCCACCCAGGCACCCCCCACCCCCCCCGCAAATCTACTTTCTGTCTCTATAAATGTGACTTGTAAATGGAATCCTACATATCTGTCCTGTGGTGACTGGTTAGTTCCTTAGTGTAGTGTCCTCAGGGTTCATCCACGTGACAGGATTTTCTTCCAGCTTCGGACTGAGTGAAGTTCTGTTGTATGACTGTATGACATTTCGTGTATCCATTCATCAGTCACTTCGGCTCTTTGGCTGTTGCAAATAATGTTGCTGTGCATTGAATGCATGTATGAGTACAGGCAACTACTAATTTCAGTATAGTTTTAAACTTAGAGAAAACCCATCAGGATACTAAAAAGAACTTTAGTACCCTCTTCCCATGTTTACCAATTCTTTATATTTTACCCCATTTGCTTTATCCTTCTTTCTTTGTCTCCACCTCTGTCTCTCCCATCCTTCCTCTCTTCATAGATATACATATATGCATAGTATTATACCTTTCTTACTTGCTTCCAGATTGTTTGGTTTGTTTGTTTACTTATTTATTTATTTATGTCTTTATTTTATTTTGAGAGACAGAGACAGACAGCAAGCGGGGGAGGGGCAGAGAGAGAGGGAGACACAGAATCTGAAGCAGGCTCCAGGCTCTGAGCTGTCAGCACAGAGCCCAACGCGGGGCTCGAACTCACAGACTGTGAGATTATGACCTGAGCCAAAGTCAGACGCTTAACCGACTGAGCCACCGAGGTGCACCTGGTTTATTTATTAAAGTCCTGTCTCTACCACTCTATTTTGTCTATCCTCTAGGGGTAAATTCCTTCCTGGTGTATATGGCTTTCAAGGATCGCTTCCAGCTGACCGATTCCCAGGTAAGGAGAGTTGCCTTTTCTGAGCAGGCTTCCTGGCATTTGATACATCTGGGCAAATGCCATTGTCTTGGAAAGCTGCCTCCAGTGTATGTATGCCCCTTAGCTTGATGGGAAGTGGCAGGGGATGAAATCCTGATGTAACTTCACCTTTAGGGAGGGTCTGAAGCCATTGCACTGGGACTCTGGACTCGGCCTCAGAGCTGCCTCTGTAGGACAGCAGAGCCCAGAGATGTACTCAGAGCTGCCTCAGCAAACCTGGCAGAGAGCCAGGTGTCATCCATGAGCTTCCCCGGCTCCACTTCCCTTAGGTGATGCTGCCCCTGTTGATTACTGAGTGGCCGCAAGCCTTCCTCTTGGGGCATGTCCAAAGAGCCAGCTTTAATAGTAGCAGCTGCTGGTGCTGTTGCTGACCGGTGTGGCCAGAAGGGGAGTGGCTGTACCTGTGACCAGGAACATGGACATCCCCTGTCTCTGATCCCCCCACCTGCCCTTTCAGATCTATGAAGTATTGAGTGTGATCCGGGATATTGGCGCGATCGCCCAAGTCCACGCAGAAAACGGTGACATCATTGCAGAGGTATGGTGCCTTCTTTCCTCATCGTTTCTCCGTGAGCTGCAGGGTGAGAGGCGGGCTCGGGAGCGGGAAGCCACTTCTGTGGCTCAGCTGTAAGGAGGAGAAACAGGGGGACCTGGTGCGACCGCCCTGGGCACGGTGCTAGAAGTCTCACCAGCAGGTAGATGTCAGTGACGTGTGCCTCTGTGCGTTCTGCGGGACATCTGGCCTGATCCCTTTGCACAGAGAAGTCATTTCTCGGTGCTGTAGGGCAGCCACCTGTGGGGTGGGCAACGTGGGCTTCCACATACAGACATTTTACACTGTGGCCCAGGGCCCAGCACGCATGGGCTCCCAGCATCGTAGGGGAAGAGCTGAACCCCTGCTCGGGCAGGCCTGGGGACAGGGCACTGAATCCTTCTCTGCATGAGGCCCTGGCATGAGGGCCGAGTGATCACCTTGCCTGAGTAACTCTTTGGGTGAAAGGTCTCTAGCAATCAGAGCGTCTCAAGTCCAGCTCTCCCTGACGGTCTGGCTTTGTTTAACTCTCGCAGGAACAGCAGAGGATCCTGGATTTGGGCATCACAGGCCCCGAGGGACATGTGCTGAGCCGGCCTGAGGAGGTGAGCATCTGTGACAGGCCAGAAGGGATAGGCGAAAGGAGAAGGGGAAGCACTGGGAATGTCCCGTGCGCACTGGGGATTTAACACTTCCTAGTTCTGCCCTTTTCACTGCGTGCACACACATACCATGCACACAGACTGACAGAGACAGACACACAGACCGAGGCATAGCCACAGGGACACACACAGACTCAGAGATAGACACATAAACAGAGACATGGCCATAGACACAATAGAGACTCGTGAGACAGACACACACACACCAGCGCACCTTCAACACCATCTATGGCCATGAAGACACTTTCCTCTCCACAGTGGAAGGAAGGATGGAACCTGTTACATCTTTAGTATCGTCTGGTCCCTCTCCAGGCCATGGGGTGTAGTTCCTTCCACAACCATCCAGCCTTCCCATGCACACTGAGGAGCTGCAGAGATGAGCCAGGGCCAGCACAGCGGAGCGGGAAGTTGACGGTGACTTCTTCGGGCCCCTGTGTTAACTGCATACTGCCTCTGGGGCTGGTGGACAGCGACTCTGGGAGGGGCTTATAGGAGAGAGAGGGTGACAGTGTCAGTGGCTGATGCTCAGAGTACCTGAGGTTGGTTTTGAACACAAGTGTGTACCTGTAACACACACACATGCACACAACATATTGCTCATAGTTACATGTTTGCGTGTACACACTCACGTATGCACACACATTTACACTCACGTATGCACACACATTTACACTCACATGCACACACCGTATCACTTGCTCAGACACCCTGAAGGTTCCTTTCTGTGGCATTTGTTTCCCCTTCGGAGCTGGCCTTGGCAACCACTTTAACCACATTTCCCTGGACAGATCTGCCGGGGTAGCTGGGTCGGCATAGTCCATGCTGGCCATCAGCGCCATCTTGGACTGGCTGGTTCTGATTCAGTCTTTTTTTTTCTTTTTTAATGTTTTTTATTTATTTCTAGGAGAGAGAGAGAGAGAGACAGCTGTGAGCAGGGGAGGGTCAGAGAGAGAGGGAGTCACAGACTCTGAAACAGGCTCCAGGCTCTGAGCTGGCAGTCAGCACAGAGCCCGACGCGGGGCTCGAACCCACGAACCGCGAGATCATGACCTAAGAGAAAGTCGGACGCTTAACCGACTAAGCTACCCAGGCGCCCCGGTTCTGATTCAGTCTTGAAACAGTTTTGGGTTCAGGCCTTTCAACCGCAGGGACTCCAGGAGAGGTAGAGGAGTGACATGGCTCTTGCTGCACTTGCTTGCTTCTCCTTGAAAGAAAGAGCCTCCAGAGGTGCTAGGCACAAAGTGCCTCACAGTTAACCATTTCAGCCTTACAACCATCCCATGAAGGAAAGCAGACACAGCCCAGCCCCCTTTGTGCAACTCCAGGGGGCGCTGTTCACACAGGCTGCATAGCTGTGTCCTGGGAAGCAACTGGCATTCTGTTATCTGTGTGTGGTGCCTCATGGAGTTGTGCTACGGTGACTATTTCTGTGTCTCTTAGATGAATGGTGAAGTGACTGCCTGTATCAGAGAGCTAGAAAGTGGCATGTCCTGCCTGATCCCCCAGCCCCCCGCTTTGTGTACACACACACACACACACACACACACACACACACACGGGAGCCCAAGCTCACCATAAATCCCATGGGCCCCTGTAACCGGGTGGTGACACCTGGGGCTGGGCGTACTTGAGAAGTTTGCTCCCTGCTCTGCCCAGCGGCTGGGCTGGGACTGCTCCATCCTATTACAGCTGTGCAGGTGGGTGAGATTGTTGTGCACTGAGAAAAGCAGATGCTGCTTACCTTGTCACCCGAGGCTACTTCTGGGAGCCATGACCTTGTGGAAAGTGGAAGAGCCTTGCTGGGGGCTTGCTTTCCCTCTTCCTGTCTGCTCCGCATCCCTGGGGCCCTGTAGACCTGAAAACAGAAAGCAAGCCCGGGCTTTACCTAGCAGGCAAAAGCTATGGGAGGAGAATTGTTCTGGTTGCTCTTTTGACCACAAGAATCAAACCCATTTTTCCATGATGAGACACTGGAGACATGTCTCCAGCAGCTGTTGCCTGGAGAATTGCAGAGTCCCCCCGCCCCCACCCCCACGTGGTGGAGTGTGGAGTCTCCCCTGGGGGCTGGCGGGTCTGGAGTGCACCCACTTGAGGAGCTCTTGGCTTTTGGGGAGGGTCCTCTTGCCTCACGAACGGCTGTTTTGGGGGCTTTCGCTTCTCTCTGCTTTCCAGGGCCGTCTGCTTCTCAGATGGTTCAGAGGCACCTGCTCTCTGTCAGCCTCAGTATTTGGTGCTTCCCTTAAGCAGGAGCACCCTTTCGACAGTCCCATGAGCTGCCAGGCACAAGCCAGCGCCTTCTCCTTCAGCTCCTAGGGATGATTTTTCAGTTCGTCACCAGGAATCTGTTGTGTTAAACCATCTGGGAGCAACAGGGAGAAGAAAACGGAACCATGCTAAAGGAACTTGAGCTTGACAGTGCAGTTAGGGAGATGCCGCCTGTACGTACAAAGCAGTTGTTAATAACATGCATGTAATTCCTTCTCAGTTTCATGATCTGTTGCCACATCATAGTGGTTAACATGGTCTGAACTGCACAAAACATGTTCCTGCCGCTCTCTGCTGTTCTCTCCAGCCCGTTGCATGAGATTACCATGGTCTTCCCCCGTTTTCTAGCTAAGGCTGAGAAGGACTTTAGGAAATAGGGAAATCTAGAAACCACCTGGCCATCAACGGTGCCCGACACGTATGATGACTGGGCCCTGTTGGGACAGCCAGATGAATGAGAAGGGGACTGTGGATGAGCTGGAGACGAAGAGAGACATGGAAAGTAACTAGGCAGGGTAGAATGTGACCAGGACTCTGGGCTGAAAGACTGACATCTGGGAAGTAAGTTGGGAACATGGGGGTGAGGGTAATGGTGACCAAGAGTCTTTCCCAGAGAAAGGAACTTTCTAGGCAGGCCTTTTGGAACTGCGGCTGGGCAGGCAGACAGTTGGGGGATGGAGCCACAGAGGGGGTGTTGTATATAGACACTGCGTATACATGTAGACACTGTTGTGTATTCTGATTCTATTGTGTGTACCGACAGTGTTGTGTGTTCTGACACTTGTATGTACATATACTGTTGTATGTTCTGCCCCTGCAGTGAGTATCGACACTGTTGTGTATACAGTCAGTGTTGTGTGCTCTGACACTGGTTGCTTAGTACCGACACTGCTCTGTCCTTAAACAAGTGACTTCCTCTCTGGATCTTGGGGTACCCAGTCTTAAAAGTCATCAAAGCTCAATGACCCCCCCAAATCCTTTATAATGAGACAAATTTTCTTTAAATTTTAAGCTGTAATACTATTTTCATAATATTTTAGGTTAGTTATTTAAATCAGTTCCCTGTGTGTAAGGGGCCTGCACAGGTACACACAGAAGGGTAAGTGTGGATCCCTCCACGGTTCTGGGTGGAACACAGAGAGGTGGGGTCTAAGTGACCCTTTCTTTCGATGAGGTGGCCCTGTAGTTAGGTGTCTGCCATCAACCGGCATCTGCTGGGGCAGGGGTGGGGCCAGAGCTTACCTCACAATGGGTTAGCCAATCCAGACAGGGCCCTGGGAAGTCCCGAAGGGGTAGGCCCCTCTATAGAATTGGCACTTTTGCTCTATTTATTCCCTAATTAGTCCAATTTCACATTCCAGTTCACCCAGGATAGTTGTAGGCCATGCCTATTGCCCCCATGCAGTCATTAATAGTGCCTCTGTCCACTTTCAGAAGGATTTGTGTTGGGCCAATAAATTGAGTAGTCACTGTCACTCCTGGGAAGCCATGAAGATTCTAGAAGAGTCCTTTCCGTGCTTCACATTGTAGACTTCTGAGGTGACCGCAGAGATTCAGGCCATCCCTCCCTCTTCTGTGCCTCCCCGGGCCAGAGGCACTTCTGTGGTAACTGGAGTCAAGGAGAAGGAGCAGCTATTCTAGGAATTAAAAACGTTTGGACGATTAATGAGCTTTTTCAAGAGCCATTTGGTCTGCCTTTGAATTTTGAGACCTCTCTCTTCACAAAGTTGATGCCTGAAAGGGCAAACGTGAATGGAGTTGTCTTCATTTATTAAATTAGATTACCAGTTAATGCAATTATAGAGCCTCAGCTCTTGGCCACACTCCTGTAGAAACTTGGTTAGCTAAGATAATTCAGTTAGGAGCTCAGCTATTTCTTACAAAAAATAGCAGCTCATGATAGAACGGCCTCACTCTCACCATTAACGTGAAGTAATTCATTTGTTCGGTTAACGTGTCTGGGCGGCTGGCTGTGGACGAGGCACTGTGCTGGGAATGAATGGAGTCCCATGGAACTACATCGGGGGTGGGGCCCAGACCATACAAACATCTGAGTCAAACCCAGCCCCTGGCCTCAAGGAGTTGAACCATAGCTTTTCCCAGGATTTAAGAAGGAGCAAGAGGCTTTTTGAGATCCATTGTTCTATAGTTTCCCATGTTCCTTCAGGTGCCCATTCTAAATACACATATGTCTGTAAGGTACACCTTGATCTCATAGTCCGACCTGGTCAGGTATTTAACAGTAATCACTCAGGGTCTTTGAAATATTATTCACTGAAGCATCAGGTTCAAAGAATCCTCTTATTAGAGTGGCTCTCCCATCTTATGCGGGAGGCGTACCAGTAGTGTGCGGCCTTGGACGTGTAGCAGGTATTGAGGACCGTTGCTGGACATTCCCAGCCAAGCCTGCTCCGTTCCCAGAGCCCCGTGAGGTCTCACTGTTCCTAGGGTTCATGTGGGTGTCGGACAGAAGCCGAGCACAGAAACCTCACCACTGAATGTCTCTACTCAAGACCATGCAGCTACAGTGAACGCACTGACTTGGGAGCAGTTTCCCCGCCCAGTGGCTTTCTTCCATGCGCAAAGCATGAAGATCACCCAGAGCTGTGAGGCCTAACCACATTTCTTGGTCCCATCCCCAATGTTACTGATCCTGGGGCCTGGGAACAGCCCCAGGATCTGCATTTCTCACCAGCTCCAGGCTGAGGCCAGTGTCGTGGGTCTGCTGGGCACTCTTCAAGCCACTTGTCAGGTCATTTCCACCCATCGGTGCTGAGTGACACTGGGAGAGTCACATCCCCCTCCTGGGATGCCACTCAGGGTAAAACCCGGAAGACACGGCAGCCTCTTCTTCCTTTGGCCTCTCTGGGTGGGTTGAAGTTAGAGGGGCATGGAGTGGGCACAGTTCTTACTTTCCATGCTCTTCTGTAGGTCGAGGCCGAAGCCGTGAATCGCTCCATTACCATCGCCAACCAGACCAACTGCCCCCTGTACGTCACCAAGGTGATGAGCAAGAGCGCAGCCGAAGTCATTGCCCAGGCCCGGAAAAAGGGTGAGCCTTACCTTATCGCCTGTGTGACGTCGGGTAGGTCAGGAAGGGAGGAGGGCTCCGTTTCCAGACCTACATGCCAAGTGGGCTGCTTTTATCACGTTCCAGCATTAACCTAATTACCGCTGAAGTGAGGCAGGGAGCTCCAGTTTCTCTCTCGGTTCCACGGCGGCCGCCTTGTCAGTATCTATTTAAAGCCGCGCGCGCTGTGAAGAGTGGGTGGGCAGGCGCATTTCCCTCCTGCCCCCGCGTCTATAGAAAAGTTGGACTTAATTTGCTGCAGTCTAAATAAACTTAGCACATATACAGATGGTGTCAGCCTCCATCTGCCACAGAACCCTTGTGGGGAATGTTCTATTGCAAAACGAGTCCCCGCTCCGTGGCTGGTAGTGATTTCTGCTGGGGTAAGTAAGAGAGGCTCGTGGGGGCGTAGGGCAGGGGATCTGCCCCCGGGCTCCTCAGGTCTGCTTCTCTGGGTGCTGGAGCCGCTTCTTGTAAATTACACTGATGTGTTCTGGGCTGAGGCTGGCGCTGTTAGTACTTAGGGAATCCAGTGAGAAGGGTCTTGGAAACTAATTTACTAAATACAGCTTCTGCTGCTTCCGAAGGCTGTTCCGTGGAGCACCTTATACATTATGAATGCAGCAGAGTCCTCTTGTGAGTTTGCATAAGCACACCACGTGTCCTGGGCTGGGTGTGGCTCTGCCTACAGCCTAATTGCGTGTAGTTGACTTTGTGAGGGTGCATCCTGGCCTCATCATTTCTCCCTTTCTGTCTAGCTTTCTCCTGGTCTGTCTCTCGCCCTCAGTCTCTTTCTCTCCCTTTATCTTTCTCTATCTTTCTTCCTCTGTTTCTAAAGAAGCAATTGGGCCTCTATGCTTCTGTTTCTAGTTCTCTGCGGGATGTGATCCGCATGGGTAAGGAGCACTGTAGGAGTTTTTCACTGGTGGGTAACTTGGTACAAGACCTAGAGCAAATTGCTCAATGACCAGTGAGTCAGCCTGTCCCCAGAGATGATGGCTTCCAGATGGACCCAGCAATTCCTGCCCCGGTTCCCTGGAGCTCTCCCAGGGCCTCTGTCCTTAGGCTTCTCAGCACAGGGTTGTGCGTTCCTAGCTTTTTGGAAACCTGCCCTCTGCTGGCGACTGCAGGATTTGCCTTTTTGCAGTAAAGAAGCATTCCCCTAAATAAGTAAGGTCATCCACTCAGAATCCACTTTGAGTTGTTTTTTCTAGGAGACACGGTGGATGATTCCTATCAGTGACCCTCCCGTACCTGGGCCCTTTGTCACCCAGGCACCTGTTTGCATCAGCCTCAGCACCCACCATGAATCACAGAACCGTTGCTTGCATAGAGCCTCTGGCCAATTGGCACAGTGTCTGGAAAGGGGAATGAAGTTAGGGAGCCATTTCTTTTATTTATTTTATTAACCATCTTGGACCCAGATGATAATAATAAACAAAGAGTTAAGCAGATATTTTAACATAATTTTAATATAATTAAACGTTCCATATAACAGCATGTAAAACTTGAGGACTTGCTTTCTGATTCAGATTTTCACTTGTCCAAATTGGAGGATAGAGGAGTCCGTCTCTCACGAGACCCTGGCCCGGGCAGGTGGAGCTAACCCTCCCTGGTCTGGGGCGTAGAGTACTGGCCTGTGAGCCAGCCCTGCTGGCCTTTACAAAGCTTTTCCTTCCTGTGCCTCGGTTTCTTCATTTGAAGATGTGGAGATGATCTGTGTTATTGTAGAGTCCAGTTCTGCTCCAGTAATCTATGACTCAGTGCCTGGTGTAGTCCCTGTGTTGTCTTTAGGACTTAGACCCTGTGTCTGTATTGGGCAGTGAGCACTAAGAAGGGACTACCTCAGTCTCTTTGTTCTAGTACTTTCCATGTGCCTGTCCAACTGTGCCTGCATCATGGTTCCCGGGGGTGGCTTTTGCATTCAGACTGTCACCCTTTAGTTTGTGAAACCCTTTGCTTGAGATGGACCTGAGCTGCCAGAGAGGAATTTCTGGTGCATTTGAGTGCTAATGAGCAAGAATGTGAGCTTCTCGCTTGCTTTTGGGCTCTTCAGAGTCTTTCCATATTGTTGGAACTTCATAACAACTCTGGGAGGCAGCCCGGGCAGAACTTTTGTACTTTGTTTTACTTTGCAGCTGAGAAACCTGGAGCTCAAAGCTAACGAGGGGTGGAATCAGACTTTGATTGTCAGGTGCCTGACTTTGGGTCTGAATAGCCACGTGAATATCTCAGTTACCTTCATGCTTTGAGGTTATTTTAATATGAGAAATGCTGGTATCTGTTGGGGTTCAGTTTCTTAATGAACCTGGTAGAAACCAGAGCTTGATGCTGAGGAGAGTCGTGCATAATACAGAAGCAAGGATTCCCAAACAGCTGAGAAGGAAAACAGGATACGATTGTGTTACTCATTTGCGCTCCAGGATCAATGTCCTATCCTGGATCAATTCCCAGCTCACTGTGCACCAGCATGTGATGTGGGTGATCCTTCACTATCTCTAGATCTCATTTTCCCATCTGCAGTAGCAACTCATCTTGAAAGGCAAAGATGGTGTCTAACTGAGGTAATGTACGTAAAGACATGTATACAAAGATAATGTACGTAATAATTGTACCTGCTGTTCTCAGGACTGAGGAGTGAAGGGCTGGTTAGAAGTATAGCAAAGATACCTGCTGACCTAAGATTGGGGTTTCCTGCTAAGGATTCTTTTCTATCTCAGCTACGTCCTTGTGGTCCCAGGTAGCAAGTGTGAGGCACGGTCCACTTTTTGCTGCTCCATTTCTTTATATGTAAGATGGAGAGGTTCTTCATTCATTCAGCAAACTTTTTTTTTAGTATTTATTTTGAGAGAGAGAGAGGGAGAGTGCGAGGGAGGAGGGGCAGAAAGGGGGACAGAGGATCTGAAGCGGACTCTGTGCTGACAGCAGCAAGCTGAATGTGGGGCTAGAGCTCAGAAACCATGAGATCATGAACTGAGCCAAAGTTGGATGCTTAACTGACTGAGCCACCCGGGTGCCCCCTCAGCAAACTTTTATTATGTAATATTTCAAGAAGTCCCTCACCTCCTTCACTTGTAGGGGCGGGACACACAGAAAGTCACAGTGGAAAATGGTCAGTGTTATGAAAGGGGTGAGCCAAGGGTGGTTGGAGTACAGAGGAAGGGAAGGGGCCAGCGTTTAGGGACATGCACCTCGCCTGTCTCAGAGAGGTCAGGCTGCATGAGGGGTCCCAACATTTCTCTACAAATGAGAGCTGTTGAAAGATCATGATTTTATGTCTTTTTATTAATGTCCCCCTCCCTCCCCATCTAGAACCTTGCTGGTCCTAAATCTAAGACAGGACGTACAGGGTCAGTGAGAGAGTGAGATGAATATAAATGAGATTGTCTTCCACATGCCTTGAGCCAGCACGACCACACGTGGTCTTCCCGGAGAGCCAAATTTTCACACGCTGCCCCCCTCTGTTCTGTGCCACTCAGCAGGGCCACGTATCAACCACCCCATTCTGCAGATAAGAAGGTGAAGACACAACCAAGAAAAGAATATTCTGGACAAATTTTACTCTCCAAAAGAACTTAGACGTTGGCCAATTTAATAAGGCTTATTTCATGGAAGAGAAATTAAATGCAGAAAGTAAATATCTTGCCCCAGATCATCCAGCCCATAGTTCCAGACTCCTGGCCACCTCTCTCCCCACTGAGGGTCTAGTTGGGAGATTTCTCTAGAATGGGCTCCCTTAGACCACACTTTGTCCATGAGTGAACTCTATTCTGGTACCTTCTGTGTATGAATGGTAGCGTGGAGGTAATGCCTAGTAGCCTTCTCTGATCGACCTCCTCCTCCATCCTTCTCTCCCCACCCTGTAACCCAGATGTGGAAATGTTTAGAACATCTGGTGACGGTTGAAGGATGCTAAACCCTGGGAACCCACACTTGAGCCAATACTTCCTATGCCCTGTGGGCCAATAGGAATGATTCCAGCATCATGAAAAACTTGGGTTCATGGAGCCTGAGAGGACCCTCCAACTTGGGGGTGAAGCCTTAGTATGAAACTAATGCGCAACCTCACAACCTTGAACCCAAAGAGTGGTATGTGGGTTGGCTTGCGAATAGCATAAAATCTCACTAAAATCTGGTAGGGCCATTCAGAGAAACAGAAGATTGGTATATACAGGAGAGAGAGAGAGGGGTGGGGAGGAAGAAGGAAGAGAGAGAGAGAGAAAGGAAGAAAAAAAGGAAAGAGAGAGATTGATCTGAAGGAACTGGCTGTCCTCAATGTGGTTACTGTCAAGGCTGAAATCTACAGGGTGGGCAGGCAGGCTTGGAGATGAGACTCAGGGAGGAGTGGAGGTTGCAGCCTGGGCCTGAAGGCTGTCTAGAGGCAGGTTGGGAATTCAGCGTGTGTTGTCATGTGTGTTTGGTATCCAGCCAGCTAAACTCTTAAGACTCCTGGAGAGAAGGCTCTCTTTCAGGGCAGACATAGAAACTCTTGGGTCAATTATATAGCACTTGGGCTGGGAGTTTGAATCCCTGGACTCAGCTTTTTCTTTCTCCACGTTCTCCAGCATAATTAGGAGCAACCAGGCAACCGTGTTCTTCTACTCAGTTTGACAAAAATATTCTAAGGAGTCTGGTCAACCCAGACTTAGCCTCTTATGATATGTGTTTATAAGGAGTATCTTGTGGTGATATTTTGTGCATCTGTTTTGCCCTACCACACCACGGACTAGTAGTGTTCTCTTGACTACTAGAAACAGTGGCATTAGTGCCTTTAAATCAAATCAGATTAGAGAGGCAATTCTAGAAGCCCCAGAACCAATTCAGAAAACTTGATTCTGTTCCTCTGGAGCCACTCTTGGTACCAAAATTTGACAGGGTTATCCACAGACGAGCCCTAGGCTGTTGAGTTCTGGCATGGGCTTTCTGAGAGGAGGGAGGGAGCGAGGGAGAGGGAGAGAGAAAGAGAGAGACAGACAGAGAGAGAGAGACACTGTCTCAGTTGGTTTTGTACTGTGCTTTTGTGGCTGTGTTTTGTAATACATCTATGTGGTTTTCCAAGGTTTCTACTCTGGATTGTCATCTTGCTTCTAGTTAATGGTAAAGGACTGAACTGTCAGAGCCAGGAGCTGTCACACATTTCTAAGCCCCAGCCTTGCATTCATTCTTCATAAATGCATTCGGGCCCCTCGTTGTGAATAAACACCACCCCCAAGGCCCTGCGGTTCCCGGCCTTTCCAGAGAGCCTGCCAAAGGCTGGCTCAGGGTCACATCCTCCACCCTTAGCCTCTCCCTGGAGAAGAAAATCATGGAGGCCTCACTGCTGCCAAGAAAGGGTCAGCAACGTATTTAGAGGAACTTGTAAAGGCCATTTAAGCCTATTTTGTGGCTTATTATTATTATTGGTAATTATTTCTGGCACACAGGTTAGTGGCATCTGTGGCCTGATTGAGGTCCAGAGGCTCGTTCATGGCTCCCTCGGGATCAGTGTTTATAAAATGGAAGCGGGACCCTGGAGAGGTACTAGGGGGCCATGAGTCCTGGGTGGCCCCGCACCTATGCACCTACCTCTCACAGGAGGAGGAGGCTTTCTACAGGATGGTTTAACTCCTGCCCCACCTTTGGGGGCTAACAAAATCAGTGGAAAGCCAGCAAGGACCTCTGAATCCCTTGAAATTTGAACAGGACAGAGCTGGAATGAGCGACATGATGTCTCCCTCCTTCTCCCATATTCCCGTCTTAGCCCGGCCCTGGCCAAGGAGTCCTGGCTCAGCCTGGGCCCAGAGAGGCAGGTTCTGGTCTCCTGTTCTGGGTTTTCCAGAGGCTGCAGGCTGGCTTCATTCCTTCGCAGGGAGGTGCACGTTCCCATGCAGCGAGAATGAGAATGAACGAGGGCCCAGCCCGGTCCAAGTTGTGTTTTGCAGAGTGAGCTGAAGGCCTTAGTCAAGGGCACTAGCACTTGTGGGTTCCAGGAGGTGTTCCAGGAACCAGCTGCCCCTCATGCTAAAGCTCCTGAAGGCAGGACTACAGGGCAGGTTCGGGGAGAGGGGGAGCCATGGCAAGTCACAGGAAAATCCAGGAAATGCTCCTGCTTAACCAGTGAGTTTCAAAGAAGGTCTAACCAGCCTCTTTCTCTGAGCAGTTCCTCTCTTTCTAACCTTCCCAACCAAAGCAGGAAACCTTTAGGATTACAGATCCTTTGTTTTCCTAATGACCTGCTGACACCTTCTCTCCTGGCTGGGTCCAGAGAGCTATACTCAGCTCACACAGTTGCAGTGGATGTGCAAACCAAAAGCCAGGAGCCTCAGGTCCTGTGAGAGCCAAGGGGCTCAGCCACTTGCACTTCCTAAGTGGCCCTGGCGACAGCGAAGGCCTGCTCCTTGTGCAGGGTTTTTCCACTTCCGGAGGAGCTGAGGCAGTTTGGGCAGCTGCCAGCTGGCTTGAGTGGGTCAGGAACTCAGGAGCCCTTCCAGATGCTTCTAAGTTTTGGCCCTTTCCTGCCTGAGGGCTTCCCGCTGTGTGAGGCTTCCCCCAGGTTCTGGAGCCGTGGATTGGTTTCTCCTGCCTGGGGATCCTTACTGATTTCCTTGATTTCAAGTGAGCTGCCTGCCCGTGGCCTCTAATGCTCCCTGGCTGGAGGGCGGCTCCTTTGTGAAATTCCTGAGGCTGGAGGGGGCCAGCTCCAGAGCAGCAGAGAGGGTGTTGTACTATATTATCTGGAGAGCAGTCCTTGGAAGAGGCTGGGGAGAGGAAAGGAGTTGCATTCCTGGCTGGGAAGTGTTTGACCTTGGAGAAGAGGGAATCCTGAGGGGACTGCTGTGGAGGACGGGGGGTCAGCCCTCCGTATGATGGGAGGAGGTGAGGAGAAGCACATTCTTAATAGTGGCAAGGCTGGCCTAAGTGAAGTTCCAGCCCTGATGCCTTCAATTAAGAAACCATTACACCGTTTCATCAGTTCGACATACCTTTATTGAGTGCCTACTATGTGAAGACTGACTCTTTTTCTTCAGGAATTCTCCTTCAAGTGGAGAATCAAAAAATCCCAAACTGGATGATTATTGGAAGGGATGAGCTTTGATATGACACTGGAAAATGAAGGGCATTCGATGCTTCAGGGAGGAGTTTATTTCCATTCTTGAAAGCAAAAGAGCTCCGTAGGGCTTTATGCAAGAGAAGGGCTTGGGAAGATTATGCATAGGGAAGATCATTCTGGAAGTATCCTGGAGAATTAGCAAAGAGGCAGGGAAGAAAGTTGGGAAAGCAAAAGTAAACCTGAAGTCCAGTTGGGAGGTTCTGTTGGAATGAGCTGGGGAGAAAGGAAGAAGGCCTGATGGAAGGGAAGGAATGTGAGGTGGAAAGGGAAGGATGTATTTATGGTGCTGAAGCATGGGCCTTCAGTGGGTTGATGACTCCTGACTTTCTGGCTTGCACCTGAATGGACAGAGAGGAGGACATGATTTGAGTGAGCATCAGGGAATCGACATTCTTGGACAGTATGTTAAGTTGGACCAAGCTTCCAAATATGCTAACGCCTATGTGGCATAACTGTGCAGAGCCCTTTATTTCTGTCTCACCAAGTTGGCACTGCATCTGGTGGCTCTTAAGGACAGCTGCCTTCAGGCAGTGACTCCATGATCAGGCTGGCTCTTGGACCCATCTGGAGGGCTGTATAAATTTTCTCAAATGCCTCAGCCCGCTGATACCATGTCTACCTTCCTCTCTCAGCCCAGGAGCCAGAGCCAGACAGTGCCCAGAGGGCTGGCAGTGTTGGGAGGCAGAGAAAGTGTTTGGTAAGCAACAAGGTCAAGTTTGGGGGTCACCCCAAAATAAGAGTGTCAACAGCCCTCAGGACTGGGTGCTTGAATGCATTCTGAGCTGGGGATTGTTAGGAGACATGGGAGTCAGCAGTGCAGTAGGTGGGAGAGTGTGTTGAGTTTCAAGAGCGGGGGCCCAGAGGTGGAGTCATGGGGAGCGCACGTTCAATTGGTGACTTTGGCCGGTGGACATGTTTGGCCACGTGTGTCCTTGCGTCTGAGAGAGGGTGCAAGGGATGGTGAGCTATTGGCCTGCTGCCAGACGGTGGTGGTTCCTAGTAGGGTGGTTTCTTTCCCTTGTGTCCTACTGAGCTTTGTCTTCCCATGTGTCAGGAACCGTCGTGTATGGTGAGCCCATCACCGCCAGCTTGGGGACTGATGGCTCCCACTACTGGAGCAAGAACTGGGCCAAGGCCGCCGCTTTTGTCACCTCCCCACCCCTGAGCCCTGACCCAACCACCCCGGACTTTCTCAACTCCTTGCTGTCCTGGTAAGTTTTGGTGACATGTTCACACTCCCCCTTCTCAGGCTCTCCTTGGACCAGACTGACTTGTCCGGGGCCAGCCTGGTGGGCAGAGTCAGCCTTGCAAACAGATCTCTGTTCTCCAAATTCAGATAGCCAAGCGGTAATGGGGGATTATCACTCTGACGCTGTCCTTCAGGGAAATTCTAGGTAAAACTCTTGGGCTGTCTTGAGAGTCAACCAGAGGGGATGAATAAAGGATTAGAAGGGTTCCACTGTGGTGCCTCACAGAGTAGATGTAGATCTACAGCAGTAGTACGCAGCTTCGGTACCACGTCCCTTCTTCCCAGAATTTCCTATCTCCTGAGGGCTGTTTCTAAATCTTTCAGTGGCCTCACAAGTTAAAAAAATATGTCCAAGGATGACTTGGGGTGTAAGATGAGTTAAGCCAGCAGTGTACTTTCCTTCCAGTGGAGATCTTCAGGTCACTGGCAGCGCCCATTGCACATTCAACACTGCCCAGAAGGCTGTAGGAAAGGACAACTTCACCCTGATCCCTGAAGGCACCAATGGCACGGAGGAGCGGATGTCCGTCATCTGGGATAAAGCTGTGGTAAGGAGCAGGGGCCTCACTCGGGGATTAGTGTCCACTTCCCCCTGCCCCTTGTCTGAGGGCCATGAGTCTCATGGAAGCCTTGATGTGGCAGCTGAGAAAATTCTAGAAGCTGGTGCTTCTGTGACAATATTTTTTAGGTTTGGGAATCCAAGACCACTCCTTATAGGCCTTCTTTTCCTAAATAATACCTATGTATTTCTTACCTTTATCATCTGTGAACCAGTGAGACTGAAAAACAAACAAACAAACCCCGAGACTCTAAAATATGACTTTGGGGTGCGTAGGTGGCTCAGTCATTTGAGCAACGAACTTCAGCTCCGGTCATGATCTTGTGGTTTGTGAGTTCAAGCCCCACATCAGGCTCTGTGATGACAGCTCAGAACCTGGAACCTGCTTCAGATTGTCCCCCTCTCTCCCTGTCTCTCCCCCACTCACGCCTATCTCTGTCTCAGAAATAAACAAACATTAAAAAATTTAAAAAAGAAAGAATAATAAAAAATATGACTTTTTTGATCAGTCAGGAAGAAACTTCCTTAACAACCTGGCGACTGTCTCAGTCAATCTTCTACTCTGGGAAATGGACACAATTTCCTTAAAACTGTCTGTTAGGGCTCCCTAGAGTTTGCATTTCTGCCCGCTCCAGACTCTGGCAGGCCTGCTTTGAACATAGACCAGCTTCTTGGGGGGCTTCAGGCTTTTCCATTTTCAGTGTTTGAAAGAACAGGTTTTTCTGTTTCTTAATGATTTGTTTAGAGTACAGAAGCCATATATCCTCATTCCAAAAAGAATAAGAAAATGAGTAAAAACCCCTTTCAGATAACTACAAGGAAGATTTTGGGAAACATCTTCTCAGTTTTTGCCAGTACAAGAGTGTACATACATGTATCATATATGTGTGAGTATGTAGGTAACATTGGCAACATATGTACTGTTTTGGGCTTGTTTTATTATTTTTAAAAAATTTTCCTTAATAGTTTATTGTCATTTGGTTTCTATATAACACCCAGTGCTCATCCCAACAAGTGCCCTCCTCCATGCCCATCACCCCCCTTCCCCTCTCCTCCACCCCTATCAGCCCTCAGTTTGTTCTCAGCATCAAGAGTCTCACATGGTTTGCCTCCCTCCCTCTCCAACTATTTTTCCCCTTCTGGTCCTCTGTTAAGCTCTTCCTAATCCACCTATACATGCAAACATATGGTGTCTGTCCTTCTGTGCCTGACTTATTTCGCTCAGCATAATACCCTCAGTTCCCATCCATGTTGCTACACATGGCCAGATTTTTCATTCTTTCTCATTGCTATGTAGATAATCCACATCTTCTTGATCCATTTATCCGTTGATGGACACTTAAGCTCCTTCCATGTTTTGGTTATTGTGAGAGTGCTGCTATGAACATTGGGGTACATGTGCCCCTATGCACTTATGTATCCCTTGGGTAAATGGGTCATAGGGGAGTTCTGTTGTTAGCAGTGCTATTGCTGGGTCATAGGGGAGTTCTATTGTTAATTTTTTGAGGAACCTCCACACTGTTTTCCAGAGGGGCTGCACCAGTTTACATTCCCACCAACAGTATAGGAGGGTCCCCATTTCTTCACATCCTCGTCAGCATCTGTAGTCTCCTAATTTGTTCATTTTAGCCACTCTGACTGGCATGAGGTGGTATCTCTGTGGTTTTGATTTGTATTTCCCTGATGATGAGGGATGCTGAGCATTGTTTCATGTGTCTGTTGGCCATCTGGATGTCCGTTTTGGAGAAGTGTCTGTTCATGCCTGCTGCCCATTTCTTTACTGGATTATTTGTTTTTCGGGTGTGGAGTTTGGTGAGTTCCTTTTTGATTTTGGATACTAGGCCTTTATCCGATATGTCATTTGCAACTATCTTTTCCCATTCTGTCAGTCACCTATTCGTTTTATGGATTGTTTCCTTTGCCATGCAGAAGCTTTTTATATTGATGAGGTCCGAATAGTTCATTTTTGCTCTTGATTCCCTTGCCTTTGGGGAGGTGTCAAGTAAGAAATTGCTGCAGTTGAGGTCAAGGAGGTTGTTTCCTGTTTTCTCCTCTAGGGTTTTGATGGTTTCCTGTCTCACGTTCAGGTCCTTTATCCATTTTGAGTTTATTTTTGTGTATGGTGTGGGAAAATGATCTAGTTTCATTCTTCTGCATGTTGCTGTCCAGTCTTCCAGCACCATCTGTTAAAGAGGCTGTCTTTTTTCCATTGGATATTTTTTCCCACTTTGTCAAAGATTAGTTGGCCATACATTTGTGGGTCCAGTTCTAAGGTCTCCATTCTATTCCATTGGTCTATATGTCTGTTTTTGTGCCAGTACCATACTGTCTTGATGATTACAGCTTTGTAGTAGAGGCTAAAGTCTGGGATTGTGATGTCTCTTGGGGTCTTTTGTGGTTTCATACAGATTTTAGGATAGTTTGTTCTAGTTTTGAGAAGAATGCTGGTGCAATTTTGATTGGGATTGCATTGAATGTGTAGGTTGCTTTGGGTAGAAATGACATTTTAACAATGTTTATTCTTCTGATCCATGAGCATGGAATGTTTTTCCATTTCTTTGTGTCTTCTTCAATTTCCTTCATAAGCTTTCTATAGTTTTCATCATACAGATCTCCTATATCTTTGGTTAGGTTTATTCCTAGGTATTTTATGGTTTTTTGTGTAATTGTGAATGGGATCAGTTTCTGATTTATCTTTCTGTTGCTTCATTATTGGTGTATAAAAATGCAGCCAATTTCTATATGTTGATTTTGTACCCTGCAACTTTGCTGAATTCATGGATCAGTTCTAGTAGGCTTCTGGTGGAGTCTGTCGGGTTTTCTATGTAGAGTATCATGTCATCTGGGAAGAGTGAAAGTTTGACTTCCTCTTTGCCAATTCTAATGCCTTTGATTTCCTTTTGTTGTCTGATTGCTTATGCTAGGACTTCCAGCACTATGTTGAACAATAGTGGTAAGAGTGAACATCCCTGTCGTGTTCCTGATTTCAGGGGGAAAGCTCTCAGTTTTTCCCCATTGAGGATGATGTTAACTGAGGGCTTCTCATAAATGGCTTTTATGATGTTTAAGTAAGTTCCCTCTATCCCGACTTTCTCAAGGGTCTTTATTAAGAAGGGATGCTGTATTTTGTCAAATGCTTTTTTTGCATCTATCAACAGGATCATATGGTTTTTATCTTTTCTTTTGATAATGTGATATATCACACTGATTGATTTGCGAATATTGAATCAGCCCTGTAACCCAGGAATGAATCCCACTTGATTATGGTGGATAATTCTTTTTATATGCTGTTGGATTCGATTTGCAAGTATCTTGTTTAGGATTTTTGCATCCATGTTCATCACAGATATTGGCCTGTAGTTCCCTTTTTTTGCTGAGTCTCTGTCTGGCTTGAGAATCAAAGTGGTGCTGGCTTCGTACAATAAGTCTGGAAGTTTTCCTTCAATTTCTATTTTTTGGAATAGCTTGAGAAGAATGGGTATTAATTCTGTTTTAAATGTCTGGTAGAATTCCCCAGGGAAGGCATCTGGCCCAGGGCTCTTATTTGTTGGGAGATTTTTGATAACTGATTCAATTTCTTCACTAGTTATGGGTCTGTTCAGATTTTCTATCTGTTCCTGTGTGAATTTTGGTAGTGAATGTGTGTTTAGGAATTTGTCCATTTCTTCTAAGTTGTCCAGTTTGTTGGCATATAATTTTTCATAGTATTCCCTGATAATTTCTTGTATTTCTGAGGGATTGGTTGTAATAAGTCCATTTTCATTCATGATTTTGTCTGTTTGGGTGCTCTTTCTTTTCTTTTTGAGAAGCCTGGCTAGAGGTTTGTCAATTTTGTTTATTTTTTTCAAAAAACCAACTCTTGGTTTCATTGATCTGTTCACCTATTTTTTTGGATTCTATATTGTTTATTTCTGCCCTGCTTTTTATTATTTCTCTTCTCCTCCTGGGTTTGGGGTGCTTTTGTTGCTCTGCTTCTAGTTTCTTTAGGTGCACTGTCAGATTTTTGTATTTGCGCTTTTTCTAATTTCTTGAAATAGCCCTGAAGTGCAATGTACTTTCCTCTTAGGACTGCCTTTGCCGCATCCCATAGAGTTTGGATTGTTGTATTTTCATTTTCATTTTCATTTGTTTCCATATATTTTTAAATTTCTTCTCTATTTGCCTGATTGGCCCATTTGTTCTTTAGTAGGGTGTTCTTTAACCTCCATGTTTTTGGAGGTTTTCCAGACATCTTCCTGTGGTTGATTTCAATTTTCATAGCATTATGATCTGAAAGTGTGCATGGTATGATCTCAATTCTTTTATATTTATTGAGGGCTGCTTTATGTCCCAGTATGTGATCTATCTTGGAGAATGTGCCATGCACACTTGAGAAGAAAGTGAACTCCATGGCCTCAGGATGTAGAGTTCTAAATATATCTGTCAAATCCATCTGGTCTAATGTGTCATTCCCGTCCATAGTGTCTTTAGTGATTTCCTGTCTAGTTGATCTATCTATTGCTGTAACTGGAGTATTAACGTCCCTTGCTATTAGCACATTCTTGTCCATAAGATTGTTTTTGTTTGTGATTAATGTTTTATGTATTTGGATGCTTACATATTTGGTGCATAGACATTTATAATTGTTACCTCTTCCTGATGGATAGACCCTGTAATTAGTATATAATGTGGGCTTGTTTTAAAACAGTGTCATGACAATGTCCTCACATCCTTAAATATACTTAAAAAACTTGGTCATTAGTAGCAGAAGATTCCATCCTAATGCTGGACCATAATTCATTTGTAATTCTTTGAGCATTTATTTAAGTTTATACATTTTTGAGAGAGAGATCAGGGGAAGGGCAGAGAGAGAGGGAGAGAGAGAATCCCAGTCAGGCTCTGTGCTATCAGCACAGAGACAGATGTGAGGCTCAAATTCACGAACCGTGAGACCATGACCTGAGCCGAAATCAAAAGTCAGATAGTTAACAACTGAACCACTGGGTGCCTCTATGTTGTTTTCTGTTTTTTGTTTTTTGTTTTTAACTGGGATGAACATCTTGTAAACACCTCCTTAGATAGATCTTTAATGGTGCTCGTAGGAGAAATTTCTAGAAGTGGTATTTCCTGGGCCAAAGGGTGTGTATATATATATTTTTGTTTTTTTTAATTTTTTTAAAAATTTATTTATTTCTGAGAGACAGAGAGACAGCGTGAGCAGGGGAGGGTCAGAGAGAGAGGGAGATACAGAATCTGAAACAGGCTCCAGGCCCTGAGCTGGCAGTAAGCACAGAGCCTGACCCACGGACCGTGAGATCATGACCTGAGCCGAAGTTAGATGCTTAACCAACTGAGCCACCCAGGCACCTTGGGGGTGTGTATTTTTAAGGCTTTTGCTATATATCGCCAAAGCTTCTTCCAGAAAGATTACACCAATTTGAATGTTGCCAGCAGTATGTGACATTTTCTTCTACCAGGTCCAAATTGGTATTATCCTCAAAAAATAGAACTTTGCCCATCAGATGGGTGAATTTGTTTTACATTTTAAGCTCGTTGGTAACTGATTAAAGTGAACTTTTTTCATGTGCTTATTGGCCATATGTATTTTTCTCTCTCTTAATACTGGCTTGTTTTTCTCCTAGCTTTAGAGTAGTTTCCCTAACTCAGAGACTGACAGTCATTTTCTCTGATTCTGCATTTAAAGGGAAGAGGAATATAAGCTGTAGAGATGAGAAACTGCAGGGCAGTGCGTGAGGAAACTGATGAGCATCTACAGCATGACACGGATGCCCAGACCGGGTGCTGGGACCAGTCTCGGATCTCTAGGTTGGCTAGACTGCAAGCCTGGGCCTATGCCTGTAGTTTTGAAAAGGACAGTCATTCAGGCCAAATGTTTCCTTTTTTTTAAATGTTTATTTATTTTGAGAGAGAGAGATTGAGAATCCCAAGTAGACTCCACACTGTCGGCACAGAGCCTGATGTGGGGCTCAAACTCATGAACTGTGAGATTATGACCTATGCTGAGATCAAGAGTTGGACGCTTAACCAACTAAGCCACCTAGGCACCCCGAAGCGATGTTTCCTGAAGAGGCATTGCAGCCCCTTCAGAAATGTTTTTTTAACTTTTCACTATCAGATAATTATAGATGCAGGGGTAGTAAACAAAGACAGGACAGAGAGGTCCTGTGTACCCTTCCTCCAGTTTCACCAAAGTATGATTATGGTACCTTATCAAAGCCTACACATTGAATAGCGGCGCAGTGTGTGTGTGTGTGTGTGTGTGTGTATGGCTCTGTCATTTTGTCATATGTAGGCTCATGTAGCCACCACCACAATCAAGACCCAGACTTCCTCCATCACCCCAAACACCCCCGATGTGTTGTCCTGTGATAGCCACACTGGCCCCTAAGCCCTGGAGGAATCTCCACCTTGCCCCTCATCTGTCTTCCGTCTCTGTCACTTTGTTATTTTGAGAGTGGGATACAAATAAAAACCATATGGTATGTGGCCTTTTGACGTTGGTTCTTTCACTCAGCACAATGCCCTTACATCTGTCTAAATTGTGTTGTGTATCCAAAGCATGTGCCTTTTTTTTTTTTTTTTTTTTTTTACTAAGTCACATTGCCCCTTTCAACTTTGTAACCCACATTTGATGTTTGTGTGTGCGTGCTTTGCTCCTCAGGTCACGGGGAAGATGGATGAGAACCAGTTTGTGGCCGTGACCAGCACCAATGCAGCCAAAGTCTTCAACCTGTACCCCCGGAAAGGCCGCATTGCTGTGGGATCCGATGCTGATCTGGTCATCTGGGACCCCGACAGTGTGAAAACCATCTCTGCCAAGACCCACAACAGTGTAAGTCCTGTTATACTGCACGGATCAATCTGAATGAATTATAGTTACAGAAAGAGACTGAGGCAGGAAGAGTCCCCAGAACTTACTGTGATAGGAATGAACCCCAGGATATATTACATATTTTCCTGTGATATATTATAACTTGCAATTTGTTGAGAAAAAAATAGCTACCTCCTTATCTTTGGTGAGGTCAGTAAATCAGTACGACTGTTACTCTTATCCCCATTTTGGAGTTCCACAGACTCTTTATAGATGGAGGTCTTTGTCTGTAGACCTTCAGAGCCTCTAAAGTCATCCCAGGACATCAGAAGCTTCTGGAAGTTGGGCACCATCCCATGGGTGCAGAGGTTGGGTGCAGGACCTCTCATGCAGTGCTTGCCAGAAGGGACCTGCATCAAACATTCAGATGTCCACTCTGAGATGCGCACTTTGATTCTTTTAAGCCACTGCTTTCTCCTGTCAATGTTGCTGGACATAAACCTAACAACAGATGCTCTTTCTTGTCCTAAAGGAGTTCATTGACTTTGACTTCTTCCCAAATAGAAGAACTACCTCCAACAGCTATTCTGATCAGGATTTTAGGATCTGTAGTTTTGGGTATCTCTTGCTTCTTATTCTACACTGCAAAGCTTGGGGATGTCCTGTGTATTAATTGGACGTTAGGCAAGGGGCTTCATGTCATGTCTCGGGCTCCTCAGCGGACCTGGGTTTAGATGAGGTCTCTGACTGTCCTGTGATTCTCTGAGGTCAGCTCTGCCTCTGTGAGATACCTTTGGTTCTTCATAGAAAAAACTGTGTGTGTGTTGTGTGTGTGTGTGTGTGTGTGTGTGTGTGTGTGTGTGTGTGTGTTAAATAATAAAAGAAAATACACAAAGGGAATGCTTTGGAAAAGAAACGGGCCTAGGACCGGAGTGTTTTGTGGTAGAAATCTTATTAGAAATTCATTAAGAAATCTTAATGAATGGAGAGCATGTTCTAGGTAAAGATCAAAATGAAAAGCTGGGCAAATAGGGAATCTGATTCTAGATGGTCCACCCCAGAGAGCCTGGGCCACCAAATACTGACACCTCCCCCAAGTGCCACAGCAGGTCTAGGGTGGGCTTCAGGCATCCCTCCAGGACAGCCCTGGGCCTTTTGCTGCATCCCAAGCCTGTCCTGTGTGGACAGAGGTGCATGGGCTATGGGGCTTACCTCTAGCTTCTGTGGACACCTGTAGGTGCCTCGATGGCGGATGTCTTTTAGGAAGGTTGCTCAGCTTTCAATATGTAGAGATAACTTTTTTCTTCCTTCCGCATTGGCTGGCTTAGCTTCCTGGCACAACCTTATAGCCATGGCTACTTGTTACTTGGGTCACAATACTTTGGGGGTCCAGAATGGCCTCTGCAGGCAGAGCTTCTGGGGTCCTGCCCAGGGAACCTACCTGTTTTTATTCATTAACATCACAGTCCCATTTCTTCTTTGTCTGGCCTTTTCAATAAAGGGGTGGCACCATTACTGCAATTGGGAAGATAAGTAAATGGAAGGTTTGAGAGCTAAGTCACCAGTGTGACGTTACATAGCTATTTTGTGGTAGAGCCAGAATTAGAAGCCCAAATGCTCCAGGGTTCTTCCCTACCAGATTGCAGGTGCAGCCTCTTGGTCAGGCTTAGACGGAGGAAATGCTTCCCCTTCCCTTCTGCAGAGATGATAGAGAGGGTGAACTGGACTCATTATGTAAGCTGCACATGACGTCGCTCGGGAGTTTGCCTTTGGAGCCCTTCACCTGGCAGGAGAGAGGATGTGAAAAATCGAGAAGACAGATTCTGCCGTTCACTCATCACCCTCAAACCTTTTGAGACCAATAGCATTGGCCTGCCTTTATTCCCAGGCAACTCCACGTAGGGGAAGTGCCTCTTTTCTGTCCTCACCTGATTCCAAGAGTCCATACCGAGCACGTCTGTGCAGCATTAATCATCCGGGAAAATACAATGAGAGGCTTTCCCCATGTAATACCATGTTTCATACCACCGGGCTAATTAGCTTTAATTTGGAGGATTTAGCTAACTATTACTGAGAGCCCTATTGCTAAGCCTTTGCTTGGATTTTCTGGCATCCAGCCAGATGAGTAATTTTAGGGAGCCAGGGTGGATGTAAGTTAAAAATGTCTCTACCTGCTGAGCAGCACAGCCTCACTACCCACTGGTGTGACAGGGTAGTTTCTGTATATCCTGAGCTGTGATCTGACCATTGGGCTTGTTAATTTTGAGTCACTTAGGCTCATGGGGCTGGTTTTTCCCATCTTGGGTTTTTTTTTTTTTTAATGTTTATTTATTTTTGAAGGAGAGAGAGACAGAGAGTGAGGGAGGAGCAGAGAGATGGGGAGACACACAATCCAAACCAGCGCAGAGCCTGATGCAGGGCTTGAACTCAAAAACTGTGAGATCATGACCTGAGCCGAAGTCGGATGCTCAGCCGACTGAGCCACCCGGGTGCCCCTGGTTCTTCCCATCTTGTAAAAATGAGAGATGGCTCAAAGCCCTTGTAGGCATTTGTGATCAGTCATTTAAAGGCAGTTAAACTCAATATATGTGTCTTATGCTGGCTTTGTCACTAAAGAGCTTGCCGTCTTATTGGGAAAGGACAATTAAAAAAAAAAAAAAAAACGGGCTGTGGAGGAGTGAGCATTACCTAAATGCCTGGTCCGTGCCAAGTAATGTGCTCGATGCTTTTCCTCATTTCATTTCATTGAATGTTGGTGCCAGGGCCATGAGGCAGGCTTTATCCCTGGTGGACGAGGAGCTGAGGGGCTTCTCCTGAGTCACGCAGCTGAGGCCTGGCAGGATGGGATACGAGCCCAGGGTGACGGCCCCATGTCCTGAGTTGCCTCCAGCCCTTCGGTGAGGTGCAAGAGGAGCTTGTTGGAGTGTAGACTCTTAGCTGTGGAGTGGCCCGGAAGAGAGAGGGCTTGATGCCCTCAGACAGTGACGCACACCCTGTCAGAGGCCAGCTGAGGGAGGATAGGCTCCTGACATTACGATCTACACACATCGGTCACTCTTGTCAGGGCCACAGAAGCCCTGGGGGAGAGGCAGATAAAGAAACAAGCTCTGGGGCAGGAGTCAAGTGATCCCGCTCAGGGGTCACACACAACGCCTGGATTCCACCCAGCCTGAGACGCCTCTGATTTGAAGGTGTCCCCCAAGTTGACGGACCACTGTGAGAGAAAGCACACCAAAATGGGGGGTGTAACGCAAGTTTCCTCTGCAGGTACACTGCGCTGCCAGGGAGGGGCTCAGTTCATTCTAGAGCCACGGTGTGCACAGCTCTGTAGCTGTGAGACATGCTGATTTCAGGTAGGGAAGGCAATCTCAGGCTTGGGGCCCACACTTTGGTCCTGGAACGCATGTGTGGAGCCCCCTTCCACCCCCTAGGTTCCTCTGCCTCATTTCTTGGGTACCTTCCATGGGATTCCTTTGAGTCTCAGAGCAGTGCAGACAGCCTGTCATTGCACGTTTTTTTAATATATATTTTTAAAAATAAATATTAATTTTGAGAGAGAGAGAGAGAGGAAGGGGCAGAGAGAAAGAATCCCCAGGCAGACTCTATGCTGTCAGCACAGAGTCAAATGTGGGGCTCAAACCCATGAAACTTGAGATCATGACCTGAGCCAAAACTGAGAGTTGGACACTTAACCGACCAAGCCATCCTGGCGCCCCCTTCCTGGCGGTTTTTAGTCAACACCCCTGCATTTTGACACTGAACATGAGCTGTTAAGCCAGGCTGGCGCTTCCCCAGACTTCTAGCCACCACACCAAGCAGAGATCTCCTGAACTACAGTGACCCGTGACAGTTCTCCATTCACAGACTGACTCCTTTAGTGTGGATAACCTGGTCTGACTTTCCCCAGAAGGCCAGGCTGCCTTGTGAGGGTAGAGCGGCCTGTTGAGTCTCCGGCCACAGCCATTTGTCCCAGTGCACAGCGCAGGCAGGAGGAAGCGGGGGGCATTGCGGGTAAGTGGCAGTGGGTGAGTCGAAGCTGTGGGATGGGACTGTGGCATGTAAGAGTAGTGCTTCCCCTTTTCTATTCCTTGTTCTGCAACAACAAACTCATATGCCTGTCAGGTTCCCACATATTTTCCAGGAGGGAGCATGGAGAGGTCACTCTACAAAGCTTGAAGCTAACAGGATCGCTGCACTGGGGCGCCTGGGTGGCTCAGTCAGTTGAGTGTCTGACTTCAGCTCAGGTCATGATCTCACAGTCTGTGAGTCTGAGCCCTACATTGGGTTCTGTGTTGACAGCTCAGAGCCTGGAGCCTGTTTCAGATTCTGTGTCTCCCTCTCTCTCTGCCCCTACCTTGCTCACACTCAGTCTCTCGCTCTCTCAAAAATAAATATTTAAAATAAAAGGATCACTGCATAATCCTGGAAGTTAGCTAGACTACAAATATGTTATTGAAGGCATGGCCCAAGTTGCCACGGTCTTTTTCTTCTGGGTCTGCCGTGTAACCACATCTCTGACAGATTAGAACACTGGGAAAGCCAGTGGGAAAGCCTGTCCATGGATGGCTCATTTCAAAATGAAACGTCCAACTTGCTCAGAGAAAGCCTTTGGGTTTTAGCCTGACTGGAGCTTGAGTCCGTGAGGACAGATCCGCTGCTCATACAAGGGATCATTTTCTTTAGGTTCGTGTTGCCTTTACAAGCCTTCATCTTTTCCATACAGTTTTTCTGTTCCAGCCGTCCCCCCTGCCCCTCGCCTCGCAAATTTTGGAGAAGTAGGGGATGATTCGTCCCTATTCTAGACAGGGAAATCAAGACAGACAGATGAGGTGCCTGCCAGGGTGGTCAGTCGGGACAGGACTTCATTTCTGGGCCTTTGTTTCATCTGCGTGATACTGAGCAGGGGGCGCCACCAGACTGAATCTCACTTGAATCTCACCAGGACAATGCGGTATGCTAACGTTTACGCGCTCTCTCTTCATAGGCTCTTGAGTACAACATCTTTGAAGGCATGGAGTGCCGTGGCTCCCCACTGGTGGTCATCAGCCAGGGGAAGATCGTCCTGGAGGATGGCACCCTTCACGTCACTGAAGGCTCTGGGCGCTACATTCCCCGGAAGCCCTTCCCTGATTTTGTTTACAAGCGTATCAAGGCGAGGAGCAGGGTGAGTAGCTCTGATCTTATGAACTGTTTTTATTATGGGTTAAGTTCAATTACACACGTGCTTACACTTCGAGTTAGCATATCGAGATGGGTGCAGAGGAGGGGATGGTTCAGGGATAAAGGAAAGCATGATGTTCTTATTTCAGAATATCAGCAGACAAGTCAGGTGTGTCCAAGCCAGCCAGAATGAAGTCCAACTGTGGTGTGTGCTGTGATGAGTAGTGAGGTTCAGAGGAGGCAGCCACTGCTGTGGAGTCATAGGAGAAAGTGTCATCGGGAGAGGGCATTTTGAGTTGGGTTTTTAAGGTTAAGTAGGAGTTTGACGAATCAAAGAAGGGACACAAGGTATTGGAATGTCATGAGCATGGAAAATGTATAGTGTATTCAGGGGATTGTATAGCACTGGTGCTTGGGGACCGTGAGGCAGGGAATGGATGGAGCTGCGAGGGAAGAAAGGAAGGGGGAGATTGACAAGGAAGTTGGGGGCCAGATCTTAAATATGAGATCAAACCCTCTTCGCAACATGCTTAGGGTTTCTGCCTTGGGTGTAAATTAAAGTTCCTTAGGGGGAGGATATAGGAGTGCTGATGCATAGGAGCACATGTACCCCAGTGTTCATAGCAGCACTCTCAACAATAGGTAAAACATGGAAAGAGCCTAAGTGTCCATCAACGGACAAATGGATCAAGAAGATGTGGTTTATCTATACGATGGAATACTACATGGCAATGAGAAACAATGAAATCTGGCCATGTGTAGCAACATGGATGGACCTTGAGGGTGTTATGTTGAGCGAAATAAGTCAGGCAGAGAGGGACAAATATCATATGTTTGCACGTATAGGAGGATTAGGAGGAACTTAACTGAGGAACATGGGGGAGAAGAAAGTGGGAAGCGGTGGGGGAAAGGGAGAGAGGCAAACCATGAGAGACACGTGAATGCTGAGAACAAACTGAGGACTGATGGATGTGGGGGGGAGGGGGGGTTGGGCATGGAGGAGGGCACTTGTGGGGATGAGCACTGGGTGTTATATGGAAACCAATTTGACAATAAACTATTTGTAAAAAAAAAAATAAAGAGACTCCCATATTAAAAAATTAAAAAAATAAATAAATAAATAAAGTTCCTTAGGGGGAAAATGGTGAGAGATGTTAAGTCAGTTTTTATGGAGTAACCAGCTACACGTGGTCCCTCTCCAGGGAGCTTTGGCCTGCAGCATTGGGTGCCGGCTCCTCCCTCTCGTCTGTCCCTCCGTCCGCACATCTCACAGGCCTGTCCTGGCTGCTGTTCCTTCCCTCTTAGGAGAGGTGCTGGGGAGATGTCCTCTGCGAATGTGGCCTCAGTCAATGAGCTCTTGTGTTTTGCAGCTTGCAGAACTGAGAGGGGTTCCCCGTGGCCTATACGACGGACCTGTGTGCGAAGTGTCCGTGACACCCAAGACTGTCACTCCAGCCTCCTCGGCCAAGACGTCTCCTGCCAAGCAGCAGGCCCCTCCTGTCCGGAACCTGCACCAGTCTGGATTCAGCTTGTCTGGTACTGTTATGGCCCTGTTGTTCAGGGCCCCGTTAGTGGGGCAAGCAGGTCTAGAATCTAGAATGATATTTGTGAGAGATACTAATATCCCCGTAGATGTAACTTACAGAAAATGGCCAGATGAGTTTCAGAATCTTTTTTTTTAATTTTTTTTTTTTTTTTTTTTTTTTGAGAGAGAAACAGAGCACGAGAAGGGGAGGGACAGAGTGAGAAGGAGACACAGAATCTGAAGCAGGCTCCAGGTTGTGAGCTGTCAGCACAGAGCCCGATACAAGGCTTGAACTCACAGACCATGAGATCGTGACCTGAGCCGAAGTCAGCACTTAACCAGCTGAGCCACCCAGGCTCCTGAGTTTCAGAATCTTGACATGAGTTTCTGTCGCGTATGCCATGATGCATACACTCTGTATCTCTAAAGCCCAGTATGTTAGGACGTTTCTCCAGAGTCCCGTGTCTACCCTAACAAAGTGTTGTGGAATTTTGGTCCCACGTGTGCAGTATATTGTCGTAGTTCAGCTGGTGGAATTCTGGAATTTGAATAGCTTAACTTTGTAGCCAGATGCACCCCTGCCTCGGTCCCCTCATCTGTAGAATGGGTGTAAGAGTAGTCACTGCCTCATGGGGCTGTTGAGGATTAAATGAGTTAATATACATGTGAAGTGCTTAGAACAGAGCCATTTGATAGTGGTTAGTTATTTGGATAAAGCCTATGATGTCAGGGAAGGTAAGGGAAGAGGTCCAGATGTTAAGGCTTTCCTACTTGAAACTTCCAGTCCCTCCATTTGGCCCATGGCTAGAAACCTTCCACTCTTCAAACTGCCTGAATCACAGATACGTATTTAGATCTCTATGCTATGCCAAAGAAACAGTTAATCTGATAGGGATTTTTTTTCTTGTCAGGTATTTCTAGTTTTCAGAGAGTTACCACGTATGCCACATATGGATTACCAATTTTCAAAAATTTAAAAAATAAACAACCTTAGTTTTCTCAGGAAGTGAAATGGGCATAGTAGTCTCTCTATTTTATCTCCTCCAAACAAAGCACGTTGCCATTATTTTTGATTCTTATCAGCAGAGGTACATACAGAGTTAGGGGAATAAAAAGCCAGGCTCTTGAAGCCTTCAGAAAAGCCACACTCAATTTGACTGATGAGAATAGGGGCTGGATGTAGTCTCAGTCAATAGGAAGCTGAAACTGTGGTCTTTTATATGTAGTTTACCGCAAGTATGGGCCTGGCCCTTCTTCTCTGGGGCTGGGCTGCTTGGGTGTAAAGCAGGAACTATTAGCAGGATGGGTTTTGATGGCCGCCCCTGTCTCCTCCCCAGGTGCCCAGATTGACGACAACATTCCCCGTCGCACCACCCAGCGCATTGTGGCTCCCCCTGGTGGCCGTGCCAACATCACCAGCCTGGGCTAGAGGTTCCAGGCGGCAACCTACCTGGGGATGGGGGGGTGGGGGGGCACCTGAGGACATTCTGAGACTTCCTTCCTTCCTTTTTTTTTTTTTTTGTTTCTTTTTTTGTTTTTTTGTTTTAAGAGCCTGTGATAGTTACTGTGGGGCAGCCGGTATATGGGGCTTCCTCTTGGGCCCCGCACTCCGTCCCTCACCTGGAGTCACTGACTTTGCTCACCCACTTCCCTACACATCTAAGAATATCACACCCAAGCCTATCCACCAACCCCATACACGGACTGCATCCAACACCCAGACATGCGAAACCAAGCAAATTGCAACAAGGGCGTTTGTCATCTCCATCCTCGGTTGTACTTGCTGCCATCTTCCTTTTCATGGGGGAAGGGGCGGGGAAGAGAAAGTGAATTGCCCAGAGCTGCCTTTTTTTTCTTTTTAAATTTTTAAAGTTTTCTTCATGGGGCTGGGGAGAGGGGGGATGGGGGTGGGGGAGAGTGTTGTTGTTTTTTTAATACTAAATTGGGAAACCTAATTCAATATTAATATAAGGGGTTTGAACTGGACATCCTAATGATGCAATTATGTAACTATTGAGCCCTCCAGGGTGGTTGGCAAACTCCACACTTGCCCCCTGAGAGGCTCCAAAGTGTCCACAGTGCATTCCATAGTCTTCTGGGTCAACTGTTGATAAAGGGCAGGTTTTCTTTTTGGCCTACATTCTGCTGCAGATTACATTTTTTCTTTTGGAGGATTCTCTTCTTCCTAAGCGTCTTTTCTGCACGCGCTCTCTCTCTCTCTCTCTCTCTCTGTCCTTCTCTCGTGCTCTCTCTCTCTCCCTCTCTAGCTTCTTCACTCGTGAATATTTTTATGTCCCTTTCTTTGTGTTTCCTTCAGCCCCTGTCTCTGAGGCCATGTTTTTCTCTCCGCGCCCACCCCCCCCAACATCGTCTTTCCAAATGACCAGGTCTGCTGTTTTGCTGTGGTCCTCGGAACCTGCCTGGAAGGGTTTTGTCATTGTAACCATAGTAATCTGCTGTCCTAGTCCATAAACGACTGGTGCTACCTACCTGCCACCACCAGGATGTGCGTTTGAGTTAGGGATGTCCCCAGGTGCAGTGAAGGGCCGGGCTACCCACACACTCTCACCTGGGGGCTCAGAACAGAACTTCAGACAGTAATGAGAGGTTGAAGAAACCTGAGGCTTTAGGACCTAAGGTTTTCCTCCATGCAGTGCTAACTAGCTGAATAAAGAAAGATGAGACCGAATCTGTAAATTGAGCCCCATGACCCAAGTGAGCCGATCACCCTCAAGCCAGCCACCTGCTCAGAGGTGTTGAGCTGCTGGGAATCTGACCCTGGGGCCCATTGGTTCCCAGCTAACTATCTTTTGGGGTTCCAGAGCACATTGGGGATTCTCACTCTGGGGCAAAATAAAATGTTTTTTTTTCCTTGTTCAGTTCTTTTGGAAGATACCATGCAATACAGTAGTACCCCCCCCCCTTCTACACGGGGGATATATTCCAAGGCACCCAGTGGATACCTGAAATCACAAATAGTACTGAGCTTTATATATATATTATGTTTTCCCCACACACATGCTTGTGAGAAAGTTTAATTTATAAATTAGGCACAGTAAGAGGTTAACAACAATAACTAATAATAAAATAGAATCATTGTAACAATGTAATAAACATTAGGTGACTGGTTTCTCTTTCTGAAAATACCTTATTACACTGTACTCACCCTTCTCCTGATGATGGGATTAAATGGCTACGCAAGAGATGAAGGGACGTGAAGGACATAGGCCGTGTGACGGAGCGTCAGGCTGCTACTGACCTTCGCATGGGACCCCAGAGGGAGGATCGCCTGCTCCTGGACTTCGGTTGACCCCAAATCAATGACTCCTTGAAAAGCAAGCCCACAGATAAGGGGGAGCTACTGTACAGGGAAGCCTACGAAACTCAGAAAATCCTTGCAAGATTGGACTTAAAGTCCATCTTCCTTTGCAAGGGGAAGAATCTGTTGAATGAGTGGTTAGCGTCCTGTCAGAGCTCTTGTGGGGAGAAAACCTTACAAATCAAATGTGCGCCGCCCCCCCCCAACTAGAGCGCAGGTGACCTTGTGTCCGCACCCCTGCCCTTGTTTTGGTGACCCTTCCCGCGCACTGCCTTCGTGCCTGTCCCTGTCTTTGCTTTTCTGTGTTGCATTTCCTTCCCGATAGCGTTTCCAGGTTCTCTTCAGCAACGTTCATGTGTGCAGGCTTTGCTCAAACCAAATCTGCTTTTGTAAAGTGTAACATGAAAAAGTAGGTCGTTCCTCATTCACGCTGGTCTCTCCACACGTTTTGCCTTTGGGGGTTCTGGTGGGGGGGTATATTTTCTTGTTGTTGTTGTTTATTTGTTATTTTAAACGGAAACTGCACTTTTAAAGAATCATTGGTTAACTTAATATATTTGCTTCTTTTTTCCTCTCACCTGCACTTAGAGGAAGTTTGAACAAGTCGGAAAAAAATTTTGTTTTTGTTTTTGTTTCGATTGTAAGAAACACGCAGCTCTTTCAGTATTCACTTGGGTCTTCCTGTTTTACCTGGACCAGGTCATGGTGATTTTGGTTATTTTGATTGTTTTCTTGAAACAGCTTAAAACCTGAAGATGTCTGCAGGCTGTGGAAGCATGTTTCCCCGTTGACTTGCTTTGTGTGTCTGTTAAATGAATGTCATGTAAATGCTAAAATAAATGGACAGTGTCTCTGAACGGAATAACTGCAGTGACTTGATGCTCTAAAACAGTGTAGGACTTAATAAATAGATGGTTTTTAATCCTTGAAATTGTGATTGTGACCCATGAATGGAGGAACTTTCAGTGCTGAAGCTGATAATGTGTGTAGCCAGGAGAGTACCTTTTTTTTTTGTAACCACTGTCTTAACGGCAAAATAATTATGGTTAAGAAAGAAAAGTCTCGTGTTTATTATTCCTTAAGAACTCTGTGTTATATTACCATGGAACGCCTAATAAAGCAAAATGTGGTTGTTTCAGGGGTGTGTCTGTGTCAGATGTTCAAGAAGGCACCTGCTTGGCCCCACCCTCCGGCAGTCTTCCCTTCCGGAAGCCTTCGAGGGCGTCTTTGGCCTTACTTTGGTGACAGTACCAATTTAAGAGTTTTCTAGACTCCACCCTAGAGAGGGCATGAGATCCTCCAGAATCCAGTTGCACATACAAATTTGGACGTGGGAATCTGGGAAGGACCACGGAGGGTTGGTATGGTGGCCCTTGGCTCTCTGTGCCAATATCACTGGCTCACCCTGGAAAATCCTCAAGCTCCAAGGGGGCATTAACTTGCCCCAGAGCCCAGTCAAAGAGCTTGCAGGAAAGCAGGATGTCAAGTACACATTCCTCCGCCCCAAAGCAAGTGCCAAGAATTGACATGGGGGAGGGGGGATTGAGAGCCACGCCCACCCCATCAGGCTGGCTGCTTGGCTATCTTGTAACTGGCACTGGTGTATTGGTTCTGAAGACACTGAATGAAGAGGGTGTGTGCTTGGGGCTCCCCAGGCCCATCCTATAATGGCGGGCTTTTTCCTTTCTCTTTGTTTTCCATCCAGCCCTGTCCAAAGAGGGTACAATGTGGTTTACAAACATAAATACACTATACCAAAGTTTTATTTAATTATTTATTTTTTCTTTAAAGAGAGAGACAGAGTGCGAGGTGGGGAGGGGCAGAGAGAGAGGGAGACACAAAATCCCAAGCAGTCTCCAGGCTCTGAGCTGTCAGCACCAAGCCTGAGGCGGGATCCGAATCCACAAAATGCAAGATCATGACCTGGGCTGAAGTCAGATGCTTAACCGATTGAGCCACCCAGGCGGCCCCTACCAAAGCTTTATTAACCAGAGTGTTTGAATGAAGGGAAAGTAAGAGGAGGATAAACAAGATATGGTCTGACAGGGGTTAGTACCACCCACCTGCCATGAGGTCATCACCTTGGGAGGGAACTCAGAGTATTCTAGCAATAAATACAAAAAGAGGAAATGTGGCCAGAAGATCCCTTAGTCCTTAGAAGAGCAACAGAGATTCCCGTCCTCAGCTCTGCCGGCAAGTCCCCGGCACCCCTGTACCCAGTGTCCCATGTCCAGGGCTGGCTCTTCTAGTGTGTGTACTGTATATGGTGCCAGAGCACTGCGATCCAGGAAAATAAAATCTGCCCAGGAGAGGGGGGCAAAGCTCACCTGAATGTTTATAGGATATTTGACAGGAACGGGCCCAGAGCCCATGCTCCTAGTCCCACCCTGGCCTCATCCTACACCAAGAAAGTCCTCACGCTCATGCCTGTGGACACTCAGTTCTTCCCAATCCCTAGCAAACAGCCAGCCTAAGGCTGTCCACGCCGGCTGGCGAAGCCCAAGTAGAGCGCTCGGAGGAGGCTTGGGTCCATTTGAGCAGGGAATTGGGGGAATGCTGGAGAGCAGGTGCTCAACAGAGAGTCCCGTGGACGCCACATGGCTACACAAACAGGGCCAGGCATAGAACTCTTTGGCTTTTTAGAAGCCTTAAAATATGTCTTTAGTGGGGCACCTGGGCAGCTCAGTTAGCTAAGCATCCGTCTCTTGGTTTTGGCTCAGGTCATGATCTCACAATTCATGGGTTTTGAGCCCCACGATGGACTCTATGCCCCTGGGGCAGACCTGCTTGGGAATGGCATTCTCGCTCTCTTGAAAAAAAATTTTTTTTAAATAAAATAAAATCTGTCTTTGGATCAAATCACACTGCCAAAGAGTTCTCAAAACTAAGACGGGGATAAGTTTTGATGATGTTACCGATAAGGTTTGCATCTCTTGGAAAGCTTCTATGGGCCTTATTTACCCTTTCGTCAAGACAGAAGATGTTATCTACTCAACCTAACTCCCAGCTTAGGGCCAACTCAGAAAGGACAAGCCATAAATCAGATAGGGTGCAGAGCAGAGGATTGCAAGAGAGCGGTAGGAAGCTATTAGAAACAGTGTCCTAAGTGTCTGTCCTAAAACAGAAATAGATTAGCAGATGAAGACTAGTGGTGGCAAAGGTTGAGTGCAGAGATCTTCAGTTGAGCGCAGAGACAGTAGATCTAGGGCGCATCGGAGATGGTGTTGATCGTTAAACAAAACAGTCTGTTAGCCAAAGTCACACTGATAGTAGCAAACATTTACTATTACGTGCCATGCACTACTATAAAGACATTTCACAGGTTGGTACAGTTAGCCTTCTCAGCAGCCCAGAAGGCACCATTATTTTTGCTCTCATACAAAGCATAGAAGCAGCATAGAGAGTAATAAACAACTTGCACAGAGCTGGGTTTTGAACCTATTTGGTTTGGGGCCAGTGCCAGTAGTCTTCACTATTATTTAACTATTTCTTAGGACAAAGTTCCTGATTAGAAGTGTGTGGGAAAAAGAAAAGTTAGAAGGTCACAGAGAATAAGACTGCAGGCACTTAGGCAAGACTCATGGAGGGAAATAATGGACAAGCGAGAGATTGGCAAAAAAAAAAAGAGTGCAATGATCTCATACCGTTAACCCAGGTTTGGAGACATGGGCCCTCTACAGAGCTAGGAGAAACATGGTTTAGGGAAGGGCACCAAGTGTAAAGGAAAACAATCATAATTTGAGTGTACCGAGTTTTATACAGAAGAGTTGGGGGAAATTATGTTGATGTGGTGAAAAATGACAAATTGTGTATACGCACAAATGTATATGTATAATTAATTTTTATATGGATCTTGAAAGAAAAAATAATGCCTATTGAAAATACCTTGACAAGGATCCAGGGGACCTAGACACATAAGTGCATTGAAGATGTGTGTCGTTTTATGAAGCTGTGATGTCAGGACAGAGCCACTGTAGTCAGGATGGGGGTGGGCAGGGGCCACCCTGAGCAGTGAGGAGTGTGGCCTCCACTCAGGGCTTAGGGCCTCGAAAAACTGGACATAACGTGAGGGGCTTGTGGAAGGAACTCCGGGAGGGTTGAAGACCAAATGCTGTAGCACATAAGGCCTTATGGTTCAAATCATGTATTACATTGAGATTATTTATGTGATTAATTTTGGCAGCTAAACTTTGTGCTTTGGTTACACAAACAGTTTCCTCATCCTGATAAACTTCCTCCTGTGACAGAACCATCCGGAGACCTGCTGGGTGGATGGGCATGGGATGGAGATCATAGAAATGTGGCATGTACCCTTCCAGCAATGACCTTGCTGGGGACCAGCTGTTTTCAGCTTTATCTTACAGCTGTGCGGACACCAGGAACCCTCGATGGGACCCAAGTGTAGATGCCTCAGGGAAGAAGCGGGCAGGAGGGGAGAACGTATTGCACGCTGTTCACAGCTCTTAAAAGTTAACCCCTCTTCAGAGAAGACTAGATGGACAGCGGACTTTATATTGAGGCTTTCCATTTCTGGTGGTTATTCCCCTTGATTTTCCTATCACTCTAAATGGTTACCATTTTTATCCCTCCACAGTTCAAAAGGCCTCTGAGTACACAATAAGCCTGCCTATCTGTGGTGTTGCAACTCCCTCTGCTGGAGACAAACATCTTTGATCCTTTCTTATCTATTTAAGTATTAGGAGAGAAAGCACAGAACGTAGCCAAGGACAGCCTTGTTTCTCAAGAGAACAAAGAGGAGTGCTAGCTGTCTGCTGGGATGGACTCTGGGTGTCCTGGTTAGATGTAGGCAGATGGGCTCCCAGTTATATCTTCCACACTCTGACCAGCATTCCTACCCAACCACACCCATGTTTTGACATCATATACTTCCAGTCTTCTAACTTGGTTGTCCTCTGGCTATTAGCCTGCTCCCTAGTAACTCACCAGTGCAGGCATTTGAACTTTCTTATTAGTTCCCTCAATTTCTTTGAACCCATGTTCTCAAATTGTACCTGTTGAACAAACCCAGCTCTGGGTTCCCAACCACAGCAGCCCTGCCGGCCAGAAGCACCCCCGCACCATTCTGTCTTGATCCAGAGCACCAACTCCAAAGGACAAGGACAACTGCGTCAAGGTGAAGGACCTCTTGACTCTTATTTAGCTGCTCCCTGGAAGCCATGCCTTGTGCCACATGGTGAGGAATGAGAATTCATGGCCGGCCCCAAGCTGCCTGGCCCGCCTTCAGGCCACTGCTGGATTCTGGGAGGCCGAAGCACTATGGAGCAACAGGGGACTACCCAGTTTTCCATTCTTTTCTCAGTTGTCACCCATGTGTGGTCCCTGGGCATCTATCCTCTTCTGTGCTTCTTCCCCTTGACCAAACCTCCACTCCCATACTCTACCTATGTGCTTCATGACCAACAAACTCACTCATATAATTCAATAAATAGCCATCTTTACTGAACAATCTCCCCTACATCTTTGCTTTAAAAGAAAACCTGGTTCCCTTTTCTAAGGACAAAATTTCATCCTTAGTCTTCTCAAGTGGAAGTTCCTCTGAATCTCATTCCCCACATTTTCCAGGGTGGTAGGGGGTTGATATGTTGTTCAAGCCTCCATACTTCTTCCATCCTCTGCTGTTTGGCTCTGCTACCCTCACACCCCGTTCCCTGCTGTAATCTACTGATTCAGAGGCACTTCTCATTTATTGAAGACTTTGACATCAAACCATGGTGTAGCTTTGCCTCTGCCACAACTCTTGTTATCAGTAGGAGTTACTTCAATATCCATGGAGATGGCCTGCCCAGTACGCTAGACTTTCAGTTGTGTGGTCCATTCTCTACCTCAGCTTCCTACTCACTGGGCCATTTCATTTTCCCCAAATACTCTATTTGCTGAAGTCACTAGTGTAGACATTTCCTCTCTAACAGATCCTCTGGTCATTTTGGCTTGCTGTTCAAGTACATCCAATTCTCCTGTCCTTTGGCAGCACCAAGTCTCAGTGTCCATCATTGTGCCTCTCTTCTCCATCCACCTGTCTTCCTTCCCTATCCTACTATTCCAAGGTACATCATTTCATTCTTCCCTGGCCCAAATCTTAATTTCTTGACCCTTTCTCCTTTCACGGTGTCCTCTTTGTCAAACCACAACCCTAGATGAACCCAACCATCCTCTATAATTTGGGCTTGAACCACAGAATTCTGCTAGAGAAGATTGCATAACTAGGCAGGTTGCTATTATGAGAAAATCCTGGTCACTGACTCCAACAGAACACTGACCTGGGAACAATTTCCAGGAATATATATATTACTATATATTATAATATAATATTACAATAATATTAATATATTATATATAATATTAATATATAATAATATATTTTAAATATATATATTTAATTTATAATCTGCTGTCCTACTTTTTTTTTCATTTTTTTTAATGTTTTTTATTTATTTCTAGGAGAGAGAGAGACAGCATGAGCAGGGGAGGGTCAGAGAGAGAGGGAGTCACAGACTGAAACAGGCTCCAGGCTCTGAGCTGGCAGTCAGCACAGAGCCCGAGGCGGGGCTCGAACACACGAACCGCGAGATCATGACCTAAGCGAAAGTCAGACGCTTAACCGACTAAGCCACCCAGGCGCCCCCTACTTTTTGTATCTTGAATTTCTGTCCCTCTTTTCCATCTGTCCCCCTCAGGAGATGTTCTTGCCCCCCCACTTCACAAGGAAGATATAAGCCATCAAGCAGAAAATTCTTTGACATCTCTCTCTCTCTCTCTTTAATGTTTGTTTCTTTATTTTGAGAGAGAGAGTACATGTGACTGGGGGAGGCACAGAGAAACAAGGAGAGAGAGAGAGAATTCCAAGTAGGCTCTGCTGTCAGTGCAGAGCCCAACATGGGGTTCGAACCCACAAACCTGACCTGAGCTGAAATCAAGAGCCAAACACTTAGCCAACTGAGCCACCTAGGCATTCCCCCTTAAACAAAATGTTTATTTATCTTTGATCTCTCTTTACTAGATGAATAAAAGTTTCTGTAGATATACCCACTCACCCTGTCTTCCTCTCCAATTCCACGTTTTGTCTAAGTCAGGCCCTCTACCTGTGCTAGCTGTGTCCATCTTCTCAGAAAATGTTATCTATGTATTTTTAATGTCTATCTCTCTACTGGATACTTTTATCAACATCAAAACATGTTCAAATATCTTATTATTATAAAGCCCTCCCCTAACTCTACCTTTGCATTCTGATATCCATGGTTAAATGACTTGAACAGCCATTTTACAAAAAAACGATATAAATACATGAATTTAAAAAGTTGCAAATACAGGAATAATAAATACGAGAAAAAGTAGTCACTCTCTTTTTCCTTTCCTCTTCAGAGCCAGTTTTCTTGGATGCGGTATCTCAATTCCCTAGATCCATTTTTCCACCTCCCATTTACTCCTTAACCTGTTCAAATCCTGAATGGACCACACACTTACCTTATTTTCTTTCTGTCTCTGCAGTCAGTATTCAGTATTCCTTGCCAGCCATTTCTTCACCTCTTGACTTGGCATTTGGAATTCTTCACGGCTCTGTCACATAAGCCCCTTTATTTCACTTTAGTCCTCATTCTCTCCCTAGGCAATCTCTTCTTCCACAGCTCACTTTCTATGTGATGATGACTCCCAAGAGGTTGTGTGATAATGGCTTCTCTTTACAGTCAAACCCATAGATCCAACTATTACTCAAACCTTCTTGTGTATTTGTGGTCACCTCAAGCAAATGTGAAAAATATGGAACTCTGTCTTCTTTCCTTCACAAATCTGCTTCAGCTTCAGTGTTTCATAAAACTGAAAGACATGTTTCAAACCAAAAATCTAGTGATCATCTTCAATTCCTACTTATCCTTCACTCATCCTACATAAAGTATTTCCAAGGCCTGTTAATGCTACCTCTTCAGTATCTCTCAAATCTGCAGAACTCCTACTCCTTTACCTTTAGTCACAACCACCGTTATTATTATTATTATTCTCCTCCTAGATAACTAAAGAATCTCTTAAGTAGTTTTATTGCATTGAGATGTGTTTGTTTTAACACTTCTTGACTGATGTATAGAGACAAAAAATGGTGCAGGTTTTAGGTATACAATTCCTTGATTTTTCTAGATGTGTACCCCCATGCAGCCAAAGCCCCAGGGAAGAGCATTTCTATCACCCAGAAAGTTCCCTTGAAGGCTTTTCTAGTTAGCCTCTGCCACAATACCCCAGCCCAGCCTGGAGCAATAAGTTTTCTACTTTCTAACACCATAGGTTAGTTTTGCCTGTTCTAGAATTTCATATACATCAAATCATAAGGTATGTACTCTTTTGTGCCCCCCCCCTTTTCAATATGAGAAGCATTCCATTGTATGGAAATATCACAATTTGTCCATTAACCAGGGGATGGATGTTTGGGTGGGTTCTAGTCTCTGTCTCTTGTGAATAAAGCTACCGTGCATTTCATACTGACTTTTGTGGACACATGTTTTCATGTTTTCGTAGAGATACTCAGGAGTGGAATTTGGGGTCATGATGTAGATGCATGGTTAATTTTCTAAGAAATTGCTGAACTATTTTCCAGAGAGGTTATACTATCAACACTCATATTGCTGGCTCTCTATGAGAATTCCAGTGGTTATGCATCCTCATCAACACTTGAAAAAACCAGGTTTGTACATTTTAACTATTCTAGAGGTGATACTGACTACTTTATCTTGTATTTATTATTCCTGTATTTGTAACTTTTTAAATCCATGTATTTATATCTTTTTTTGTGAAATGGCTGTTCAAGTCATTTACCCTTTTTTTTTCATTTACCCATATTTTTAAAATTAAGCTCCTTGGGACTATGTCTTCTTTCTATTTCTGTTTTTCATTTCATCACAGCATCTGTCTCATCAATGTACTCAAAATTTTGCTGAACTTAACTGAGCTCAATGCCATCTCATTCAAGGGCCAGATATCCATGTTCCCTTGGCTACATTTTAAAGGAGTTGGCAAGATCCAGGTTTAGATGCTGGAGAAGAGAAAAGGAGAAAGAAAGCTAAGGTGAGTCTATCCAATGTCCTTTGTGTTTTTTCTCATAGTCCTTCTTCCTGGTTCCATTTATATTTTTGACTACTTTTCCCCAACCAGGAGCAGCTGCCTAAGCTGAATGTCTGAAAAGGTTTGGATGAAACTATACAATCAATTGTACAATGAATCCCATCAGGTGCAGACCCAGGACTGAGGTTGGCTGGTACATGCATAGACTTAACAGGAGCTGCTTAGGTTGCAAAATATAGTTTCTCCTCCCCAGGTCTATGCCAATTTGAACTTTGTATTTCTTAGGTTTTCTTTCACTAAATTCTTCACATTATCTAAATGCAATCTCTGCTGCAGCCAGACTATTCTCCTTGTGATTTTTCAGACATGCCTGTCCCAGTCACTCCCTTTGTTCCATCCCATCCTCATGTGTGGTGTGAAGGGGACCTTTTGCAAAATAATGCTTTGGAATTATGCTTATGAGAGACGGTCCATGGCAGCAAGAGAGGCTGAACCCCCCCTCCCCCACTTTATTATACAGGTGCTCCTCTCTGAAGAATGTAAAAATCCGTAGCAAATGATATAAAAACATCGTTCAATGGGACTTACAGGCTCAAACTTAGGAGGCAGAACAGGGTGAAGCTAATGACCCAATGTTAGAAGGTAGGAAAGGAAGGTTGTAGAACAGTTGGGGTGTTTCCTGGGAACAACCCGGGAAAACTGGTACTGATGGAAAGGCTCCCAATAAAACAATAAAGAACCATTTCCACCAGGCATATTTATAATTAGCTGACTCAAGCGAGGCTGAGCCACTGACAGAACTTCCAAGACATTTTGTAGCACTGTTACACACATTTCTGTTTTTCCATCTCAGCGTGTTTCTCTAGTCTTTTGCTTGCCTTTAAAAATTTTTTTTAAATGTCTTTATTTTTTATTTTGAGAGACAGAGACAGAGAGTGAGCGGGGGAGGGGCAGAGAGAAAGGAAGACACAGAATCTGAAGCAGACTCCAGGCTCTGAGCTGTCAGCACAGACTCTGACGTTGGCTCATGGACTGTGAGATCATGACCTGAGCCCAAGTCAGACGCTTAAATGACAGCCATCCAGGAGCCCCTCGGTAGCTAATGACAATATTAGTATCAGTAACAATATCAATAATACTAGTTGTAAGTATCATTTAGTGAGCAAAAGAGAAATCATTAGCTTCGTTTTGTGGATGAGGACATCGACACTCCGGAAGTTAAGAACGAGCCCAGCCTCCTATTTCTGGAAATGGCAAAATTTGAAGTCTGCAAGTTTCATTTGGGCTCTTTTGGCTGAGTCATGAGAGGCGACAGACTAGTGGGTGAGCACATGGGCCATGAAGCCAAGCAGCGTGGGTGTGAATCCGAGCATAGTCATCTTGCAGCTGAGTGCTGGGCAAGGCATTGAAATTCTGTGTCTATTTCCTCCTTTGTAGGATGGGGAAAAAACAGTGCATACTTCATATGGCTGGTAAGCCTTGAATGTGTTCCCTGTGAAAGCTCACTCTTGCCCACTGTGTGCTCAATAGTTCTTGGTGCACTCTGCAGTGTTGGCTCTCCCTTCTTTGGCCTCCTACATTATTGGTACTCTGTACTCAGTACTCAATACTCAGTACTACTTAGTAGATCCTTCTCAATTTTACCTAGTGTATGATTATCAGCCCTTCAAGGATAGAGATATGTTTTATTCAACCCTGATTGGATTTAGCATGGTTTCTTGCACAAGTGGATGCTGAATAAATGTCACTTGAACTGTCTTGCAAAGCAGACAACATAGTGTTTAAGAACATAGGCTCTGGAGCCTGGCCGATCTGGTTTCAGATCCCAGACCCGCAGCTTACTAGCTGTGTGCTTTTGAGCAAGTGACTTAAGCACTCTGTGCCCCAGCTTCCTCAACTGAAAACAGAATAATCAGTATGTTCTGCTGCGAAGTTTCATAGTGAGGATTGAAGAGGTTATTATATGCGAAGTGGTTAGGATGACCCAAGGTTCATCATAAGCACTTTATAAGTGCTGGCTATCTCTGTCATTTTCCTTGTGGGCCAGTCTTATCTCTCAAACTAGATTGTAGGTGTTTTGGAACAAAGGACTTTCAAATCTCAGTGGCTAACGTGCAGCTGAATTTTCATCCAAATTTATGCAAATTCCAGCATGGATGTTGCTGGTCAGAAACAGGCCTGGGTGTCTTTCTTCTGAGTGGTGACAGGGTGACTCTTGCTCTTTTAGTTCTCTGAAATCACCATCCTTAGCACATGGACTTTAGCATTGGCAGAAGAAGAGAGAGAGGAGATTTGTAGGTCAGACTTGGAAATATGCACATCATTTTTGCTTGCATTCCATTGACCAGAACCCATCTGATGACCTACCTGCATGCCAGCAGCTTGGGAAATACAGGCTTTCTGGGTGCCAAGGATGACAGTGTGTTGGGAGCCATTCTGAGCCCACTAGTCGAGAAAACTCCTGGTGAGGTTAAAGCAAGTTTGCACGGTCTCTTGCCAATCAGATGATGACCGATATCTACCCCCACTCAATTATTTCTGGTTGAGCACTGACCCCTAGCATTGACCTTGTTGATCAATATCGGGAGTGACTTGTCCCCTTATTCCGGCCCTGGTATGATGATTGCACCTTGTGAAGGAACTTATTGTGGAACAACTTCTTTTGATTATGGGAACAGACATCGTGTCTCCAGAAGGTCCTGTTTCCCTCCATACTTTCCCTTGAGCTATGAACAGGCTAATGACCCCTAGTCATAAAAGATTGACCTTTACATGTACAATTCTGCTTCTTCCGTTGCGTTAGTCCAGGATGTTCATACAGCTCAACATGTAAATCAACTAACCAAAAATGTCTTTCATGCCCTAGCTATTCAAGAAATCATAAAAGCAGACACAAAGGTAAATGCACTCATAGAGACTATTCTACATATTGGAAATAAGCTAAACTCTTTAAAGGTATGGTTGGCTCTCTGGTGCAATAAAGCATATAACTGGAAAATCAAGTCTTGCCCGGAGACAAAGAGCCTAACTTAGAGAAAAGGAACAGATAAGGGCAGAAGATAAGTTAGTACATACACCTATGCTAACTGATGGTGTTTAGCAGCCCCTTCCCTAAGGCCTACTTTCCACAAACACCTTCCCTTACCCTGGCAGCTGTGATGAGGATGGATAAGAGTATCTACAAACCTATGACTTAATCTTAACGTTATTAAAATGTGAACACCTTGTTATTTTCTTAGTTACTCAACCTCACTATAATTGGGGTAGTTCTGCAAGAAGACTTCTGTAAAACCTGTTTCTGTACATCTTCCAAAGACACCTTATCACAAAGAGCTATCCATTGTAAAAATTCCATTTCCTGATGCCATGTTAACATTTGACCTATAAATAAAGACACCAAAACCAACAGGACAGAGATGCCTGCCTGGTGATCAGAAAGGATCTCGGGGCTCTCTCACTCTCTTTCGCCGACACCGTCCATCCTTCAGGGACCCCTGGACCTGTCGGAGCCAGCGCGGCCTCCGACAACAGTGTAATAGTTTGCTTAACCCAGAGTATCCTCTCTGCCACACCAGGGGTGAGGCGGCTCCCCAAAGGAGAAGCAGGTGCTGGAAACAGAAGGGGGGTGGAAAATGCTGTTGACGTCACTACCCTCAGATCAATGAAAGATTATTTGCAAGGCCCAAGTGTCTGTCTACAATGTGAGGCTCTTACCACTTTCATTTGTAGGAAAGTGGGAAAAATTGGAGCCCCTGGGGGGCTCGGTCTGTTGAGCGTCCGACTTCAGCTCAGGTCATGACCTCACCATTCCCGAGTTCGAGCCCCGTGTCAGACTTGGTGCTGGCACCTCAGAGCCTGGAGTCTGTTTTGGATTCTGTGTCTCCCTCTCTGTCTCTGCCTCTCACCTACTCTATGTCTGTCTGTCTCTCTGTCTCTCTCAAGAATAAATAGACATTAAAAAAACGAGAGAGAGAGAGTGGGAAATTGATTCCAAACTGTTGCAGCTATTTGTGCCAGACTGCATGGGTCCTAGCTGCCTCTCAGAGCTCTCTTAGCTGTGGTCTCGGCTCTTTGCACAATTGTCCTCAGTGCTGCAACCATGAATTCCCTTCACTGGGAGCTCTCTCCGCAGTGTAGTGTGTGTTATACCCACCCCACCCCCACCCCCAGTGGACAGTTTGCAGAAAGGGAGATCTCCACCAGACCCAGATGTCTGGGGGCATGCCTGGTACAATAGCAATTGGATCAAATGAGGTCTCATTCTAGAAAAGAAGGCATACCCAGGGCATCTAAGTCACTTAGCCGGTTAAACATCAAACTTCAACTCAGGTCATGATCTCATGGTTCATGGGTTCGAGCACCATGTCGGGCTCTGTGCTGACAGCTTGAAGCCTGTTTCAGATTCTGTGTCTCCCTCTCTCTGGTCATGCTCTGTCTGTCTCTCTCTCAAAAATAAATAAACATTAAAAATTAAAAAAAAAAAAGAAGGCAGACTTGTAAACAATTCAGATTAGTGTTGTAACAGCACTCTAAGCCACAAGACGTACAAGCAGGAGGGTGCAGCTAATTAGGGAATGGGAAAGATTTCCTAAAGAACTAATGAGTCTTAAACAATGAAAATGGAACAAAGACAAAAATGGAGAAGTCTGCTACTGCAGAACAGTGACCCCTAGGCCCGTTCTGTTGTTTCATCTATACCTCAGGTCCAGTTCATCTCCAAGGTTACAAATCTGATGCTTGAACTTGAGCTCTTTTTTTTTTAGTTTATTTATTTAGAGAAAGACAGAGACAGCGTGAGTAGGGGAGGGGCAGAGAGAGAAGGAGAGAGAGAATCCTAAGCAGGTTCCATGCTGTCAGCACAGAGCCGACAAGGAGCCCCAGCTCACTAAGTCTCAAGATCATGACCTAAGCCGAAACCAAGAGTTGGACACTTAACTGACTGAGCCACCCAGGTGCCCCTGAACTTGAGCTTTTTATGTAAACTCTTTTAGGACCAAGGTGACCAGATGTACTGTTTCTCTGGTTCTTCTGTTTATTGTACAAGAAGTTTCTGTCAGGTCTTAGTAACTCATTTGCAAACCTGACATGGAGCCTCTTATTGAAACGCTATAATTTCCACAAAGGATTACTCCATTGTGATTATTACTGCCCTTCCTCTTCCTCATCACCCCCTCTCCACCTTCCGCACACCTCAGTCCGGAGTAGCATCATGTCCTTGCAGTCCTTACTTAGAAGAACGGTTCTTCACCATTTAAGCCTTTAAATGCTTAATTCCTGGGGTGCATGAGTGGCTCGGTTGGTTAAACATCTGACTTCAGCTCACGTCATGATCTCATGGTTTGTGGGTTAGAGCCCCAAGTCAGGCTGTGCTGACAGCTCAAAGCCTAGAGTCGGCTTCGGATTTATGTGTCTACCTCTTTCTCTGCCCCTCCTCTGCTCACACATTCTCTCTCTTCTCTCTCTCAAAAGTAAATAAACATTTAAAAATATTTAAAAAAAGATAAATGCTTAATTCCAAGGGCTCCTGGGGGCTCTGTTGCTTAGCATCTGACTCTTGATCTCAGATCTGGTCTTGATCTCAGGGTCGTGAATTCCAGCCCTGTGTTGGGTTCTGTGCTGAGTGTAAAGTCTACTTTAAAAATGCTTAATTCCACTCTCATATGGGGTCCCATCTGTGCTGGAGGCCGGCTCCAGCATGTCCAGGGGTCCCTGAAGGATGGACGGTGTCGGCGAGTGAGTGCGAAAGCCCCGGAGATTCTTTCTGATCACCAGGCAGGCATCTCTGCTCTGACTGGGGCTCAACTTTATTTTATCATTAAGTGTTTGGGGGATGGCACAGAAGTGGCATTTGCCTTAGACAATGGTTTCTGATAACAAACTTCTTTGATATGTAAGAATTTCCCAGAACATAGATATGTAGAAGACTCATGCATAACGTTTACAATAGTGACTGATGTAGGGGATTTAGATGCTTATCCTAAGGGGAAGGGAGGC